>NC_088655.1:17536689-17912995 GCF_964019385.1 Sycon ciliatum
ATTTGATTCCAAGATTCAGAGATTCGAACTCACGATAACCTCTTGGTGTCTATGACAAGTATTTTATGCTTATTTCTACTTGCCGCTGAGGTATCCAGCCCTAAACACAACTCGCGTTGAGATATGCAGCACTAACCGTTCTTAGCGCTGCATTTGCAAAGGCTTATACTTTGCGGCGCTGGATAAAGATAAGCTGTCACAAAATAGGCGGAGAATCTCGGCGCAACAAACCCGTGCGCGCCTAACATTGATGCTGATATAGTGGGTGCTGCGGCGAGTGTGCTATGATGCGGAGTGCGGTTTTGGGTGGCTGAAGCGTATGTTAAGCTAATTTCCACTAACACCACCAGTTACTTGACAGTCAGCTCATGCGATAAAATAATCATTTCACGAATGTAACCAGACACATCTAATTGTTAACTAAAACTAACAACACAAATTCACGGTTCGCGTCAGACTCGGCCGAAGGCGTATTTTTCCGCATCCACAGAAACGCCACCAACCTCTTGGATGGAGTCGCAGATGCAGCTTCTAAACGGTTGTAGGTGAGTAGATCAGACCCACCACAACGTGGTCAAAGACGGAATATCCCATTCACTGCATCCATGTTTCCCTCGTGCCAGGCCACGAGTTCCAAAATAACTGTGGGTCGTAGCACGTCTGGAAAAATCTTTCCGTTCCTAAGCAGGACTTGAACCTGGTACCCTCTGTTTCTCAATCATGGTCCTAGACCATACCACTATGCCTGCCTGCCTTAAACTAACAAGAGACACACAAAGAAGAAAAAGCAAGAAAACAACAGGAAACCACAGGAAACAATGTAAAGATACATACGAGTACGTGCGAACAAAAAGAGTTTTAACTCTGAGTTTCACGCAATAAGTTGTGAGCTCAAGACATACCTTGCACACTGTAAACTGGCGTTGGACTTATGCGAGTGAGATAACCCGATGAGTGAAACTTGAAAATTGCTCGGTTGAATGAGAGCAGAGTGTGTTGTGAATATCAAATATAGCACAGGCCAATAGCCAAATGCGCAAAACAATGCAGGTCATATCATGCGCATTTACCAATATACACTAGACCAGGGACTTGACTAACATGACTCAAACTTAGACGAAATTGCGGTTCACAACCATAAACAACATAAAACAGCATGCGAACAAATATGACCTGGGACAAATAACAATCAGACAGTTACTTAGAATGGGTTAATGGGAACAATCCTACTTGAACAATGTTGTTTGTGTTGTATGTGTTTTGAAACTCCCCCATGAGTTTTTAGGCGACAGAGATGTCCATAATGATAATAGTTATTAAAGTTATTGGATTACTAATTTCCAATAACTTCAGGATAATGTCCGCCCAAGTATTCGTTATTCGGACTCAGACTCTTCTGAAGTATCCTCTTCATCTTCATCGAGATCTTCCACTCTTCGGTCTTGTGAATCTTGCGATTTGCTGGTGCTATATTTCCTGCCCGGTTGAGTTCGGGGTGCTTTTCTAATATTCTTCCTGGCCCGCTGATTGGCAAACCATTTTCGTATGTTTTTTGTCCCGACGGCAAAATGCTTAGCCAATTCGGCTAACCTTTGTGTAGATGGCCAATGATCTTGATCAAACTCATTCGTCAGAACAGCATACCGATCCTTTGAAAATAGGTTGTGGGCTCGGCCACTTCGCAATTTGGTAGTACTTGTATCTCGTGGGGCACTAGCGTTCATGTCTACGTCATCTAGCCATGCTTTGAATATAGGGTACAACGAATTCATTGTAGCGTCACAATATAAACGCCTGTCGAACTTGCTGATAGATGCCCGATTTATTGGAAATTTTTAACGCCATAGGATTTGCAGAGTATCGACGCGAGTTTTTCTTGTGAAATATTTGCCCGTTCCCTTGCTGTTTTGAGAGCCTTGCGAAACGCCTTATGATCATAACTCAATAAATCTGTCTTTGCCGTCGAAGAAGAGTGATCCAATGCATTTGGTATCGGGCGATTTAGGGATGATCTGTAATCTCTTGTTGTCTGCACAAGCGAAGCGTCCTCGCTGTTTTGCTGTTGTGATGTACTCAAGGCGAAAGAACAAGCAATCACAGGTAAACTAGAAGGTGGATCTGTTTGTGTTGTAAATAATCTTCTGTTGGCTGATGGCGGATATGGGGATGCTCCATAGCGCCTTTTTCTCTCCGTATGAGAAATATACTCACGGTTTTGCTGTTGCAAGTTACTGACGGCCGAAGAAGAAGCATATCCCTGTAAAGCAGAATGTGTATCGTGCTGCGCTGAACTGGGGGCATTCGATATGCTTTTATGGTCTTGGGAGCAAGATGCGGATGCTGTATAATTCCTTGTTCTGGGAACAAGAGAAACGTTCTCGGAGTAATGCTGCCACTGGTGATGCTCCTGCTCTGGATTGAGAGAGGAATTATACGAGATGCCTTCTAGTCGCTCTCTTGCTCCATGATGCTGAGTAGGAGTCCTAGAAGCAATAGCAGGCTGTGTAAGGTAAGAGCCACTGCTAGAACTGGCATATTCCACTTGCTGCAAGCCAGCCGAACGAGATACAGATACGGACCCACTTGCAGGTGATAGCTCCGAACCAATGGTCACATCGGGTTCGACGGGTCTGGAAGTGAAGTAGTTTGTTTCGGTTTGAGCTGGCCGGGGCCCATTCAGCCAACGGGAAATTTCTTGATCGTCGTTGGCAACTTGCTTCCAATCCAATGCAATTTTCTCAGCAAAATCTAGCGGTTTGTCTTTGGAGTACTGTCGTGTCTCGATCTTTTCCAGCACGGCAGTAAGCTCCTTTCGCAGGGGATACGAATCCCAGGGACGTTGATCAGAGTTGTGCTCCATTTCCAGGCTAAGCTTTGATGGACAATTCGATGACGTTGGTATCGCCATAGATGTGCTTGATGGGTGATTGAAGTGTGATGTGGAATCTGGTATGATCTCAGTGCTGGGCGACGATGTCCTGCTCTTTGCTGTTGAAGTTGAAGACTTGATCCAAGAAGGGACACCTGTCGCCGTTTGTGGTGAATGGTTAGCCATATGAACGTCCTGTAAGATATCGGTTATTTGTTCTCTGCACCCGAAAAACAATACCGATAGAAGACAAACTGTGCAGTGAGAGAGAATCTTAGAATTCGGTGTTCGAAGAGAACCGACGACAACGGATAGAAAGACACTTGATAAGCTACGGGGTTGGGAGAAGTCTACGGACATTGAAGACCGTCTCCAGAACTACAGTGTTTTGAGCTTCCTCAGGAGATAATATTTCACAGCTTATATTGCCAAATAGTGAGGGCTAAAGAAAAATAATTACAAGTGAAAGGGGTTCGCTGTTAGTAACACTTGGCGGGAACAATCACAACTGGAATGTGACAAGGTCTCGCACTGAATCCCCTCGTCCTTGGAAATTCAGCTATTTGAGCATCCTGAAAGGCGTCAGTACATTCAACGGATCGTTCTTCTCACATGTGCGTATCACTCAATCATTTAAATTTTCTAAAGCTGTTCATATTTGCACGACTCGGCTGTATGTCAGTAATTACAGCATTCGCATTCACACTTACCCAGCTTGATACACCATCAGCTACCGGTACTTCTGTGCATTTGTTGCCCTCTGCAGTCGCAATAAATCGATAACGTTTTCTCAAGTCTGGCACACTTTTTTCAGTTCTTCTACATGTCCGAGGTCAACAGTGGCCCATGCTCTTTTATCCACCTCTTTGCGCTATTGGCCACACATTCATTTCTGATGGTGACAGTTCAGACTTAGCGCTCTAACACAGGTCTGCAAGTAGTCACGTGAGAGTCCCCTGGGGCATTCACTCAGTGAACTCACTCACTACTAATCTGGCCGGGCGTCCCACTGCTGTTGTCTCCATGGTATATTCATTCTACAGTTATGGCATGGTGTTGGAAAACTCAGACACGTTACGGCCATGCTTGCGGACACTTGAGAGGACCGTGGGGCATTCACTCCGCCCGCCGCATAGTCGATAGATACTGTTTGTCTACACCAGTGGCGTGTCCAGGATTTGGCTGAGGGGGGGTTGCGGCCGGGATCAAGGCGGGATGGGGTGGGGGTAGATGACATCATGCTACTGTCCCAGGTCAGCCATTTTGAAAATCAATGTCAAGAAGCTCCTCCTGTAGCCCCTTCTTCAACAGTTATTCACCGGAACGGCCCCAGATATTGTTCCGGAGGATCAGCGCACCACACGAGGACAAGTGTCGAACTTGCTTCAAGTCCCCACGGTGGGCCTGCGGTACGATCGAGCATGATGTTTTGGGGAAGCATTCTCTGGAACGCTCTCCCCTCTGATTTTAGAGTGATACGTGTCCCTGGTCCCTTCCGAAAAGCTCTTTCTGCCATTGATATACTTACTTTGTCCTCGTTAAACTTTTATTATCTGCCATAAATTCCAACCTTCTCATCTATCAATCATTTGTGCATGCATGTCTATAAAATCAACCACGTGTTCCTGACTCGATGAGATTGTCTTTCTATTCTTTGACTCCATGAAATTATTGTCTTTCTATTTCTGACTCCATGAAATTGTTCTTGATATAATTTTTTCCCTTTCTTCTTTTGGTCCTTTCTGTCTTACAAGTTATTATTATTATTATCATTAATTTTCTTGTTTTCCCTTGCATATCATCCCTTCATCATTCTGTGAGAACCTGTCCTATGCCGGGGCAGGTGACAAGGCATCTCTGTCTGTTCATTTGGTGAAGTAAAAATAAACAACAACAACAAGCCGTAAATCTCACACACCACGACTCACGAGCAGTATTTCTGTACACGCAGCAACAAATGTACATTGTAAACTTCAAATTTGCCGTTATGTGAGCGAATCAACTGCTTTTTTCTTTTGTTTTAATATGCGAGTCCAACAATTTCTCACCGCTCTCAAAGCATCCTTTACATAGGCAGCGGTACTTGTCACTGTGCGCTGTTCTTTATGTTCTGGCTGCTCGCTGACAACAGGTTCTTCCACGTCTGGCGGAGTTTGACTGTCAGTCCGCTCCGAAAGTTCAACTGGATTGTCTGGAATAACAGCGACTTCATCACTCCCACTGTTTCCTGTTGGAGCGGCAGCAGGAGTTGCGCCGCCACAGGAACGCTTTACAAAAATTCCAGGCTCTGCTGGCTAGAGCTTGGCCTTTTGGGATGTCCCTGAGACATCGAAGAAAAGCCTTCGAGTGAACCAAAACACGATTCGAACGAGGATGATCGCCTGAGCCCTCGGCATTCGAATCGTGTTTTGGTTGACTCGATCGAAGACTTTTCTTCGATGTTTGTACCGTTGAAGACGCGTCGAGCGCGTCCCAGCAGGGATCACACTGTACAACAGTACACAGTCAGGTCACCGTGTTTCTGTACTGTAGCCGTGCATGCTCACTGTACGTAGACTCTACTCTGTCTCTAGCTCTGTAGTCTGTGTAGACTGTACAGTGTACTCGTACTGTACTAGCACCGTGCAACCGCTTTTGGACAATCGTTTCAGGCCGCGCGGCGCGCGCGCCCCGAGCCTAGTCTAGCTCGACCCGGCGCGCGCCCTGTATTATTTTTCGAAACCTAGGTCGAAATTTTTGAGGGGGGGGGGGCGCGCGCCCCCCGCGCCCCCCCCCCCTAAACCCGCCACTGTACACTGCTTTATCTACTCTTGATATTATTAATCCGTGTTAGACTCGTTTGTTAGAGGGTTACACAAGTAAGACTCGTAGCAATACCTGTCTTGCTAAAGATGACTGTTCCACTTACATGCAGTTGTTTCACATACTTGAAGACCATTGAAGTACAACCATACATGTATATAATGAAGAAACATGGACAAATGAACTATGCCTTAGGCTATAATTTCCACTAACACCACCAGTTACTTGACAGTCAGCTAATTCGATAACATAATTATTGCACGAATGTGACCAGACACATCTAAAACTACCAAACAAATTCACGGTTCGCGTGAGCCTCGGCCAAAGGCCCAGTTTTCTGCATCCGCAGGAACGCCACCACCCCTTGAACCAAAGCGCAGATGCAGCTCCGATACGGTTGGAGATGAGTAGATTAGACCCACCACAAAGTGGTCAAAGACCGAAATTCCCATTCACTGCATCCATGTTTCCCTCATGCAAGGCCACGAGTTCTCCATTAAGTGTGGGACGCAGCATGGCTGGAAAAATCCTTCCGCTTCCAAGCAGTTCTTGAACCTGGGATACTCTGTTTTTCAATCATGGTTTTAGACCATACCACTATGCCTGCCTGCCCAGAACTAACAAGACACACACAAAGACTTCTGGGAACCTCCTTTTGAAGTTGAATCGGTATAGCCTTGTCAACAGGTGACGTAAGCAGGAATAATCCCGGCCGTTGATCCACGTATCACGCTCTGAGCGTTAATTTCCCGGGACCAACATTACGAGTGCTATAACTCAAGAACCGGTCTTTCTATCGCTTTGATAATTGTTCGAGGTGACAGCTGAGAGTTTTCTCTTCAATCTACATATGAGCCAGAGTACGCCAAAATATGACCACAGACCAAAATTCGGTTTCAGTTTTTTGTTCAAAAATGATCTAACACACCTAATGTTCACTGTCTGAAAGTTTTGGATTGATCCGACATGTCTAAGTATTGCTACAATGGTATTATATGCAGCACTGTTGAAATGGTGAAATTCTATGTACAGCAATGGGATTGTCATTTTTGCTCACAATTGATATGCCCCTTGGTTCATCCTTTTCGGGTCAGTTGCTATGTCGAGGGTCTTATAGCATGAGCTGACAGGTACTCAGCCACATCCCAATTGTGTATAGGCAGCTGAGATGGGTGTCCGAAATACCTCCTGTTTGGAGCACCACTGGAGAACCGCCAGCGAAAACACGGTCAACATCAGACTTATAAGATGGCGGAAGAAGTTGGCACTCCATGTCCTCTCCATCACACTACACCTGTGCTTTCAGATATACAGTATACACTGCTGCACACAGTGTTACTCAACATACTAGACGTCGCAGTTATATTCCCCACACCAAAGCCCATCTGCACACGGTTTTCTCCGCACACCAGATAGTACTGCTTTCGCTGCATACTACTCATGCTAGCGATGTTCCGCATAAGGGTACTCAAAATTATCGACTTGAGCAAGTTGAGGTAGCAGCAGAGTCCAGTGATTGTTTTTGGACTTGCAACCAATACTGGCATTGTCCTGGATATGTGCAGCAATGACCATTCTGGCCAAATCATCGGCCGACTCACCTCCCAAGTCAGTGTCGATGCCAATCGCTTGCAAGGTTGTCATCAGAGTAGAATTCCTCATCACTGCAGATCGTGGGACTACCAGCATAAAATCTTTTTACGCTCGATGAAAGTGTCGCCCTCATATGACTAGTCGCTGTAGCCATCATCGTCTTCCTTCTGTTTCCGACTCGAATCCTCAAAATATGTTATCCTGCGCATGGAGTGCGATGATGTCGTCGTCTTCCGCTCCGCAGTACATTACTTCTACTAGGCTTTTCTGTCGATACATCGATGACGATCCGTTTTTCAGCGCAACATGGAATACAAACTCTAACAAATAAACTTACTTGCAACAAAGAATTGCATCCGGAACAGTCCAGTCGACCGAGGAGAACAACAACAGCGACTCGCGTTGCACTGCACTGCACTTCATATTTTTTGCCGCGGAATTCAAATCGCGATTTTCTCGAATTTTTCAAAAAAACCCTGTGGTAATGTTTTAGCGCGCTCGCACTCAAAATAAAATTATTTCGATCTCTCCAAAAGAGATTTGACCAAGTGACGATAATGTCAAAATGCCTACCCCATCGATCATCGGTGTTCGATCAATGTATGGGCCAGCCAATAAAGGGTTAACTCTGAGTTCCAAGCATTAAATTTTACGAGTAAGTTCATGTTTTTGACACTTTAGTCTAGCATTTTGGGATATGGTAGGGATACTGATGGTAAGATGGTAAAATAAAGGTGGTTAAACATCAAGTTGTTTTCTGACATACCTAGCACATTGTAGTCTGGCGTTGGACTTAGGAGAGTGCGATTTCTCGATGAGTGCAACTTTAAAGTTGCTTAGATGAATGAGAGCAGAGTGTGTTTTGGATATCAAATATGGCACCGGCCAATAGCCAAGACCTCAAAACAATGCAGTTCATATCTTGCGCATTTACCGGTATACATTAGATTAGGAACTTGACTAACATGACACAACGAAATTGTGGTTCACAACCATAACCAAAATGGGACGACATGCGCCCAAATGCGAGGTGGGACAAATACCAATCAAACGGTTACTTAGAACGGGATTAGGGGAACAATCCTACTTGAACAATGTTGTTTGTGTGGTATGTTTTTTTTAACTTCCCCGCGTGAGTTTTCAGGCGATAGAGATGTCCATCAAAATAATATTAGAAACTCGGGTATTGAGCCATTAATAAATGTAGAAAAGAAAAAGAACATATGGAAACGAGTTAAGAATGTGTTACTACTCTGTGAGTTTTGTGCCTAGTTGTTGCACTTTCTGACTGTATTATAGTATCTAGTTACAGTGGTGGAGAGTTACTCTTAACTGGTTTCCATACGTTCTTTTTCTTTTCTACATTAACAATATTAGATTTTGATTTACAAATTTTAAATTCTTTCCGGAAAATGTCCACCCAGGTTTTCGTTATTCGGACTTAGAATTTACAGAAATATCCTCTTCATTTTCATCCCGATCTTCCTCTCTTTGGTCTTGCGAATCTTTGGAGTTGCTGGTGCTACATTCACCGCGCGGTTGAGTGCGGGGTGCTTTTCTAGAATTATCTTAGGACCGTTGATAGCAGCGCCAATTCCGTATGGTTTTTGTCCTTACGGCAAAACTGTTTGCGAATTCGACTACACTTTGTGTAGATGGCCAATGACCTTGAGCAAATTCATCCGTCAGAACAGCATGCTCAACGAAGTCGCAAAAACTTCTTCTTCACATGTTACTCGAAGCGTTCATTTCATTTATTTCACCCATAGACCATACGTTTCATTCTTTGCGAATGGGTTTACTCACAAAGCTAATCGAGTGAAACGAGAAAGTAATACCCGTAGCAATATTTGTCTTGCTCGCGAGTACTGTTCAACCTACATGTACATGCAGTTGTTTCACATACTTGAAGACGGTTGAAGTACAAATACATTCATTTAAAGGAAGGAAAATGGAACTACGAATTAGGCTATAATGGTCGGCGCGTCCGCGAGGCAAGTAATATCCTCAAAACCTTCGCTTTCTCTTCTAACGCAGCAAGTTTCTTCCAAGCACCGACACAACAACCGTCCATCTCGAGTGCGCTTGTCCTGTCGGTACAAGTAGCCACCAAGGCTGAATACTTGTTTTCCACAAGTTGTGAAAGTATTGAATTTCATGATTCCAAGATTTGATTCCAAGATTCAGAGATTCGAACTCACGATAACCTCTTGGTGTCTATGACAAGTATTTTATGCTTATTTCTACTTGCCGCTGAGGTATCAAGCCCTAAACACAACTCGCGTTGAGATATGCAGCACTAACCGTTCTTAGCGCTGCATTTGCAAAGGCTTATACTTTGCGGCGCTGGATAAAGATAAGCTGTCACAAAATAGGCGGAGAATCTCGGCGCAACAAACCCGTGCGCGCCTAACATTGATGCTGATATAGTGGGTGCTGCGGCGAGTGTGCTATGATGCGGAGTGCGGTTTTGGGTGGCTGAAGCGTATGTTAAGCTAATTTCCACTAACACCACCAGTTACTTGACAGTCAGCACATGCGATAAAATAATCATTTCACGAATGTAACCAGACACATCTAATTGTTAACTAAAACTAACAACACAAATTCACGGTTCGCGTCAGACTCGGCTGAAGGCGTATTTTTCCGCATCCACAGAAACGCCACCAACCTCTTGGATGGAGTCGCCGATGCAGCTCCTAAACGGTTGTAGGCGAGTAGATCAGACCCACCACAACGTGGTCAAAGACCGAATATCCCATTCACTGCATCCATGTTTCCCTCGTGCCAGGCCACGAGTTCCAAAATAACTGTGGGTCGTAGCACGTCTGGAAAAATCTTTCCGTTCCTAAGCAGGACTTGAACCTGGTACCCTCTGTTTCTCAATCATGGTCTTAGACCATACCACTATGCCTGCCTGCCTTAAACTAACAAGAGACACACAAAGAAGAAAAAGCAAGAAAACAACAGGAAACCACAGGAAACAATGTAAAGATACATACGAGCACGTGCGAACAAAAAGAGTTTTAACTCTGAGTTTCACGCAATAAGTTGTGAGCTCAAGACATACCTTGCACACTGTAAACTGGCGTTGGACTTATGCGAGTGAGATAACTCGATGAGTGAAACTTGAAAATTGCTTGGTTGAATGAGAGCAGAGTGTGTTGTGAATATCAAATATAGCACAGGCCAATAGCCAAATGCGCAAAACAATGCAGGTCATATCATGCGCATTTACCAATATACACTAGACCAGGGACTTGACTAACATGACTCAAACTTAGACGAAATTGCGGTTCACAACCATAAACAACATGAAACAGCATGCGAACAAATATGACCTGGGACAAATAACAATCAGACAGTTACTTATAATGGGTTAATGAGAACAATCCTACTTGAACAATGTTGTTTGTGTTGTATGTTTTTTGAAACTCCCCCCATGAGTTTTTAGGCGACAGAGATGTCCATAATGATAATAGTTATTAAAGTTATTGGATTACTAATTTCCAATAACTTCAGGATAATGTCCGCCCAAGTATTCGTTATTCGGACTCAGACTCTTCTGAAGTATCCTCTTCATCTTCATCGAGATCTTCCACTCTTCGGTCTTGTGAATCTTGCGATTTGCTGGTGCTATATTTCCTGCCCGGTTGAGTTCGGGGTGCTTTTCTAATATTCTTCCTGGCCCGCTGATTGGCAAACCATTTTCGTATGTTTTTTGTCCCGACGGCAAAATGCTTAGCCAATTCGGCTAACCTTTGTGTAGATGGCCAATGATCTTGATCAAACTCATTCGTCAGAACAGCATACTGATCCTTTGAAAATAGGTTGTGGGCTCGGCCACTTCGCAATTTGGTAGTACTTGTATCTCGTGGGGCACTAGCGTTCATGTCTACGTCATCTAGCCATGCTTTGAATATTTGGTACAACGAATTCATTGTAGCGTCACAATATACACGTCTTCTAAAATTTCTGATAGAGTTCCTAGCGTTTGGAAATTTGGCACCATAGGATATGCAGAGTATGGATACGAGTCTTTCTTGTGAAATGTTTGTCCGTTCTCTTGCTGTTTTGATCAATTCGCAAAAGGCCTTATGATCATAACTCAATATATCTGTGTTTGCCGTCGGAGAACAGCGACCCATTGTACTTGGTTGTGGGAGGCATGGGGATGATCCGTATTCGCTTGTTGTCTGCCCAAGGGAAGCGTTCTCGGTGTTGTGTTGTTGTGATGTACTCAAGGGTAAAGAGGAAGAAATCCCAGGTAAACTAGAAGGCGTATCTCTTTGTGTTGTCAATAATATTTTATAGGCTGGTCGGGGATATGGGGATGCTGCATGACGCCTTGTGCTCTCCGTGTGAGAAACATACTCACGGTTTTGCTGTTGCGAGTTACTGATGGCCGAAGAAGAAGAATATCCCTGTAAAGCAGATGGTGCATCGTGCTGCGCTGAACTGCGGGCATTTAATCTACGTCTTTGGTCTTCGGAGCCAGATGCGGATGGTGTGTATTTCCTTGTTATCGGAACAAGGGAAACGTTCTCTGAGTAATGCTGCCACTGGTGTTGCTCCTGCTGTGGATTGAGTGAGGAATTATACGAGATGCCTTCTAGTCGCTCCTTTGCTCCATGATGCGGAGTAGGAGTGCTTGACGCAAAAGCAGATGATATCTCTGAACCAATAGTTTCATCGGGTTCGACGCGTCTGGAAGTGAAGTCGTTTGTTTCGGTTTGAGTTGACCGGGGCTTATTCAGCCAACGGGCAATTTCTTGAACGTCGTTGACAACTCGCTTCCAATCCGATGCGTCGTCTTCAGCAACATCGAGCGGTTTGTCTTTGTAGTATTGTCGTGTCTCAATCTTTTGAAGCACGGCCGTAAGCTCATTTCGCAGGGGATACGAGTCCAAGTCATTCTCCAGTTCCAGGCTAAGCCTTGGTGAACTATTGAACCATGGATGTGGTTGATGGATGACTGAAATATGATGGGGCACTAGTTACGATCTCAGTGCTGGCCAACGATGTTCTGTTCTTTGCCGTTGCAGTTGAAGACGAGCCGCAAGAAGAGACACCGGTCGCAGTTCGTGGTGGTTGATCAGCCATATGAACGTCCTGAAAGATATCCGTTATTTGTTCTCTGCAACCGCAGCACAATACAAATAGAAGACAAATTGTGCAGTGAGAGAAAATTTTTGAATTTGGTGTTCGAAGAGAACGAACTACAACGGTTAGAAAGACAGTTGTTAGGCTACGGGCTTGAAAGTTGTCTACGGGCATTGAAGACTGCAGCCTGGACTAACGCGTTTTGAGCGTCCTCAGGGGGGAATATTTTACAGCTTCTGTTGCTAAAGTTAAGGCTGAAAAAATTAATCACAAGTGAAAGGTGTTCGCTGTTAGTAACACTTTATAGAAAAGAATCACAATTGCAATGTGATAAGATTGCCCACTGAATCACCTCGTACTTGGAATTTCAGTAACTTGTGCATGCTGAAAGGCGTCAATACGTTCAAGGGATCGTTGTTCTCGCATGTGCGTATCGCTAAATCATTTAATAATCTAAAACTGTTCATATTTGCACCACACAGCCTTCCCTTAGTAATTATAGCATTCGAATTCACACTTGTCCAGCTTGACACACCGTCAGCTATCGTTACTTCTGTGTACTTGTTACCTACTATAGTCGGTATACTTCATATATTATACGTTTTAGGTTTCTCAAGTCTGGCACCTTTATTCACTTCTATGTGTACGAGGTCACCAGTTGTCCAAGCTGTTTTATGCTGCATATCTTTGCGCTATTGGTATCACGTTCATTTCCGAGGGCCCTCAAAGTCTGTGCTCACCTTCCAGGAGCAACGCTGACTCATTCTACACTCTGGTGGGTCACGAGGAGTTTGTCGCGCTGAAAACGGAGGAGAGGGTGTGTCACAATAGTATTGTACCACTCCCTCTCCTAATGCATAATTTCGTTATATTATAACAAAAATATGCCTTATGCTACAGACTCAGAGGGTAAAGTGGAGAGACGAAGAGCAACGACGATGAACCCCCCCCCGGCTTGAACAGTATCTAACGACCATGCGGCGGGCGGAGTGAATGCCCTATGGGCCTCTCAAGTGTCCGCAAGCGTGGCCATAACGTGTGCGTATTCCAACAGCATACCATAGTAGTAGAATAAATATACCATGGAGACAACAGCAGTGGGACGTCCGGCCAGTTTGGTGGTGAGTGAGTTCACGGAGTGAATGCCCCAGGGGCCTCTCGCGTGACTACTTGCCATACTGTGTTGAACGGCTAAGTCTGAACTGGCACCCTTATTTCCAGTACACATAATGTATACTACATATTGGATAAATTTTGTATTGTAGAATTCCACATGTGTGTATACTGCTCTGTACTTTTGTGCATTGAGCACTCTACCTTGAACTGCCTTCACCGGCCTTGTCTATAACATTATCATTTACAATCTGCGGACAGAATTATGACAGTCGTGTACTCTTGGACTAGTTTCTGCTCCATAATCCAGTATGTCATTACTATAATAGCTTTCACGTCTGAGGTTGTTGGGATGTCTGTTAGCTCTGGGTTCCCAGTACACAGTAGCGGAAGCTGGTTGGCAAAGTAACTCCAATTTCAATTAAAGGTACCAGTGCATTTAGTGTCTGCTTCCATCAAGGCAGCGTGCTGTCTATACTGGTTACCCCAGCAAGTGTAGGGTGTGCATAGATGCATAGAACTGTCTTGGCCGTTTTATACCAATGTACCCCGTGTGGTGTAGACCAGGTGTGCATTGGTGGTCGACTCATATGGCCTCGCCAATTGTGTGTACTAGACAGTTATCTGGCGCAAGTCTTGATCTGTCTCATTCAGATCCATTTCGCTATTGTTGCTATAAGAGAAAATCTGTGGGTGCACATCCAGTGCATTTGTTGCAGATATATGTGCTTCTCTTGCAACGGGTGTATACATGGTACACGTACATGTGCATGTACTGGAAATAAGGGTGACAGTTCAGACTTAGCGCTCTAACACAGTACTGCAAGTAGGCACGTGAGAGTTCCCTGGGGAATTCACTCCGTGAACCCACTCACCACCAAACTGACCGCGCGTCCCACTGCTGTTGTCTCCATGGTAAATTCATTCTACATTGATGGTATCGTGTTGGAAAACACACACGTTATGGCCATGCTTGCGGACACTTGAGAGGCCCGTGGGGCATTCACTCCGCCCGCCGAATAGTCGATAGATACTGTTTGTCTACTCTTGTTTATCTACTCTTGATATTATTAATCCGTGTAAGGGATTGGATTGGATTGGTTTATTTAACGTCGAATAACAAACAGGCAGTGTTGCCTTATTACATGAGATCGACTAAAGACAAACAGGCACACAAATGTAAGGAAAAGATTAAAAAGAAAAAAAAGAAAATAGAAAAAAAGAGTAGGATTTAAGACAGCAGCTAGCTAGCAGAGGAAAGATTGCATAATTATTTGATCAGTGAGCAACGTAAGTCGGTGAATTTTTCAGGTGGGGTAAGAGAGCGGTCCGGAATTGACCTGGTTTCTTCAGTGATCGTATAGATGCAGGCAACTTATTCCAGAGAGCGGGACATTGATATGAAGGGCTGCGTGTGGCAGCGGCAGATATGATCCTCGGGAAAAGAAGCAGGGGAACATCTGTGCTCCTCGTTCGACGGGTGTGTGACAGAGGTGTGACAAGGTCATGAAGAAGCACACTACAGTTATTATGAATTACACGAAATGTTAGCAGGAGGAGTTTGCGGCAATACATTGATTGCAGGGGTTGAATGCTGAGGCGTTCAAAAAGAGGGGCAGTTGGAGACAGGAACGGAGCAGAGCAGACAACACGCACAGCTCGCTTGAGAAGTTTCTCAAGACGATCACGTTGTGCAGAGGAAAGGGAAGAGGAAAAGCTGTTGCATGCGTATTGGAATGTGGGTAAAATTATACATCTCAAGTAGGTTGAGCGGCATGGCATTGGGAGGCACTGCCTGTGGCGGAAGAGAATGGCAATCTTTGAGGACACTGTCTTGGCTATATGGTCAACCATTGTGTTCCATTTCAGGTCGTCATCGATGTGCAAGCCCAGGTACTTGGCGCTTGTCACTTGCTGGAGGAGTGTAGCTGCACAGTGCACATTCAATGTCTTGTCGTCATGACGATTGGCAGGAATAAACAATATTTGTGTTTTTCGACTATTCAGGATTAGGTTGCGCTCACCAAGCCAGTTGCTGAGATGGGTGATGGCTGAAGACAGGTTGTGTGACAGCACTACCTTGTCCTTCCTGCTATCGTGTAGCATGATGTCGTCCGCGAATTGGGTTACCTGGACGGCAAACTGATCCACTTCACTGGCCACATCCCTGACATATATGACAAACAATAGTGGTCCCAGTACAGACCCTTGGGGAACCCCACTTGAGCACGTGAAAGATGAGCTACTATCGCCGCTGATGACGACTTGTTGTTGACGATTTGAGAGGTAGTCGCTTAACCAGTTCAGGGCTGTGCCGGAGATTCCAAGCTGGAATAGGTCTTCGACAAGTGTCTGATGCTGGACCTTGTCAAAGGCCTTTGACATGTCCAGGAAAGCAGCGCCAGTTGACAGCCCGTCATCTCGGGCTCTTAGGAATTTGTCTGTAACCATTGTGAGAGCATCCTCTGTAGAGTGCTGGCGTCTGAAGCCAAATTGACAGGAAGGGTAAAGATTATGTTCAGCCAGGTATTGACTGAGTTGCTCATGGACGATACGCTCAAGCAGCTTGGAGACTATAGGGAGCAAAGAGACAGGTCTATAGTTGGTGGGTTGACTGGGGTCACCACCTTTGTAGACGGGAGTGATGTTGGCGATTTTCATGTTCGGTGGCAGCTGGCCTTCGGACAATGATTTGTTGAAGATGAGCATCAGTGAGGGTGCAAGAAGGTCAGCGCATGATTTAAGAATCGTTCCGGGCAAGCCATCACTGCCAGTAGCTTTTGTCATGGCTATTGACGATAGGAGCTTACGCACACGGGCAATGGTAACAGGCTTAAAGATTGAAAGGCTGTTCGGAGACATGGGGCCTTGAGGTAGAGTCAAGGCTGGGGGACGTTGAGGATCATTGACAATGCCTGCAAACACATTACCAATGTCATCCGGGGAGCATTTGGGAAGAGTGTGGACTGGCTGCCGTCCGCTCAGCTGATTCAATACACGCCAAGTCTGCCTTGGGTTCCCTGTAGCGTTCACAAATGCTTCATTGTAATGCTGTTCCTTCAGTGCTCGGCTAGTGCGGGTAACCTCCCGTCTGCTCTGCTGGAAGCTGCGGTAGTCCACATCAAGTCTGGTTCTCAGCCACTTACGATGCAGTTTGTTGCGCCTGCGTACAAGCGCTGCGAGCTCCGAGGTATACCATGGTGCGACCTTGTGGGCACGGTGCTTCCGAGGCCGGAGTGGTGCATGTTGATCTACGAGTGACATGAGACACTCGTGCCACTGGGTCCACATTTCGGTACAGGTTCCCTTCATGGAGCACAGGTTAGCACACTGGATATCTTGCCGAAACAGGTCCATATTGATACGTCTGATGTTCCGTGTCTGTGCAGGAGCTGCAGGAGGAATTCGAATTGGAACCATGTTGAAAGGGGTTGTCACAGCATGGTGGTCGCTGAAGGAGATAGCATGAGTCGCAGCAGGAGAAGCACATCCCATTGTGCTATATACTAAGTCAATTGTAGTTGGTGGTCCTCTTAGTCCAATACGAGTGGGGCTGCGTACATGCTGCTGCAGTCCATAACTTGTAGCAATATCAGCCAGCCGCATATGATTACTGCAATTGCGACTGGTGTCAACATTAAAGTCTCCACAAAGTATTGTCTGCGTCGTTGGGCTGCAGGCTTTACTCAGCAGGGCTTCAAAGGAGTCCCAGTATGAAACAGTGCACCCTGGTGGCCGGTATGGTAATGCTATGGTATTGATCACATTATAATGGCCTGCAGTGTATACCAGATTCACACTGACGGTGTCCCCCTAGTTTCCATCTATACTATCTTTTGCTTTGCCTGGTTCAATATCCGTTGGTTTTTTACTGGGTTTGCATTTTGTTCTGTTTTTATCAATGTTCGTATTGCTTTTCCATTCATTGTGGGGTTAATCTCAAGTAAAAGAGGCGGTCATTCGCGCACAGAAACGTGGCTCTACAATTCCACCGGCTCATTCCGCCACGGTGATTTGATTTATTCTCCAATGGCTAGTTTTAGAACAAGCTGATTGAGGTGGCAATTCTCACCACGGCTAGACTTAGTGATAGTTTACAGTAAACAATAGGCTTTTTTTCTTACCCTGCTTTGTCTTTATGCTGGATGACATAAATGAGCAGAACGTGTAGTGGATATAAAACTCAAACTCAAATGGGGAAAGACAAAGCAAGTCAAATATGGCCCCGGCCAATAACCAAGTGCGCAAAACAATGCAGTATACATTAGACCAGGCATTTGACTCACATTACTCAGACGTAGACAAAATTGCGGTTCACAACCATAAACAACATGAAACAGCATTCGAACAAATGTGAAGTGGGACAAATAACAATCAGACAGTTACTTAGAACGGGAACAATCCTACTTGAACAATGTTGTTTGTGTTGTATGTTTTTTGAAACTCCCCCGCATTAGTTTTCAGGGGAGAGAGATGTCCATCATAATTATTGTTATTGATCAACAAATTTCCAATTACTTCAGGGAAATGTCCGCCCAGGTACTTGTCATTCTGACTCAGACTCTTTAGACGCATCCTCTTCATCTCCATCGAGATCTTCCACTCTTTGGTCTTCTGAATCTTGCGACTTGCCGGTGCCACATTCGCTGCCTGGTTGAGTTCGGGGTGCTCTTCTAATATTCTTCTTGGCCCGTTGATGACAAAACCATTGCCGTATGGTTTCTCTCCTTAACGCTAAACTGTTAGCCAATTCGCCTAACTTTTGTGTAGATGGCCAATGATCTTGAGCAAACTCATGCGTCAGAACAGCATAATGATCCTCTGAAACTTGCTTGCAGGCTCGGCCACTTCGCAATTTGGTAGTACTTGTATCTCGTGGGGGACTAACGTTCCTGTCTACGTCATCTAGCCATGCTTTGAATATAGGGTACAACGAAGTCATTTTCGCGTCACAATATGTACAACTTTCAAACCTGTTGATAGAGGTCAGACTGTTTGGAAATTTGGCACCATAGGACTTGCAGAGTATGGATGCGAGTCTTTTTTGTGAAATGTTTGCCCGCTCTCTTGCTGTTTTGACAACCTTGGAAAACGTCTTATGATCATATCTCAATAAATCAGTATCTGCAGTTGGCGAAGAGTGATCCATTGTACACGGTTGGGGGC
The DNA here is from genome assembly GCF_964019385.1 of Sycon ciliatum. Classification (NCBI taxonomy): domain Eukaryota; kingdom Metazoa; phylum Porifera; class Calcarea; order Leucosolenida; family Sycettidae; genus Sycon; species Sycon ciliatum. The sequence goes on from NC_088655.1 coordinate 17,555,336, forward strand.
GATTTGGGGCATTCGATATACTACTAGGGTCTTGGGAGCCAGATGGGGATGCTGTGTAATTCCTTGTACCCTGCGTAAGGGAAACGGTCTCTCTGCAATGCTGTGGTGAGATAGCATGCGAACGGCGATGCTCCTGCTGTGGATTGCGAGAGGAATTATACGAGATTCCTTCTAGTCGCTCTCTCGCTCCCTGATGCTGAGAAGGAGTGCTAGAAGCAATAGCAGCCACTGCAAGGTAAGAGCCACTGCTAGAACTGGCATATGCCACTTTACGTAAGCCAGACGAACACGATACTGTTTCGGACCCACTTGCAGATGATAGTTCTGAACCAATTTTTACATGGGGCTCGACGGATCTGGAAGAGAGGTAGTTTGTTTCGGTTTGAGTTGAGCGGTGTGCATTCAGCCAACGGGCAATTTCTGGATCGTCGTTGGCAACTCGCTTCCAATCCAATGCGACTTCTTCAGCAAAATCTAGCGGTTTGTCTTTGGAGTATTCTCCCGTCTCAATCTTTTCCAGCACGGCAGTAAGCGCATTTCGCAGGGGATACGAGGCCCAGGGACGTTGAGCACAGTTATGCTCCAGTTCCAGGTTAAGCCTTGGTGCACTATTCGATGACATTGGTATCGCCATATATGTGCTTGATGGCTGACTGGACTGGATTGTGGTACCATTTTGTATCTCAGGGCTGGCCGACGATGTCCTGCTCTTCGCTGTTGCAGTTGAGGACTTGATGTAAGAAGGGACACCGGTCGCAGTTCGTGGTGGATGGTCAGCCATATGAACGTCCCGAAAGATACCGGCTATTTGTTCTCTGCACCCGGAACACAATACCGATAGAAGACAAACTCTGCAGTGAGAGAGAATATTTGAATTTGGCGGTCGAAGAGAAACAACGACAGCGGATAGAAAGAAAGTTATGGGCTTGGAAATTGTCTACGGGCATTGAAGACTGTATCCTAGACTACAGAGTTTGAGCCTCCTCAGGAGAGAATAATTCACAGCTTCTGTTGCCAAAGTAAGTGCTGACAAAATTTAATAACAAGTGAAAGGTGTTCGCTGTTAGTAACACTTGGTAGAAAAGAATCACAACTGCAATGTGATAAGATCTCGCACTGAATCACCTTTAAACTGGCTCTGTAATTTGAAACCAGTGTTAATCGCGCTCCTTCCTTGCCTACACATTACTGCATATTTTCTCTGTGTGTTCTGCACTGCATGCTTACACATACACACACCCATTTGAATTATATACATACTTTGTGCTTTGGCATTGTCATGTTATGATTCCTTCTAATATTTCCTTTTCTCATAATATTGTGTTCGTTCTTAGCGGGAACCGGAGGTTTTCCTCTGGTGAGAAGGTAGAATTGCCTGTGCTCTAAACGAATTCAATTAAAAGAAACAAACAAAATTCGTCCTTGGAATTTCAGCTATTTGATGATCCTGAAACGCGTCAGTACATTCAGGTGATCGTTGTTCTCAAATCGCTAAATCATGTAGTAATCGTCTAAAACAGTTCATATTTGCATCACTCAGCCTTACCTTAGTAATTATAGCATTCGAATTCACACTTGTCCAGCTTGACACACCGTCAGCTATCGTTATTTCTGTGTACCGGTACTTGCTACCTACTATAGTCGATATACTTCATATATTATACGTTGTAGGTTTCTCAAGTCTGGCACCTTTATTCACTTCTATGTGTACGAGGTCACCAATTGCTGTTTAAGGCTGAAAATCTGAGCGTTATTGGTATCACATTCATTTCCGAGGGCCCTCAAAGTCTGTTCTCACCTTCCAGGAGCAACGCTGACTCATTCTGCACTCTGGTGTTTCACGAGGGGTTTGTCGCGCTGAAAACGGAGGAGAGGGAGTGTCACAATATTAAATATACCTTACGCTGCAGACTCAGAGGGTAAAGTAGAGAGACAAAGAGCAACGACGATGAAGAGACATAGCTAGAACAGTATCTAACGACCATGCGGTGGGCAGAGTGAATGCCCCAGGGGACTCTCACGTGACTACTTGCAGTACTGTGTTGAAGGGCTAAGTCTGAACTGGCACCCTTATTTCCAGTACATCTCCATGTATACTACATATTGGATAAATCTTGTGTTGTAGAATTCCACATGTGTGTATACTGCTCTGTACCTTTGTGCGTTGAGCACTCTACCTTGAGCTTCCCGCAACGGCCTTGCCTATAAATATAATTTTACTCAATCTCCGGATAGAGTTATATGATAGTCATGTTCAACGTTTTGAAGGTTTCATATAAAACTAGCATACAGACACTGTGAGTTGGTGAAAGACCATGATTGAGATACATGTAGGAGAGATGCCGGGTCCAGATTCTTTTCGTAAGCAAGTTTTTCCGGTCGGGCTGCTTTCTGCAGTGAACTGGGAAATTTTAGAGTTGCCCGTGATTTATCCGGAATGCAGAGCGGAGTTACATAATAGACAAAGGTAGACTTTCCCCAATTCCAAGCGGTAGGCAGAAAATGTCGCCGAAAACGAGACTTATCGAAAAATCGCTTAACCTGTCGCCGATTTTGATGAATTTCTTTGAGAATCGGCTAAAATCTAAAAAATGGTGTTTTTTTACTATGTTTACATAACCAGCTCGAAAAGAATAAGTATGACCGCTCAAGTAAAAAATATTATCCGTTCTGTTCGGTTGAAGTACAAGTACATGTACTTAAATGAAGAAAAATGGACTATAAATGTAGTTTCCACTAACACCACCAGTTACTTGACAGTCAGCTCATGGGATAACATATTCAATGCACGCCACAGGCATAGACCAAGGTTACTGACATTCCACAATTAACTGGCTATCGAACCGGGTTTTTTTCTTCCTATAAATCCTTGGCTCTCCATACGAGTCGATCTTTACAAGTTTCTCATTCATATTATTTTCATGTTTCTTCTTGAATTCCCTATTGTGATGTATTTTCGAACTAACAATCTTTCCAAGAAAACGTTCTGGGAAACTTTTATACCTTACTCATAGCGTTATTTTAAAAATGTTAATGTTTATTGACAATACGTTCCAGCCACGCAACATTCGAGTTCATTCAAAATTACTAAGTACATTCCTTGCAAAGCCTGGGATATCAACACTAAGAATATTGGGTGCAAGTTCAGACGTGGTTTTCTCGCCCAGTTTAGACTTGGCCGTGTAAGATTGAGCTCTCTTGCCGAATCCAATGTAATGATTTAAGTGTTGGAGCAGAGTTTCAAAACGTCAGGGACCATGGCAGAATTTACCCAGACACATACTTGTATTAACTAACAAGACAACCAAAGGAAACAATGTACGGCTACAAATCAGTAAGTGCAAACAATAAGAGGACGAAAACGGTTTCTATTCTAGCATTATGGGACACGTTAGCGATACTATCACTTTTAACAAGGTAAATGAAAGGTGAGTAAGTACCAAGTTTTTTTCGGACATACCTAGCACATTGAAGTCTGGCGTTGGACTAATGAGAGTGCGATCGCTCTATGAGTGTAAGTTTAAAATTGCTTGGATGAATGAGAGCAGAGTGTATAGAGGATATCAAATTATGGCACCGGCAAGTTCTCAAAACAATACAGGTCATATCATGCGCATTTACCAGTATACATTAGACCAGGGATTTGACTAAAATGACTCAAACGTACACGAAATCATAAACAATATGAAACGGCATTCGAATGAATGTGAGGTGGGACAAAGAACAATCAGACAGTTACTTCGAAGTACTTAGAATGGGATTATGGGAACAATCCTACTTGAACAATGTTGTTTGTGTTGTATTTATTAAAACTTCCCGCATGATTTTTCAGGCGATAGAGATGTCTATCACAATCATGGTGATTGAACAGATTTCCAATTACTTCAGGAAAAGGCCCGCCCAGGTATTTGTTATTCGGGCCCAGACTCTTCTGAAGTATCCTCTTCATCTCCATCAAGATATTCCACTCTTTCGTCTTGTGAATCTTGCAGTTTGCTGGTGCCACATTCACTGCCTGGTTGAGTTCGGGGTGCTGTTCTAATATTTTGTCCTGGCCCTTTGATTTTTAAACCAGTTACGTATGGTTTCCGTCCGTACGGCAAAACTGTTAGCCAATTCGGCTAACTTTTGTTGAGATGGCCAATGATCTCGAGTAAAGTCATCCTTCAAAACAGCATACTGATCCTCTGAAAGTTGCTTGCGGCCTCGGCCATTTCGCAATTTGGTAGTACTTGTATATCGTGGGGATTAACGTTCCTGTCTACGTCATCTAGCCATGCTTTGAATATAGGGTACAACGAATTCATTGTAGCGTCACAATATAAACGCCTGTCGAACTTGCTGATAGATGCCCGATTTATTGGAAATTTGGCGCCATAGGATTTGCAGAGTATCGACGCGAGTTTTTCTTGTGAAATATTTGCCCGTTCCCTTGCTGTTTTGAGAGCCTTGCGAAACGCCTTATGATCATAACTCAATAAATCTGTCTTTGCCGTCGAAGAAGAGTGATCCAATGCATTTGGTATCGGGCGATTTAGGGATGATCTGTAATCTCTTGTTGTCTGCACAAGCGAAGCGTCCTCGCTGTTTTGCTGTTGTGATGTACTCAAGGCGAAAGAACAAGCAATCACAGGTAAACTAGAAGGTGGATCTGTTTGTGTTGTATATAATCTTCTGTTGGCTGATGGCGGATATGGGGATGCTCCATAGCGCCTTTTTCTCTCCGTATGAGAAATATACTCACGATTTTGCTGTTGCAAGTTACTGACGGCCGAAGAAGAAGCATATCCCTGTAAAGCAGATGGTGTATCGTGCTGCGCTGAACTGCGGGCATTCGATATGCTTCTATGGTCTTGGGAGCAAGATGCGGATGCTGTATAATTCCTTGTTCTGGGAACAAGGGAAAGGTTCTCGGAGTAATGCTGCCACTGGTGAGGCTCCTGCTCTGGATTGAGAGAGGAATTATACGAGATGCCTTCTAGTCGCTCTCTTGCTCAACGATGCTGAGTAGGAGTCCTAGAAGCAATAGCAGGCTGTGTAAGGTAAGAGCCACTGCTAGAACTGGCATATTCCACTTGCTGCAAGCCAGACGAACGAGATACAGATACGGACCCACTTGCAGGTGATAGCTCCGAACCAATGGTCACATCGGGTTCGACGGGTCTGGAAGTGAAGTAGTTTGTTTCGGTCTCAGCAAAATCTAGCGGTTTGTCTTTGGAGTACTGTCGTGTCTCGATCTTTTCCAGCACGGCAGTAAGCTCATTTCGCAGGGGATACGAATCCCAGGGACGTTGATCACAGTTGTGCTCCATTTCCAGGCTAAGCTTTGATGGACAATTCGATGACGTTGGTATCGCCATAGATGTGCTTGATGGGTGATTGAAGTGTGATGTGGAATCTGGTATGATCTCAGTGCTGGGCGACGATGTCCTGGTCTTTGCTGTTGAAGTTGAAGACTTGATCCAAGAAGGGACACCTGTCGCCGTTCGTGGTGAATGGTTAGCCATATGAACGTCCTGAAAGATATCGGTTATTTGTTCTCTGCACAACACACTACCGATAGAAGACAAACTGTGCAGTGAGAGAGAATCTTAGAATTCGGTGTTCGAAGAGAACCGACGACAACGGATAGAAAGACACTTGATAAGCTACGGGGTTGGGAGAAGTCTACGGACATTGAACACTGTCTCCAGAACTACAGTGTTTTGAACCTTCCTCAGGAGATAATATTTCACAGCTTATATTGCCAAAGTGAGGGCTAAAGAAAAATAATTACAAGTGAAAGGGGTTCGCTGTTAGTAACACTTGGCGGGAACAATCACAACTGGAATGTGACAAGGTCTCGCACTGAATCCCCTCGTCCTTGGAAATTCAGCTATTTGAGCATCCTGAAAGGCGTCAGTACATTCAACGGGTCGTTCTTCTCACATGTGCGTATCACTCAATCATTTAAATTTTCTAAAGCTGTTCATATTTGCACGACTCGGCTGTATGTCAGTAATTACAGCATTCGCATTCACACTTACCCAGCTTGATACACCATCAGCTACCAGTACTTCTGTGCATTTGTTGCCCTCTGCAGTCGCAATAATTCGATAACGTTTTCTCAAGTCTGGCACACTTTTTTCAGTTCTTCTACATGTCCGAGGTCAACAGTGGCCCATGCTCTTTTATCCACCTCTTTGCGCTATTGGCCACACATTCATTTCTGATGGTCCTTAATGTCTGGTCTCAACTTTCAGGAGCAACACTGACTCATTCTGCACTCTGGTTTTCCACAAGGTGTTTGTTGCGCTGGAAACGAAGGAGAAGGGAGTGTACAAATATACCTAATGCCGTAGAGTTAGAGGGTAAAGAGGAGAGACGAAGGGCAACGACGATGAAGAACCCCAGCTAGAATGGTATCTATCACCCCTTCGTCTCCAAATCCCTCAACCCCAGCATTCTACTCTACAATTCATCCATCCAACCGACTAAATGTTGGCCACATAAACATTTGCAGCCTACGACATAAAACCCATGTTATAACTAAGCTAATAGATGAGCACTGCCTAGATCTGCTGGCGGTTACGGAAACGTGGCTCGACTCAAGCATCTCGGAAGGCAACACGGCAGTTTATCCTCTCGGTTATCCTGCCTGACTTATTATACTGCTGCTCTTGCTTTGCAATGAAGCTATCCGCCAAGGACCGACAGCGACTCTCGTCCGTTTATCGTCGTTCTGTACGCGCTGCTTGTGGCTCGAAACTACAAGAGGACGTCATGCCGCTGTTAGCTAGATTGTCGATTGATCCGTTTGAACATTACCTTATTCGTAGCATTGCTAAATTTATCCATGTTAATCATGTCGTTTTCCCTCTCCCAAATCTGACGGACCTTTTCCCTCAAGTTTCAACCGGCCCTAGGACAACAAGAAGCTCTTTTAATGCTGCTATTGCAATATCTAAATTCCGGACGACTGACGGTGTCAATTCCTTTTCAAATCGTGCTGCCCTGTTCTTTAATTCTTTGCCTGTGGAGTGGCGCACCCAGCACCGCACTACATTTGCTAAGCACCTTCAGACCATGCTAAAAGACGCAGCGTCTTTTCAGAAGTATTTTGATCTTCTTTTCAGCAAACTCCCTCATTGATCTGCACCGCCTGTATTGTATAACTGTGTTTACTGCGTTCCTAGTTTAAATTCGTTTTTAAAAACATCTCTTTAATTCTTGCACTATCCCATTATGACCATGCTTAAAGACGCAGCGTCTTTTCAGAAGTATTTAGATCTTCTTTTCAGCAAACGGCCTCATTCATCTGCATCGCTTGTATTGTATACCTGTGTTTACTGCTTACTGCTTACTGCTGCTTTATTGTTCCAAGTATCAGTTTAGTTTAGTTTAAATATCTCCTATTATTATTATTTTATTTTTTTTCCTCACCCCACACCCCTCTACCCTGTTATCGGCCCTCTTAAGAGTTGTGTTCATCACTGTTGAGGCTTCCGATGGAAAATAAAAGAATACTACTACTACTACTACTAACGACCATGCGGCGGGTGGAGTGAACGACCCACGACAAGTCTGAACTGGCACCCTTATTTTCAGTACACATAATGTATACTACATATTGGATAAATCTTGTATTGCAGAATTGCACATGTGTGTATACTGCTCTGTACTTTTGTGCATTGAGCAATCTACCTTGAACTGCCTTCACCGGCCTTGTCTATAATATTATCATTTACAATCTGCGGACAGAGCTATGCCAGTCATGTAGTCTTGTACTAGTTTCGGCTCCACAATCCAGTGTGTCGTTACTATAATAGCTTTCGTGTCTGAGGTTGTTGGTACGTCTGTTGGCTCTGGGTTTCCAGTCCTCAGTAGCCGAGGCGGGTTGGTAAAGTAACTCCAATTTCACCTCAAGGTACCAGTGCATCTAGGGTCCGCTTCTATCAAGGCAGCGTGCTGTCTATACTGGTTACCCCAGCAAGTGTAGGGTGTGCATAAATGCATAGAACTGTACTGGGCGTTATATACCGATGTACTCCGTGTGGTGTAGACCAGATGTGCATTGGTGGTCGATTCATATGGCTTCGCCAATTGTGTGGATTAGAAAGATATCTTGCGCAAGTCTTGATCTGTCTCATTTTGATCTTTTTCGCTATCGTTGCTATAAGAGAAAATCTTTGGGTGCACATCCAGTGCATTTGTTGCAGATTTACGTGCTTCTCTTGCGACGGGTGTATACATGGTACATGGTACAATTACATGTACTGGAAATAAGGGTGACAGTTCAGACTTAGCGCTCTAACACAGGTCTGCAAGTAGTCACTTGAGAGTCCCCTGGGGCATTCACTCCGTGAACTCACTCACTACTAATCTAGCCGGGCGTCCCACTGCTGTTGTCTCCATGGTATATTCATTCTACAGTTATGGCATGGTGTTGGAAAACTCAGACACGTTACGGCCATGCTTGCGGACACTTGAGAGGACCGTGGGGCATTCACTCCGCCCGCCGAATAGTCGATAGATACTGTTTGTCTACACTGCTTTATCTACTCTTGATATTATTAATCCGTGTTAGACTCGTTTGTTAGAGGGTTAGACAAGTAAGACTCGTAGCAATACCTGTCTTGCTAATGATGATTGTTCCACTTACATGCAGTTGTTTCACATACTTGAAGACCATTGAAGTACAACCATACATGTATATAATGAAGAAACATGGACAAATGAACTATGCCTTAGGCTATAATTTCCACTAACACCACCAGTTACTTGACAGTCAGCTCATTCGATAACATAATTATTGCACGAATGTGACCAGACACATCTAAAACTACCAAACAAATTCACGGTTCGCGTGAGACTCGGCCAAAGGCCCAGTTTTCTGCATCCGCAGGAACGCCACCACCCCTTGAACCAAAGCGCAGATGCAGCTCCGATACGGTTGGATATGAGTAGATTAGACCCATCACAAAGTGGTCAAAGACCGAAATTCCCATTCACTGCATCCATGTTTCCCTCATGCAAGGCCACGAGTTCTCCATTAAGTGTGGGACGCAGCATGGCTGGAAAAATCCTTCCGCTTCCAAGCAGTTCTTGAACCTGGGATACTCTGTTTTTCAATCATGGTTTTAGACCATACCACTATGCCTGCCTGCCCAGAATTTAACAAGACACACACAAAGACTCCTGGCAACCTCCTTTTGAAGTTGAATCGGTATAGCCTTGTCAACAGGTGAAAAAAGCAGGAATAATCCCGGCCGTTGATCCACGTATCACGCTCTGAGCGTTAATTTCCTGGGACCAACATTACGAGTGCTATAACTCAAGAACCGGTCTTTCTATCGCTTTGATAATTGTTCGAGGTGACAGCTGAGAGTTTTCTCTTCAATCTACATATGAGCCAGAGTACGCCAAAATATGACCACAGACCAAAATTCGGTTTCAGTTTTTTGTTCAAAAATGATCTAACACACCTAATGTTCACTGTCTGAAAGTTTTGGATTGATCCGACATGTCTAAGTATTGCTACAATGGTATTATATGCAGCACTGTTGAAATGGTGAAATTCTATGTACAGCAATGGGATTGTCATTTTTGCTCACAATTGATATGCCCCTTGGTTCATCCTTTCCGGGTCAGTTGCTATGTCGAGGGTCTTATAGCATGAGCTGACAGGTACTCAGCCACATCCAAATTGTGTATAGGCAGCTGAGATGGGTGTCCGAAATACCTCCTGTTTGGAGCACCACTGGAGAACCGCCAGCGAAAACACGGTCAACATCAGACTAATAAGATGGCGGAAGAAGTTGGCACTCCATGTCCTCTCCATCACACTACACCTGTGCTTTCAGATATACAGTATACACTGCTGCACACAGTGTTACTCAACATACTAGACGTCGCAGTTATATTCCCCACACCAAAGCCCATCTGCACACGGTTTTCTCCGCACACCAGAGAGTACTGCTTTCGCTGCATACTACTCATGCTAGCGATGTTCCGCATAAGGGTACTCAAAATTATCGACTTGAGCAAGTTGAGGTAGCAGCAGAGTCCAGTGATTGTTTTTGGACTTGCAACCAATACTGGCATTGTCCTGGATATGTGCAGCAATGACCATTCTGGCCAAATCATCGGCCGACTCACCTCCCAAGTCAGTGTCGATGCCAATCGCTTGCCAGGTTGTCATCAGAGTAGAATTCCTCGTCACTGCAGATCGTGGGACTACCAGCATCAAATCCTTTTACGCTCGATGAAAGTGTCGCCCTCATATGACTCGTCGCTGTAGCCATCATCGTCTTCCTTCTGTTTCCGACTCGAATCCTCAAAATATGTTATCCTGCGCATGGAGTGCGATGCTGTCGTCTTCTTCCGCTCCGCAGTACATTACTTCTACTAGGCTCTTCTGTCGATACATCGATGACGATCCGTTTTAGCCGACTCAGCGCAACATGGAATACAAACTCTAACAAATAAACTTACTTGCAACAACGAATTGCATCCGGAACAGTCCAGTCGACCGAGGAGAACAACAACAGCGACTCGCGTTGCACTGCACTGCACTTCATATTTTTTGCCGCGGAATTCAAATCGCGATTATCTCGAATTTTTCAAAAAAGCTGTGGTCATGTTTTAGCGCGCTCGTGCTCATATTTCGATCTCTCCAAAAGAGATTTGACCAAGTGACGATAATTTCAAAATGCCTACCCCATCGATCATCGGTGTTCGATCAATGTATGGGCCAGCCAATAAAGGGTTAACTCTGAGTTTCACGCATTACATTTTACGAGTAAGTTCATGTTATTGACACTTTAGTCTAGCATTTTGGGATATGGTAGGGATACTGATGGTAAGATGGTAAAATAAAGGTGGTTAAACATCAAGTTGTTTTCTGACATACCTAGCACATTGTAGTCTGGCGTTGGACTTAGGAGAGTGCGATTTCTCGATGAGTGCAACTTTAAAGTTGCTTAGATGAATGAGAGCAGAGTGTGTTTTGGATATCAAATATGGCACCGGTCAATAGCCAAGACCTCAAAACAATGCAGTTCATATCTTGCGCATTTACCTGTATACATTAGATTAGGAACTTGACTAACATGACACAACGAAATTGTGGTTCACAACCATAACCAAAATGGGACGACATGCGCCCAAATGCGAGGTGGGACAAATACCAATCAAACGGTTACTTAGAACGGGATTAGGGGAACAATCCTACTTGAACAATGTTGTTTGTGTGGTATGTTTTTTTTAACTTCCCCGCGTGAGTTTTCAGGCGATAGAGATGTCCATCATAATAATATTAGAAACTCGGGTATTGAGCCATTAATAAATGTAGAAAAGAAAAAGAACATATGGAAACGAGTTAAGAATGTGTTACTACTCTGTGAGTTTTGTGCCTAGTTGTTGCACTTTCTGACTGTATTATAGTATCTAGTTACAGTGGTGGAGAGTTACTCTTAACTCGTTTCCATACGTTCTTTTTCTTTTCTACATTAACAATATTAGGTTTTGATTTACAAATTTTCAATTCTTTCCGGAAAATGTCCACCCAGGTTTTCGTTATTCGGACTTAGAATTTACAGAAATATCCTCTTCATTTTCATCCCGATCTTCCTCTCTTTGGTCTTGCGAATCTTTGGAGTTGCTGGTGCTACATTCACCGCGCGGTTGAGTGCGGGGTGCTTTTCTAGAATTATCTTAGGACCGTTGATAGCAGCGCCAATTCCGTATGGTTTTTGTTCTTACGGCAAAACTGTTTGCGAATTCGACTACACTTTGTGTAGATGGCCAATGACCTTGAGCAAATTCATCCGCCAGAACAGCATGCTCAACGAAGTCCCACAAACTTCGTCTTCACATGTTACTCGAAGCGTTCATTTCATTTATTTCATCCATAGACCATACGTTTCATTCTTTGCGAATGGGTTTACTCACAAAGCTAATCGAGTGAAACGAGAAAGTAATACCCGTAGCAATATTTGTCTTGCTCGCGAGTACTGTTCAACCTACATGTACATGCAGTTGTTTCACATACTTGAAGACGGTTGAAGTACAAATACATTCATTTAAAGGAAGGAAAATGGACCAATCAACTACGAATTAGGCTATAATGGTCGGCGCGTCCGCGAGGAAAGTAATATCCTCAAAACCTTCGCTTTCTCTTCTAACGCAGCAAGTTTCTTCCAAGCACCGACACAACAACCGTCCATCTCGAGTGCGCTTGTCCTGTCGGTACAAGTAGCCACCAAGGCTGAATACTTGTTTTCCACAAGTTGTGAAAGTATTGAATTTCATGATTCCAAGATTTGATTCCAAGATTCAGAGATTCGAACTTACGATAACCTCTTGGTGTCTATGACAAGTATTTTATGCTTATTTCTACTTGCCGCTGATGTACCAAGCCCTAAACGCAACTCGCGTTGAGATATACAGCACTAACCGTTCTTAGCGCTGCATTTGCAAAGGCTTATACTTTGCGGCGCTGGATAAAGATAAGCTGTCACAAAATAGGCGGAGAATCTCGGCGCAACAAACCCGTGCGCGCCTAACATTGATGCTGATATAGTGGGTGCTGCGGCGAGTGTGCTATGATGCGGAGTGCGGTTTTGGGTGGCTGAAGCGTATGTTAAGCTAATTTCCACTAACACCACCAGTTACTTGACAGTCAGCTCATGCGATAAAATAATCATTTCACGAATGTAACCAGACACATCTAATTGTTAACTAAAACTAACAACACAAATTCACGGTTCGCGTCAGACTCGGCCGAAGAAACGCCACCAACCTCTTTGATGGAGTCGCAGATGCAGCTCCTAAACGGTTGTAGGTGAGTAGATCAGACCCACCACAACGTGGTCAAAGATCGAATATCCCATTCACTGCATCCATGTTTCCCTCGTGCCAGGCCACGAGTTCCAAAATAACTGTGGGTCGTAGCACGTCTGGAAAAATCTTTCCGTTCCTAAGCAGGACTTGAACCTGGTACCCTCTGTTTCTCAATCATGGTCTTAGACCATACCACTATGCCTGCCTGCCTTAAACTAACAAGAGACACACAAAGAAGAAAAAGCAAGAAAACAACAGGAAACCACAGGAAACAATGTAAAGATACATACGAGCACGTGCCAACAAAAAGAGTTTTAACTCTGAGTTTCACGCAATAAGTTGTGAGCTCAAGACATACCTTGCACATTGTAAACTGGCGTTGGACTTATGCGAGTGAGATAACTCGATGAGTGAAACTTGAAAATTGCTCTGTTGAATGAGAGCAGAGTGTGTTGTGAATATCAAATATAGCACAGGCCAATAGCCAAATGCGCAAAACAATGCAGGTCATATCATGCGCATTTACCAATATACACTAGACCAGGGACTTGACTAACATGACTCCAACTTAGACGAAATTGCGGTTCACAACCATAAACAACATGAAACAGCATGCGAACAAATATGACCTGGGACAAATAACAATCAGACAGTTACTTAGAATGGGTTAATGGGAACAATCCTACTTGAACAATGTTGTTTGTGTTGTATGTTTTTTGAAACTCCCCCCATGAGTTTTTAGGCGACAGAGATGTCCATAATGATAATAGTTATTAAAGTTATTGGATTACTAATTTCCAATAACTTCAGGATAATGTCCGCCCAAGTATTCGTTATTCGGACTCAGACTCTTCTGAAGTATCGTCTTCATCTTCATCGAGATCTTCCACTCTTCGGTCTTGTGAATCTTGCGATTTGCTGGTGCTATATTTCCTGCCCGGTTGAGTTCGGGGTGCTTTTCTAATATTCTTCCTGGCCCGCTGATTGGCAAACCATTTTCGTATGTTTTTTGTCCCGACGGCAAAATGCTTAGCCAATTCGGCTAACCTTTGTGTAGATGGCCAATGATCTTGATCAAACTCATTCGTCAGAACAGCATACTGATCCTTTGAAAATAGGTTGTGGGCTCGGCCACTTCGCAATTTGGTAGTACTTGTATCTCGTGGGGCACTAGCGTTCATGTCTACGTCATCTAGCCATGCTTTGAATATTTGGTACAACGAATTCATTGTAGCGTCACAATATAAACGCCTGTCGAACATGCTGATAGATGCCCGATTTATTGGAAATTTGGCGCCATAGGATTTGCAGAGTATCGACGCGAGTTTTTCTTGCGAAATATTTGCCCGTTCCCTTGCTGTTTTGAGAGCCTTGCGAAACGCCTTATGATCATAACTCAATAAATCTGTCTTTGCCGTCGAAGAAGAGTGATCCAATGCATTTGGTATCGGGCGATTTAGGGATGATCTGTAATCTCTTGTTGTCTGCACATGCGAAGCCTCCTCGCTGTTTTGCTGTTGTGATGTACTCAAGGCGAAAGAACAAGCAATCACAGGTAAACTAGAAGGTGGATCTGTTTGTGTTGTAAATAATCTTCTGTTGGCTGATGGCGGATATGGGGATGCTCCATAGCGCCTTTTTCTCTCCGTATGAGAAATATACTCACGGTTTTGCTGTTGCAAGTTACTGACGGCCGAAGAAGAAGCATATCCCTGTAAAGCAGATGGTGTATCGTGCTGCGCTGAACTGCGGGCATTCGATATGCTTCTATGGTCTTGGGAGCAAGATGCGGATGCTGTATAATTCCTTGTTCTGGGAACAAGAGAAACGTTCTCGGAGTAATGCTGCCACTGGTGATGCTCCTGCTCTGGATTGAGAGAGGAATTATACGAGATGCCTTCTAGTCGCTCTCTTGCTCCATGATGCTGAGTAGGAGTCCTAGAAGCAATAGCAGGCTGTGTAAGGTAAGAGCCACTGCTAGAACTGGCATATTCCACTTGCTGCAAGCCAGACGAACGAGATACAGATACGGACCCACTTGCAGGTGATAGCTCCGAACCAATGGTCACATCGGGTTCGATGGGTCTGGAAGTGAAGTAGTTTGTTTCGGTTTGAGCTGGCCGGGGCCCATTCAGCCAACGGGAAATTTCTTGATCGTCGTTGGCAACTTGCTTCCAATCCAATGCAATTTTCTCAGCAAAATCTAGCGGTTTGTCTTTGGAGTACTGTCGTGTCTCGATCTTTTCCAGCACGGCAGTAAGCTCATTTCGCAGGGGATACGAATCCCAGGGACGTCGATCACAGTTGTGCTCCATTTCCAGGCTAAGCTTTGATGGACAATTCGATGACGTTGGTATCGCCATAGATGTGCTTGATGGGTGATTGAAGTGTGATGTGGAATCTGGTATGATCTCAGTGCTGGGCGACGATGTCCTGCTCTTTGCTGTTGAAGTTGAAGACTTGATCCAAGAAGGGACACCTGTCGCCGTTCGTGGTGAATGGTTAGCCATATGAACGTCCTGAAAGATATCGGTTATTTGTTCTCTTCACCCGGAAAACAATACCGATAGAAGACAAACTGTGCAGTGAGAGAGAATCTTAGAATTCGGTGTTCGAAGAGAACCGACGACAACGGATAGAAAGACACTTGATAAGCTACGGGGTTGGGAGAAGTCTACGGACATTGAAGACTGTCTCCAGAACTACAGTGTTTTGAGCTTCCTCAGGAGATAATATTTCACAGCTTATATTGCCAAAGTGAGGGCTAAAGAAAATTAATTACAAGTGAAAGGGGTTCGCTGTTAGTAACACTTGGCGGGAACAATCACAACTGGAATGTGACAAGGTCTCGCACTGAATCCCCTCGTCCTTGGAAATTCAGCTATTTGAGCATCCTGAAAGGCGTCAGTACATTCAACGGATCGTTCTTCTCACATGTGCGTATCACTCAATCATTTAAATTTTCTAAAGCTGTTCATAGTTGCACGACTCGGCTGTATGTCAGTAATTACAGCATTCGCATTCACACTTACCCAGCTTGATACACCATCAGCTACCGGTACTTCTGTGCATTTGGTGCCCTCTGCAGTCGCAATAATTCGATAACGTTTTCTCAAGTCTGGCACACTTTTTTCAGTTCTTCTACATGTCCGAGGTCAACAGTGGCCCATTCTCTTTTATCCACCTCTTTGCGCTATTGGCCACACATTCATTTCTGATGGTGACAGTTCAGACTTAGCGCTCTAACACAGGTCTGCAAGTAGTCACGTGAGAGTCCCCTGGGGCATTCACTCCGTGAACTCACTCACTACTAATCTGGCCGGGCGTCCCACTGCTGTTGTCTCCATGGTATATTCATTCTACAGTTATGGCATGGTGTTGGAAAACTCAGACACGTTACGGCCATGCTTGCGGACACTTGAGAGGACCGTGGGGCATTCACTCCGCCCGCCGAATAGTCGATAGATACTGTTTGTCTACTGTAACACTGCTTTATCTACTCTTGATATTATTAATCCGTGTTAGACTCGTTTGTTAGAGGGTTACACAAGTAAGACTCGTAGCAATACCTGTCTTGCTAATGATGACTGTTCCACTTACATGCAGTTGTTTCACATACTTGAAGACCATTGAAGTACAACCATACATGTATATAATGAAGAAACATGGACAAATGAACTATGCCTTAGGCTATAATTTCCACTAACACCACCAGTTACTTGACAGTCAGCTAATTCGATAACATAATTATTGCACGAATGTGACCAGACACATCTAAAACTACCAAACAAATTCACGGTTCGCGTGAGACTCGGCCAAAGGCCCAGTTTTCTGCATCCGCAGGAACGCCACCACCCCTTGAACCAAAGCGCAGATGCAGCTCCGATACGGTTGGAGATGAGTAGATTAGACCCACCACAAAGTGGTCAAAGACCGAAATTCCCATTCACTGCATCCATGTTTCCCTCATGCAAGGCCACGAGTCCTCCATTAAGTGTGGGACGCAGCATGGCTGGAAAAATCCTTCCGCTTCCAAGCAGTTCTTGAACCTGGGATACTCTGTTTTTCAATCATGGTTTTAGACCATACCACTATGCCTGCCTGCCCAGAACTAACAAGACACACACAAAGACTCCTGGGAACCTCCTTTTGAAGTTGAATCGGTATAGCCTTGTCAACAGGTGACGTAAGCAGGAATAATCCCGGCCGTTGATCCACGTATCACGCTCTGAGCGTTAATTTCCCGGGACCAACATTACGAGTGCTATAACTCAAGAACCGGTCTTTCTATCGCTTTGATAATTGTTCGAGGTGACAGCTGAGAGTTTTCTCTTCAATCTACATATGAGCCAGAGTACGCCAAAATATGACCACAGACCAAAATTCGGTTTCAGTTTTTTGTTCAAAAATGATCTAACACACCTAATGTTCACTGTCTGAAAGTTTTGGATTGATCCGACATGTCTAAGTATTGCTACAATGGTATTATATGCAGCACTGTTGAAATGGTGAAATTCTATGTACAGCAATGGGATTGTCATTTTTGCTCACAATTGATATGCCCCTTGGTTCATCCTTTTCGGGTCAGTTGCTATGTCGAGGGTCTTATAGCATGAGCTGACAGGTACTCAGCCACATCACAATTGTGTATAGGCAGCTGAGATGGGTGTCCGAAATACCTCCTGTTTGGAGCACCACTGGAGAACCGCCAGCGAAAACACGGTCAACATCAGACTAATAAGATGGCGGAAGAAGTTGGCACTCCATGTCCTCTCCATCACACTACACCTGTGCTTTCAGATATACAGTATACACTGCTGCACACAGTGTTACTCAACATACTAGACGTCGCAGTTATATTCCCCACACCAAAGCCCATCTGCACACGGTTTTCTCCGCACACCAGAGAGTACTGCTTTCGCTGCATACTAATCATGCTAGCGATGTTCCGCATAAGGGTACTCAAAATTATCGACTTGAGCAAGTTGAGGTAGCAGCAGAGTCCAGTGATTGTTTTTGGACTTGCAACCAATACTGGCATTGTCCTGGATATGTGCAGCAATGACCATTCTGGCCAAATCATCGGCCGACTCACCTCCCAAGTCAGTGTCGATGTCAATCGCTTGCCAGGTTTTCATCAGAGTAGAATTCCTCATCACTGCAGATCGTGGGACTACCAGCATCAAATCTTTTTACGCTCGATGAAAGTGTCGCCCTCATATGACTCGTCGCTGTAGCCATCATCGTCTTCCTTCTGTTTCCGACTCGAATCCTCAAAATATGTTATCCTGCGCATGGAGTGCGATGATGTCGTCTTCTTCCGCTCCGCAGTACATTACTTCTACTAGGCTCTTCTGTCGATACATCGATGACGATCAGTTTTAGGCGACTCAGCGCAACATGGAATACAAACTCTAACAAATAAACTTACTTGCAACAAAGAATTGCATCCGGAACAGTCCAGTCGACCGAGGAGAACAACATCAGCGACTGGCGTTGCACTGCACTGCACTTCATATTTTTTGCCGCGGAATTCAAATCGCGATTTTCTCGAATTTTTCAAAAAACCCTGTGGTCATGTTTTAGCGCGCTCGGGCTCATAAAAAAATTATTTCGATCTCTCCAAAAGAGATTTGACCATGTGACGATAATGTCAAAATGCCTACCCCATCGATCATCTGTGTTCGATCAATGTATGGGCCAGCCAATAAAGGGTTAACTCTGAGTTTCACGCATTAAATTTTACGAGTAAGTTCATGTTTTTGACACTTTAGTCTAGCATTTTGGGATATGGTAGGGATACTGATGGGGAGATGGTAAAATAAAGGTGGTTAAACATCAAGTTGTTTTCTGACATACCTAGCACATTGTAGTCTGGCGTTGGACTTAGGAGAGTGCGATTTCTCGATGAGTGCAACTTTAAAATTGCTTAGATGAGCAGAGTGTATTTTGGATATCAAATATGGCACCGGTCAATAGCCAAGACCTCAAAACAATGCAGTTCATATCTTGCGCATTTACCTGTATACATTAGATTAGGAACTTGACTAACATGACACAACGAAATTGTGGTTCACAACCATAACCAAAATGGGACGACATGCGCCCAAATGCGAGGTGGGACAAATACCAATCAAACGGTTACTTAGAACGGGATTAGGGGAACAATCCTACTTGAACAATGTTGTTTGTGTGGTATGTTTTTTTTAACTTCCCCGCGTGAGTTTTCAGGCGATAGAGATGTCCATCATAATAATATTAGAAACTCGGGTATTGAGCCATTAATAAATGTAGAAAAGAAAAAGAACATATGGAAACGAGTTAAGAATGTGTTACTACTCTGTGAGTTTTGTGCCTAGTTGTTGCACTTTCTGACTGTATTATAGTATCTAGTTACAGTGGTGGAGAGTTACTCTTAACTCGTTTCCATACGTTCTTTTTCTTTTCTACATTAACAATATTAGGTTTTGATTTACAAATTTTCAATTCTTTCCGGAAAATGTCCACCCCGGTTTTCGTTATTCGGACTTAGAATTTACAGAAATATCCTCTTCATTTTCATCCCGATCTTCCTCTCTTTGGTCTTGCGAATCTTTGGAGTTGCTGGTGCTACATTCACCGCGCGGTTGAGCGCGGGGTGCTTTTCTAGAATTATCTTAGGACCGTTGATAGCAGCGCCAATTCCGTATGGTTTTTGTCCTTACGGCAAAACTGTTTGCGAATTCGACTACACTTTGTGTAGATGGCCAATGACCTTGAGCAAATTCATCCGTCAGAACAGCATGCTCGACGAAGTCGCAAAAACTTCTTCTTCACATGTTACTCGAAGCGTTCATTTCATTTATTTCACCCATAGACCATACGTTTCATTCTTTGCGAATGGGTTTACTCACAAAGCTAATCGAGTGAAACGAGAAAGTAATACCCGTAGCAATATTTGTCTTGCTTGCGAGTACTGTTCAGCCTACATGTACATGCAGTTGTTTCACATACTTGAGGACGGTTGAAGTACAAATACATTCATTTAAAGGAAGGAAAATGGACCAATCAACTACGAATTAGGCTATAATGATCGGCGCGTCCGCGAGGAAAGTAATATCCTCAAAACCTTCACTTTCTCTTGTAACGCAGCAAGTTTCTTCCAAGCACCGACACAACAACCGTCCATCTCGAGTGCGCTTGTCCTGTCGGTACAAGTAGCCACCAAGGCTGAATACTTGTTTTCCACAAGTTGTGAAAGTATTGAATTTCATGATTCCAAGATTTGATTCCAAGATTCAGAGATTCAAACTCACGATAACCTCTTGGTGTCTATGACAAGTATTTTATGCTTGTTTCTACTTGCCGCTGAGGTATCAAGCCCTAAACACAACTCGCGTTGAGATATGCAGCACTAACCGTTCTTAGCGCTGCATTTGCAAAGGCTTATACTTTGCGGCGCTGGATAAAGATAAGCTGTCACAAAATAGGCGGAGAATCTCGGCGCAACAAACCCGTGCGCGCCTAACATTGATGCTGATATAGTGGGTGCTGCGGCGAGTGTGCTATGATGCGGAGTGCGGTTTTGGGTGGCTGAAGCGTATGTTAAGCTAATTTCCACTAACACCACCAGTTACTTGACAGTCAGCTCATGCGATAAAATAATCATTTCACGAATGTAACCAGACACATCTAATTGTTAACTAAAACTAACAACACAAATTCACGGTTCGCGTCAGACTCGGCCGAAGGCGTATTTTTCCGCATCCACAGAAACGCCACCAACCTCTTGGATGGAGTCGCAGATGCAGCTCCTAAACGGTTGTAGGTGAGTAGATCAGACCCACCACAACGTGGTCAAAGACCGAATATCCCATTCACTGCATCCATGTTTCCCTCGTGCCAGGCCACGAGTTCCAAAATAACTGTGGGTCGTAGCACGTCTGGAAAAATCTTTCCGTTCCTAAGCAGGACTTGAACCTGGTACCCTCTGTTTCTCAATCATGGTCTTAGACCATACCACTATGCCTGCCTGCCTTAAACTAACAAGAGACACACAAAGAAGAAACAGCAAGAAAACAACAGGAAACCACAGGAAACAATGTAAAGATACATACGAGTACGTGCGAACAAAAAGAGTTTTAACTCTGAGTTTCACGCAATAAGTTGTGAGCTCAAGACATACCTTGCACATTGTAAACTGGCGTTGGACGTATGCGAGTGAGATAACTCGATGAGTGAAACTTGAAAATTGCTTGGTTGAATGAGAGCAGAGTGTGTTGTGAATATCAAATATAGCACAGGCCAATAGCCAAATGCGCAAAACAATGCAGGTCATATCATGCGCATTTACCGGTATACATTAGACCAGGGACTTGACTAACATGACTCAAACTTAGACGAAATTGCGGTTCACAACCATAAACAACATGAAACAGCATGCGAACAAATATGACCTGGGACAAATAACAATCAGACAGTTACTTAGAATGGGTTAATGGGAACAATCCTACTTGAACAATGTTGTTTGTGTCGTATGTTTTTTGAAACCCCCCCCATGAGTTTTTAGGCGACAGAGATGTCCATAATGATAATAGTTATTAAAGTTATTGGATTACTAATTTCCAATAACTTCAGGATAATGTCCGCCCAAGTATTCGTTATTCGGACTCAGACTCTTCTGAAGTATCGTCTTCATCTTCATCGAGATCTTCCACTCTTCGGTCTTGTGAATCTTGCGATTTGCTGGTGCTATATTTCCTGCCCGGTTGAGTTCGGGGTGCTTTTCTAATATTCTTCCTGGCCCGCTGATTGGCAAACCATTTTCGTATGTTTTTTGTCCCGACGGCAAAATGCTTAGCCAATTCGGCTAACCTTTGTGTAGATGGCCAATGATCTTGATCAAACTCATTCGTCAGAACAGCATACTGATCCTTTGAAAATAGGTTGTGGGCTCGGCCACTTCGCAATTTGGTAGTACTTGTATCTCGTGGGGCACTAGCGTTCATGTCTACATCATCTAGCCATGCTTTGAATATTTGGTACAACGAATTCATTGTAGCGTCACAATATACACGTCTTCTAAAATTTCTGATAGAGTTCCTAGCGTTTGGAAATTTGGCACCATAGGATATGCAGTGTATGGATACGAGTCTTTCTTGTGAAATGTTTGCCCGTTCTCTTGCTGTTTTGATCAATTCGCAAAAGGCCTTATGATCATAACTCAATATATCTGTGTTTGCCGTCGGAGAACAGCGACCCATTGTACTTGGTTGTGGGAGACATGGGGATGATCCGTATTCGCTCGTTGTCTGCCCAAGCGAAGCGTTCTCGCTGTGTTCCTGTTGTGATGTACTCAAGGGTAAAGAGGAAGAAATCCCAGGTAAACTAGAAGGCGTATCTCTTTGTGTTGTCAATAATATTTTATAGGCTGGTCGGGGATATGGGGATGCTGCATGACGCCTTGTGCTCTCCGTGTGAGAAACATACTCACGGTTTTGCTGTTGCGAGTTACTGATGGCCGAAGAAGAAGCATATCCCTGTAAAGCAGATGGTGCATCGTGCTGCGCTGAACTGCGGGCATTTAATCTACGTCTTTGGTCTTCGGAGCCAGATGCGGATGGTGTGTATTTCCTTGTTCTCGGAACAAGGGAAACGTTCTCTGAGTAATGCTGCCACTGGTGTTGCTCCTGCTGTGGATTGAGTGAGGAATTATACGAGATGCCTTCTAGTCGCTCCTTTGCTCCATGATGCGGAGTAGGAGTGCTTGACGCAAAAGCAGATGATAGCTCTGAACCAATAGTTTCATCGGGTTCGACGCGTCTGGAAGTGAAGTCGTTTGTTTCGGTTTGAGTTGACCGGGGCATATTCAGCCAACGGGCAATTTCTTGAACGTCCATGACAACTCGCTTCCAATCCGATGCGTCGTCTTCAGCAACATCGAGCGGTTTGTCTTTGTAGTATTGTCGTGTCTCAATCTTTTGAAGCACGGCCGTAAGCTCATTTCGCAGGGGATACGAGTCCAAGTCATTCTCCAGTTCCAGGCTAAGCCTTGGTGAACTATTCGATGACTTTGGTATCGCCATGGATGTGGTTGATGGATGACTGAAATATGATGGGGCACTAGTTACGATCTCAGTGCTGGCCGACGATGTTCTGTTCTTTGCTGTTGCAGTTGAAGACGAGCCGCAAGAAGAGACACCGGTCGCAGTTCGTGGTGGTTGATCAGCCATATGAACGTCCTGAAAGATATCCGTTATTTGTTCTCTGCAACCGCAGCACAATACAAATAGAAGACAAATTGTGCAGTGAGAGAAAATTTTTGAATTTGGTATTCGAAGAGAACGAACTACAACGGATAGAAAGACAGTTGTTAAGCTACGGGCTTGAAAGTTGTCTACGGGCATTGAAGACTGCAGCCTGGACTAACGCGTTTTGAGCGTCCTCAGGGGGGATTTTACAGCTTCTGTTGCTAAAGTTAAGGCTGAAAAAATTAATCACAAGTGAAAGGTGTTCGCTGTTAGTAACACTTGGTAGAAAAGAATCACAACTGCAATGTGATAAGATTGCCCACTGAATCACCTCGTACTTGGAATTTCAGTAACTTGTGCATGCTGAAACGCGTCAGTACGTTCAAGGGATCGTTGTTCTCGCATGTGCGTATCGCTAAACCATTTAATAATCTAAAATATACAAATAATCTACGTGGAGATAAAAGTTTAATAATAGCAATGAAAAGTATGAATGCCGCAGACATCACCACGCAACATGACAATTTGTTCAAGGTTTGGTTTTGTGTGTTTCCAAAATCGATTTTCACGTTCCGATCATCAGTGGAAATACGGAACTAAAGAGATCAAGGGAAAAACAAAGGTTAAAAATCCAAAGAAGTGTGACACATGACGGGTAACTTGTGGTAAGTTTTACAAAAAGTGAGAACTAAAATAAAGAGTAATCTTTATTTTAGTTCTCACTTTTTGTAAAACTTACCACAAGTTACCCGTCATGTGTCACACTTCTTTGGATTTTTAACCTTTGTTTTTCCCTTGATCTCTTTAGTTCCGTATTTCCACTGATGATCGGAACGTGAAAATCGATTTTGGAAACACACAAAACCAAACCTTGAACAAATTGTCATGTTGCGTGGTGATGTCTGCGGCATTCATACTTTTCATTGCTATTAATAATCTAAAACTGTTCATATTTGCACCACACAGCCTTCCCTTAGTAATTATAGCATTCGAATTCACACTTTTCCAGCTTGACACACCGCCAGCTATCGTTACTTCTGTGTACTTGTTACCTACTATAGTCGATATACTTCATATATTATACGTTTTAGGTTTCTCAAGTCTGGCACCTTTATTCACTTCTATGTGTACGAGGTCACCAGTTGTCCAAGCTGTTTTATGCTGCTTATCTTTGCGCTATTGGTATCACGTTCATTTCCGAGGGCCCTCAAAGTCTGTGCTCACCTTCCAGGAGCAACGCTGACTCATTCTACACTCTGGTGGGTCACGAGGTGTTTGTCGCGCTGAACACGGAGGAGAGGGTGTGTCACAATAGTATTGTACCACTCCCTCTCCTAATGCATAATTTCGTTATATGGGCCTCAACCAGCGAAAACAGCCCTTAGGGTTAACATTTTCAAAATTCCTTTTTGGTTAGAAATTTGTTGAATCACATCTACTGAAGGAGCTCAGCCAAGAAAAAGTTCAATATTCCGATTCTAAATGGGTTTATACACCAATAAACAATATTTACTCCAAATAGTGCAATTTATGTATACGATGTATGTGTACAATGAATATTCAGCATTCGAACTTCGGAAGGTGGGTGGGCAGCTTGAATACTTTTGAACTAGTGAAGTAAGCAGCTATAATGACAAAGAATAGCTGATGATCGACGAGGAGACAATAGTCGTAAAATGGCAATAAATAAGATAAATTGTGCACTCATAACAACAGCAAAAATGAAGAAAGTCAAGTTCCATAACGTTTTCTTGTGACTGTCATCAGTGGAACGCCGTCACATAAAAATGTAATAACTAAAACACACACTTATATACATGTAGCTAATATGGTTTCAGGTAGAAATACAGCAGCTAACAAGTACAAAAAGCGAAGTTTGCACCTTTGCAATGTGTGAATATAGTGTATGTGAGAAAGGTAGTGGCAGATGAATGTGATACTGTGTGAATGAATGTAATGGTGCGTGTGTATTACTTGAAGAGTGTGAGTGATACAACGTTTTCTTTCTGCACCATTACATTCATTCACACAGTATCACATTCATCTGCCACTACCTTTCTCACATACACTATATTCACACATTGCAAAGGTGCAAACTTCGCTTTTTGTACTTGTTAGCTGCTGTATTTCTACCTGAAACCATATTAGCTACATGTATATAAGTGTGTGTTTTAGTTATTACATTTTTATGTGACGGCGTTCCACTGATGACAGTCACAAGAAAACGTTATGGAACTTGACTTTCTTCATTTTTGCTGTTGTTATGAGTGCACAATTTATCTTATTTATTGCCATAATAGCTGATGAGTGCGGAGAAATGATCGACATATTCGCAGCTGCATCCTGCGTGGAGTCGTTCCCCAATCTCGTCTTCCATTTCTTCCTCCGCAGCTGAAGACACGACGTCGCTACCGTCACTAACCCCAGACTCCGAATTTATCTCACTTGACGACTCCTCATCTTTCGACTCTGACGAGTCATCGGCCACCTTGAGCCGCATCGCAGCAGGAGCTGACGGCTGCGATTCCACCTTGCTGTTGACATCGATGTCGGAACCAAAGAACGTTTCATCCTCATTCTGAACTTCAGCGGCTACTTCAACATCCACTCCCCACCAGGCTCGAGCTAGCTGTAGGCAATGACTGCAGTGTGTGCTCTGCGAACAGCTCTGGCGTCCGCAGCCATCACAACAAGATCAAGGAACACAGGAGTCGCCACTCGACACCACTTCAACTTCAAAATAAATTACTTCAAGCAAGGAGTTCAAGAAGTCGTCGCGCTGTTCGCAGCGCGATGAAAAATCGTTGAACGTCACAAATCGACGTTTTTCTCGAAAAAATTACGAAATATCTAAGAGTCGTTTTCGCTGATTGCGGCTCATATTATAACAAAAATATGCCTTATGCTACAGACTCAGAGGGTAAAGTGGAGAGACGAAGAGCAACGACGATGAACCCCCCCCGGCTTGAACAGTATCTAACGACCATGCGGCGGGCGGAGTGAATGCCCTATGGGCCTCTCAAGTGTCCGCAAGCGTGGCCATAACGTGTGCGTATTCCAACAGCATACCATAGTAGTAGAATAAATATACCATGGAGACAACAGCAGTGGGACGTCCGGCCAGTTTGGTGGTGAGTGAGTTCACGGAGTGAATGCCCCAGGGGCCTCTCGCGTGACTACTTGCCATGCTGTGTTGGAGGGCTAAGTCTGAATTGTCACCCTTATTTCCAGTACATCTACATGTATACTACATATTGGATAAATCTTGTGTTGTAGAATTCCACATGTGTGTATACTGTTCTGTACGTTTGTGCATTGAGCACTCTACCTTGAACTGCCTTCACCGGCCTTGTCTATAATATTATCATTTACAATCTGCGGACAGAGTTATGACAGTCAAGTACTCTTGTACTAGTTTTGGCTCCACAATCCAGTATGTCGTTACTATAATAGCTTTCGTGTCTTAGGTTGTTGGTATGTGAGCCCCGGCCAGCGAAAACCAGCACTTGTGTACTTGATAGCAATCATCAAAATGTGACGTCAAAGTTTGGGACGCGCAGTGAGCTGCCTTTGGAGATTCTTTTTCGATCGAGTGGGCGTCTTTGTTGTCAAAGGAGTTTCAAGTGTCTTCAAATGTCTCTGGTCAATTTATTTTAGCGCTAGGTGAGAGCTCGTCACACGGAGGTTGAGTTTAGACACAGCGATGGCGACAGGTGTCGCGACAAAGACTTAGGTCCAGAGTTGTCAGCGTGAGACTCCCTGTACGAAGCGGCGCTGAAAGTTAGTTCGCGATCGGAATTATTTCTTTGGTGGCGATCTCGCTGAGTTTGTCCAGCAGTGGCGAGTCTTATATGCATAGCAACGTAGAGCCCTCATAAAATCGACACTGGATACTGGTGGCGACGATAGTCAGTGCTGAAGTAATAGCGACTGCGAGGAGAAGCTAAATGTCGACCCGCTGAGCGATCCGTATTTCTACATCGACAACAATGATGTTGCAGACACTGATGGAGGGCTTCTCACGGCGCAAAACAGAGCATAGTATTCTCAGTACTCTACCTTGCCAGACGACGCCAAGCTGGCTGCTGCCTGTGCTGAGAAAGGAGATCCCTAAAAACTCAAACCGGCTGAACGCTTTGGGGCAACATGTTCACGTGCTACAAAACGCGAGTATTCGCTCATATCATTGAAATACAATTATGCTGAAATCATGGTCTGAGTGAAAGGGTGCAAGGGAGTGGATGTCAGAGGTATTGGTCAGTACATCTATCAGTATGGCAAGCTTTGGGACAACGCCCAAACTGCCAGCGCAGAGGTCCCTGAACACAATTTGGAAGGCCAGCCACCAATCATCGTTTTGCACTCTGGTGTTGTAAAGAAGGTAGTGATGTATACGGAATATCGTCACCGTGACTTCTGAACTACTCATGCCTGCACAGGCTGCAGCACCAAGAGGGCAAGCCTGACTTGCATTCTATTTACTTACATGTACCTGTTCCACATCACAATCAGAAACTGTAGGATCAACTTGCATGGAGTCACTAGGCATGGATGCTGCGCCAACTGCACCGAATCTTGACCTCTCTGATTTCAAACTCTATTTTCCATGCTTTCGGATATCAGATTGTCACCAAACTTGATAACTTGAATGAGTAATAGTGTAGAAACAATTTCGAGGGAAAAAATAATTTTTCAAAAAATTACACATGTTCAGGTTTCTGCTGGCTGGGGCTCATGTCTGTTGGCTCTGGGTTCCCAGTACTCAGTAGCCGAGGCTGGTTGGTAAAGTATCTCCAAGTTCACCTCACGGCACCAGTGCATCTAGTGTCTGCTTCTATCAAAGCAGCCTGCTGCCTGAACTTTGAAGTACTTTTTACCCCAGGAGGTGTAGGGTGTGCATAGATACATAGAACTGTCTTGGTCGTTATAATTAT
This sequence comes from Sycon ciliatum, assembly GCF_964019385.1. Lineage (NCBI taxonomy): Eukaryota > Metazoa > Porifera > Calcarea > Leucosolenida > Sycettidae > Sycon > Sycon ciliatum. Next base: position 17,583,321 of record NC_088655.1, read on the forward strand.
ACCGATGTACCCCGTGTGGTGTAGACCAGGTGTGCATTATTTGTCGATTAATATGGCTTCGCCAGTTGTGTGCATTAGGTAGTTATCTGGCGCAAGTTTTTTTGGATCAATAAGATCTATTTCGCTATCCTTGCTATAAGAGCAAATCTGTGGATGCAGATCCAGTGCATTTGCAGATTTGCGTGCTTTTCTTGCGACGGGTGTATACATGGTACACGTACATGTAGATGTACTGGAAATAAGGGTGACAGTTCAGACTTCGCGCTCTAACACAGTACTGCAAGTAGTCACATGAGAGTCCCCTTGGGCATTCACTCCGTGGACTCCCTCACCACCAATCTGGCCGGGCGTCCCACTGCTGTTGTCTCCATGGTATATTCATTCTACAGTTATGGTATGGTGTCGGAAAACACACACGTAACAACCATGCTTGCGGACACTTGAGAGGCCCGTGGGGCATTCACTCCGCCCGCCGCATAGTCGATAGATACTGTTTGTCTACTCTGGTTTATCTACTCTTGATATTATTAATCCGTGTTAGACTCGTGTGTTAGAGGGTTAGACCAGTAAGACTCGTAGCAATACGTGTCTTGCTAATGATGACTGTTCCACTTACATGCAGTTGTTTCACATATTTGAAGACGGTTGAAGTACATGTACATGTATATATGAAGAACCATGCACCTTGGAACTACGACTTAGGCTATAATTTCCACTAACACCACCAGCTACTTGACAGTCAGCTAATTCGATAACATAATCATTGCACGAATGGGCCCAGACACATCTAAAACTAACAAAAAAATCACGGTTCGTGTGAGACTTGGCCCAAGGCCCAGTTTTCCGCATCCGCAGGAACGCCACCACCCCTTGAACAAAAGCGCAGATGCAGGTCCTATACGGTAGGAGATGAGTAGATCAGAGCCACCACAAAGTGGTCAAAGACCGAAAATCCCATTCACTGCATCCATGTTTCCCTCATGCAAGACCACGATTTCCCAATTAACTGTGGGTCGCAGGGTGGCTGGAAAATTCCTTCCGCTTCCAAGCAGTTCTTGAACCTGGGACCCTCTGTTTCTCAATCATGTTCTTAGACCATACCACTATGCCTGCCTGCCCAAAACTAACAAGAAACACACAAAGACTCCCTGGAACCTCCTTTTGAAGTTGATTCGGTGTAGCCTTGTCAACAGGTGGCGTAAGCAGGAACCAACATTACGAGTGCTTTAACTCAAGAACCGGTCTTTCTATCGCTTTGAAAATTGTTCGAGGTGACAGCTGAAAGTTTTCTTTCAATCTACATAATTTCGATCTCTCCAAAAGAGATTTGCGCAAGTTAGGATAATTTCAAAATGCCTACCCCAACGATCATCGTTGTTCGATCAATGTATTGGCCAGCCAATTGAGGGTTAACTCTGAGTTTCACGCGTTAAATTTTATGAGTAAGTTCATGTTTTTGACACTTTAGTCTAGCATTTTGGGATGTGGTAGGGATACTGATGGTAAGATGGTAAAATAAAGGTGGTTAAACATCAAGTTGTTTTCTGACATACCTAGCACATTGTAGTCTGGCGTTGGACTTAGGAGACTGCGATCGCTCGATGAGTGCAACTTTAAAGTTGCTTAGATGAATGAGAGCAGAGTGTGTTTTGGATATCAAATATGGCACCGGCCAATAGCCAAGACCTCAAAACAATGCAGGTCATATCTTCCGCATTTACCGGTATACATTAGATCAGGGGCTTGACTAACATGACTCAACTAAATTACGGTTCACAACCATAAACAACATGAAACGACATGCGCACAAATGCGATGTGGGACAAATAACAATACGAATAATGATAGTTACTGAGAACGGGATTATGAGAATAATCATATTATGGGACAAATAACAATCAGACAGTTACTTTGAATGGGAGTATGAGAATAATCATATTATGCTACTTGAACAATGTTGTTTGTGTTGTATGTTTTTTTTTAACTTCCCCGCATGAGTTTTCAGGCGATAGAGATGTCCGTCATAATTCGGTCTCTTTTCAGTTTCTTTCATCGGTTCCGACCGTTGGAATGCACTCCCCGCTGCAGTCCGCTTATGCTCTTCACTGCACCTATTCCGTCATTCAGTACTTTCATTTCTAGGGTACCCTGTAAGAAGGCCTTAGGCCTGTGGTGATTGCCCTATCAAAAATTTGATAATAATAATAATAATAATAATAATATTAGAAACTCGGGTATTGAGCCATTAATAAATGTAGAAAAGAAAAAGAACATATGGAAACGAGTTAAGAATGTGTTACTACTCTGTGAGTTTTGTGCCTAGGTGTTGCACTTTCTGACTGTATTATAGTATCTAGTTACAGTGGTGGAGAGTTACTCTTAAGAGAGCATGTCTGAGAATACCAAAGTATGTGTGCAAGTGGATCTCTCCGATTTCGCTTAAAATTTGCAGGTAGGTTCCCTTTGGGGTGTAGATCGTTTGTGCAAAGCCCTTGAAAAAGTTTCTGAAGGGAACCTTAAAATTTGGATACCCCTCACAAATGGCCGAAATATCCCAGTCATTATTTATGGGTCTAGAAACGAGTCACGCCACAGCGTATAGGAACAAGCTATGAACAAAACTCCATCAAGCCAACATTGCATACCCTTAGAAGAGTTCCTGGAGCAGTACCGCTTAGCCACGCCAGGATCCCAGAAGACGAGGTCCATCACCCCCTGACGCCACAAATGATCGTCTTGAAAATAGCCAATTTACAAGCGCTGGCAGAATAGCCAGCTACGTCCTCAATTGCCCAGAACTATACACCGGCAGAAAGTAGAACACCTCTTCTAGCGCTGACCGCTGAGGACATGTCCCCCATCTTCCTTTTGGGGTTTTCTTGAAATAAACCTTTTTGAATTTTTCTACTCGACCATGCTGAAATACCTGCGCAGGAAAGCTCGCCCCTCCGCGACGTCTCCTCAGCAATTTCTACTCCAACACTACTCCTAAGGCCGCAGAACAAAGTGTATTGTTGGCTCGGACAAGAAAAAACAGCGGTGATCATTTGTCACTCCAAACGACAAGCTTCTTCTTGCGCCACCAATAATTTTTTGTGCGACTGTTGAAGCAAAAGTGATTGAAGTCCTTAGCGCAGTTTTTGAATTTTATTGCAAGATGCATGGTGACGATCATTTGTGGCGTCAGGGGATGATGGACCTCGTCTTCTGGGATCCTGGCGTGGCTAAGCGGTGCTGCTCCAGGAACTCTTCTAAGGTGAGGCAATGTTGGCTTGATGGAGTTTTGTTCATAGCTTGTTCGTATACGTTGTGGCGTGACTCGTTTCTAGACCCATAAATAATGTGATATATCGGCAATTTCTGAGGGGTATCCAAATTTCAAGGTTCCCTTCAGAAACTTTTTCAAGGGCTTTGCACAATCGATCCACACCCCAAAGGGAACCTACCTGCAAATTTTGAGCGAAATCGGAGAGATCCACTTGCACACATACTTTGGTATTCTCAGACATGGTCTCTTAACTCGTTTCCATACGTTCTTTTTCTTTTCTACATTAATAATATACGGTTTTGATTTACAAATTTTCAATTCTTTCAGGAAAATGTCCGCCCAGGTTTTCGTTATTCGGACTTAGAATTTACAGAAATATCCTCATCATTTCCATCGCGATCTTAGTCTCTTTTGTCTTGTGAATCTTTGGATTTGCTGGTGCTACATTCACAGCGCGGTTGAGTTCGGGGTGCTTTTCTAGCATTCTCTTTGGACCGTTGATAGCAACGCCAATTCTGTATGGTTTGTCCTTACGGCAAAACTGTTTGCGAATTCGGCTACATGTTGTGTAGATGGCCAAGATCTTGAGCAAATTCATCCGTCAGAACAGCATGCTCAACGAAGTCGCACCAACTTCTTCGTCACATGTTACTGGAAGAGTTCATTTCATTTATTTCACCCATAGACCATACGTTTCATTCTTTGCGAATGGGTTTACTCACAAAGCTAATCGAGTGAAACGAGAAAGTAATACCCGTAGCAATATTTGTCTTGCTAGTGAGGACTGTTCAACCTACATGTATATGCAGTTGTTTCACATACTTGAAGACGGTTGAAGTACAAGTACATTGATATAAAGGAAGAAAAATGGACCAATCAACTACGAGTTAGGCTATAATGGTCGGCGTGTCCGCGAGGATAGGAATATCCTCAAAACCTTCGGTTTCTCTTCTAGCGCAGCAAGTTTCTTCCACGCACCGACACAACAACCGTCCATCTCGAGTGTGCTTGTCCTGTCGGTACAAGTAGCCACCAAGGCTGAATACTTGTTTTCCACAAGTTGTGAAAGTATTGAATTCATGATTCCAAGATTTGATTCCAAGATTCAGAGATTCGAACTCACGATAACCTCTTGGTGTCTATGACAAGTATTTTATGCTTATTTCTACTTGCCGCTGAGGTATCCAGCCCTAAACACATCTCGCGTAGAGATATGCAGCGCTAACCGTTCTTAGCGCTGCATTGGCAAAGGCTCATACATTGCGGCGCTGGATAAAGATAAGCTGTCACAAAATAGGTGGAGAATCTCGGCGCAACAAACCCGTGCGCGCCTAACATTGATGCTGATATAGTGGGTGCTGCGGCGAGTGTGCTATGATGCGGAGTGCGGTTTTGGGTGGCTGAAGCGTATGTTAAGCTAATTTCCACTAACACCACCAGTTACTTGACAGTCAGCTCATGCAATATATATATTTCACGAATGTAACCAGACACATCTAATTGTTAACTAAAACTAACAACACAAATTCGCGGTTCGCGTTAGACTCGGCCAAAGGCGTATTTTCCGCATCCACAGAAACGCCAACAACCTCTTGGATGGAGTCGCAGATGCAGCTCCTAAACGGTTGTAGGTGAGTAGGTCAGACCCACCACAGAGTGGTCAAAGACCGAATATCCCATTCACTGCATCCATGTTTCCCTCGTGCCAGGCCACGAGTTCCAAAATAACTGTGGGTCGTAGCACGTCTGGAAAAATCTTTCCGTTCCTAAGCAGGACTTGAACCTGGTACCCTCTGTTTTTCAATCATGGTCTTAGGCCATACCACTATGCCTGCCTGCCTAAAACTAACAAGACACACACAAAGAAGGAAAAGTAAGAAAACAACAGGAAACCACAGGAAACAATGTAAAGATACATACGAGCACGTCCCAACAACACAACAGATAATGGGACAGCAACCGCAGGGGACATGCGATGTTGACCAGGGGTGGGAAGCAATACTGTCCAGGTTTCCTTCGTCCAGAGAGTAATACTAGGGTTCCCGAACACGCTCAATATCAGGGTACGTTCCAGACGGAGCGATAACTAAAGCGGCAGGTAGCGCGTAATCCTCGCGAGGTGAGGTAACATGACGGCACACTGCACAACTCCACTGTTGTAACGCCAAACCAATTCATAACAGTTTTAAAAGCCACCACTTTGATTGTGTAAGGTGTGCGAGACACCCCAGTCAGCTGCCAGGCCAAGTCAACTGGCTAAAGCTTTACGTATCTTGATCTCGCTTGTGCATGCCGTCCTTATGTTTTCGGTGTTGAATCTTAATGAAGTATTTATATGTTTTCCTCTTGCTGTCTTTTCAGTACCAAGCCAGTACCTAGGCCGTGGAACAGACACCGGATCACCCACGACTGGACATGATGCAAGCGATTGGGAACGGCCTTGTGTGGTGTATAAATGGGTAACCCGGCTTGCCATTATTTAGTGTGTATGTGAGTGATGATGGAGTGAGTAAGAAGCCCGATGGGCAGTGATGACACATGATTGCGTAGGGCTTGATGCAATACTCACGGAGAAGCCCAATGGGCAGTGAGCACACAAGATTGTGTATGGCTTGATGCCATAATGAGGGAGAAGCCCGATGGGCCGTGATGGCACATGGTTGTGTATGGCTAGATGCCATGATGAGGGGGAGGGAGAAGCCCGATGGGCAGTGATGAGTATGGCTTGGTGCCATAATGAGGGAGAAGCCCGATGGGCAGTGATGACACATGGTTGTGTATGGCTTGATGCCATGATGAGGGAGAAGCCCGATGGGCAGTGATGGCACATGGCTGTGTATGGCTTGATGCCATGATGAGGGAGAAGCCCGATGGGCAGTGATGACACATGGTTGTGTATGGCTTGATGCCATGATGAGGGAGAAGCCCGATGGGCAGTGATGACACATGGTTGTGTATGGCTAGATGCCATGATGAGAGAGAAGCCCGATGGTCAGTGATGACACATGATGGTGTATGACTTGATGAACGATCATGTGTTTATGAATGATGACAGACATGTTGAAACCGAGAGAGAGAGAGAGAGAGAGAGAGAGAGAGAGAGAGTGAGAGTTACATAGAGGTATGTGGGTTTTTTATGTCTCGGTACCGGCTTTTCACCCCGTTTTTTGTCGGGGCACGCGGAGGAGTGTACGTACACGGGCAGTACGTGGGTGTACAGGATGTGTGTGCGTGTGTGTACAGTATGTGTGGGTACAGTGAATGTGCGTAAGAGTGCATGAGTGTGCAGTAAGTGTGTGAGGGGCGGACGTGTGCATCCGATACAGGATTCCTTCTCTTGCAGGAACTGAACGGACGTCCAGCCCAATCACGGAAGTACAGCACCTCACATTGAATTTACTGGCAGTACTACTCCATGATGTAGCACTCGCAACCTAGCAGGGGAACTTTCGGGCATTTCGCAGAGATATTGTCTGCTCGGAGTGCACTGCCGATCATGTTATCCTGGCTGATGTGTGCTCGCCCGGTTGCCACCGGACCCAACCTGGCCTACTAGTGAGCATCCCAGGGCAAGTCTGGCCGGGTCTCCATAATGTTCATAGTAACTATACACTTGGCCACAGATGGTGGTCACAGTGCCCAAGACTTTGGCACACTGGCGCCATGCGCCACACTGCTCGTTTTCCTTGTCCAAATCTATGTGTGCTGCTCTCCTATCGGCCTCACTATCCTTTACATCGTGAATGTGATTGCTCTGGTAGACCACTACCCCATGTACTGAATAGTCGCTTTGTGAGTGAAAAGTTTTGTTTTTTCACGGCTGAGCGTAGCGAAAGAGTGCAAAAAACGTATTTTTCACTCACGAATATTTTCGTGCATTTGCTCTTGTTCTGCGCAACTCCGTTGAACCTGCCATCGTGGTCTTTGTTTTTCCTCGTGGTAGTTGAAGTTGCCTGCCCACCCACCCTGGTTTCATGGGAGTCGTCCGCTGTTCTTCTTGACAATCTATGCCTATGTGTGTGGCTTATGATTATGACATACACCGGTTATTACATACCATTTCTTGCTATCTCTATTCTTGGGTCTGACTGGCAGCGGGGCAGGAATTAATGAAGTAGAAAGGTTTTTTGGCCGAAAGGCGTGTTTTTCCTCTAGCCCGGTTGAGCGGTCGTGGCTAGGAATGTAGGGAGTCATTGTTTTTCAGGCGCTCCCCTGCTGCCCAGTCACCCATGCTCACCACTGGCCATGCTGTTTCACTTGATTTCACGGCCTTTTCTCCCGCTTGCTGGCGGTTCTTTGATGGATTTAGATGTTTTTCGGCTATTTATCTATTATGTGGCTGCAAGTGTGGTTTTTTGCTTCTACTCATTTCTGGAAAACCACCACGGTGGTGAGTGTGATTGCTCTGGTAGACCACTACCATCGTGAGTGTGATTGCTCTTGTAGACCACTACCCCATGTACTGAATAGTCGCTTTGTGAGTGAAAAGAGTTTTAACTCTAAGTTTCACGCAATAAGTTGTGAGCTCAAGACATACCTTGCACATTGTAAACTGGCGTCGGACTTATGCGAGTGACATAACTCGATGAGTGAAACTTGAAAATTGCTCGGTTGAATGAGAGCAGAGTGTGTAGTGAATATCAAATATGGCATCGGCCAATAGCCAAATGCGCAAAACAATGCAGGTCATATCATGCGCATTTACCAGTATACATTAGACCAGGGACTTGACCAACATGACTCAAACGTAGACGAAATTGCGGTTCACAACCATAAACAACATGAAACGGCATTTGAACAAATATGACCAGGGACAAATAACAATCAGACAGTTACTTAGAATGGGATTATGGGAACAATGCTACTTGAAGAATGTTGTTTGTGTTGTATGGTTCTTTAAACTCCCCCATGAGTTTTCAGGCGGTAGAGATGTCCATAATGATAATAATTATAATAGTTATTGGATTACTAATTTCCAATAACTTCAGGATAAGGTCCGCCCAAGTATTCGTTATTCGGCCTCAGACTCTTCTGAAGTATCCTCTTCATCTTCATCGAGATCTTCCACTCTTTGGTCTTGTGAATCTTGCGATTTGCACATGCTATATTTACTGCCCGGTTGAGTTTGGGGTGCTTTTCTAAAATTCTTCTTGGACTGTTGATAGTCAAACCAATTCCGGATGGTTTTTGTCCTTACGGCAAAATTGTTAGCCAACTCGGCTACCTTTTGTGAAGATGGCAAATTCATACGTCAGAACAGCATACTGATCCTCTGAAAATTACTTGCGTGCTCGGCCACTTCGCAATTTGGTAGTACTTGTATCTCTTGTGGCACTAGCGTTCCTGGCTACGTCATCTAGCCATGCTTTGAATATTGGGTACAACGAATTCATTGTAGCGTCACAATATATACGTCCTCTAAAATTGTTGATGGAGTGCCCACTGTTTGGAAATTTGGCACCATAGGATATGCAGAGTATGGATGCGAGTCTTTCCTGTGAAATGTTTGCCCGTTTTCTTGCCGTTTTGATGAATTCGCAGTACGCCTTATGATCATACCTCAATAAATCTGCCTTTGCCTTCAGAGAAGAGTGATCCATTTTACTTGGTAGTGGGAGATTTGGGGATGATCCGTAATCACTTGTCTGCCAAAGCGAAGTGTTTTCGCTGTTTTGCTGTTGTGATGTACACAAGGGTAAAGAGGAAGCAATCCCAGGTAAACTAGAAGGCGTATCTCTTTGTGTTTTCAATCACTTTCTATAGGCTGGTGGCGGATATGGGGATGCTGCATAGCGCCTTTTTCTCTCCGTATGAGAAATATACTCACGGTTTTGCTGTTGTGAGTTACTGACGGCCGAAGAAGAAGCAAATCCCTGTAAAGCAGATGGTGTATCGTGCTGCGCTGGACTGCTGGCATTCGATATACTTCTATGGTCTTGGGAGCCAGATGCGGATACTGTGTAATTCCTTGTTCTCGAAACAACGGAAACGGTCTCTGAGTAATGCTGCCACTGGTGATGCTCCTGCTGTGGATTGAGGGAGGAATCATACGAGATGCCTTCTAGTCGCTCTTTTGCTCCATGATGCTGAGTAGGAGTGCTAGAAGCAATAGCAGGCTGTGTAAGGTAAGAGCCACTGCTGGAACTGGCATATGCCACTCGCTGCAAGCCGGGCGAACGATATACAGATACGGACCCACTTGCAGATGATGGCTCCGAACCAATGGTCACATCGGGTGCGACGGGTCTGGAAGTGAAGTAGTTTGTTTCGGTTTGAGCTGGCCGGGGGCCCATTCAGCCAACGGGCAATTTCTTGATCGTCGTTGGCAACTTGCTTCCAATCCAATGCGATTTCTTCAGCAAAATCTAGCGGTTTGTCTTTGGAGTATTGTCGTGTCTCGATCTTTTCCAGCACGGCAGTAAGCCCATTTCGCAGGGAACACGAATCCCAGGGACGTTGATCACAGTTGTGCTCCAGTTCCAGGCTAAATCTTGTTAGACTATTCGATGACGTTGGTATGGCCATGGAAGTGTTTGATAGATGACTGAAGTGTGGTAGGGCATTAGTTTCGATCGCAGTGCTGGCTGACGATGTTCTGTTCTTTGCTGTTGCAGTTGAAGTCTTGAAGCAAGAGGAGACACCGGTCTCAGTTCGTGGTGATTGGTCAGCCATATGAACGTCCTGAAGGATACACGTTATTTTTACTCTTCAACCGCAACACAATACAATAGATTAATGACAAATTCTGTAACGAGAGAAAATTTTAGAATTTGGTGTTCGAAGAGAACCAACTACAACGAATAGAAAGACAGTTGATAAGCAACGGGCTTGAAAGTTGTCTACGCGCATTGAAGACTGTATCCTGGTCTACAGCGTTTTGAACTTCCTCGGGAGAGAATATTACTCAGCTTCTGTTGCTAAAGTTATGGCTGAAATAATTAACCACAAGTGAAAGGTGTTCGCTGTTAGTAACACTTGGTAGAAAAGAATCACAATTGGAATGTGATAAGATTTCCCACTGAATCATCTCGTCCTTGGAAATTCAGCTATTTGTGCATGCTGAAACGCGACTGTAAGTTCAAGTGATCGTTGTTCTCACGTGTGCGTATCGCTAAACCATATAATTGTCTAAAACTGTTCATATTTGCACCACTCAGCCTTTCTTTAGTAATTATAGCATTCGTATTCACACTTGTCCAGCTTGGTACACCTTCAACTATCGTTCGTTCTGTGTACTTGTTACCTATTATAGTCGGTATAATTATTAAAATAAAAATGTCACGGTTCGCGTGAGACTCGGCTGGAAGCCGAGTTTTCTGCATCCGCTGTGGGAATGCCATCACCCTCTAGGATCGAAAGCGTAGATGCAGCCGTCGGTATACTTCATATATTTCACCTTTAAGGTTTCTCAAGTCTGGCACCTTTATTCACTTCTATGTGTACGAGGGCACCAGTTGCCCAAGCTGTTTTAGGCTGCCTATCTTTGCGCTACTGGTATCACATTCATTTCCCAGGGCCCTCAAAATCTGTTCTCACCTTCCAGGTGCAATGCTGACTCATTCTGCACTCTGGTGTTTCACGAGGTGTTTGTCACGCTGAAAACGGAGGAGAAGAGTGTTACAACTAATATGCCTACAGTCCATTTCACACAAAGATGGGCCCTGGCTCTGGCGAGCTCCCGTATTAGGCGTTTTTCAAGATTTTATCGTACACAGTGCGGTGCTCTGAAATTTGAAATTTGAAAAAGTGTCCAAAAAGGGTACCCGAACTGGGGTTCGAACCGTACAATGCACAAACGGCCTGGATTTTGATTGTTTTTCCCAATTCAGTCTTGGGGCAAAACCTGGCCGAAATTCTATTCTTGCTATGGCTTGCTTTTTGGAGAAATAGACTTCAGAAACAAAGTTTGAAGAGGATTACACAGGGGATTGCAGAAAATATTCCATCTTTTTCTGAATGGACTGTAATGCAACAGACTCAGAGGGTAAAGAGGAGAGACGAAGAGCAACGACGATGAAGAGCCAAGGCTAGAACAGTATCTAACGACCATGCGGCAGGCGGAGTGAATGCCCCACGGGCCTCCCAAGTGTCCCAAACCGTAGCCGTAACGCATGTGTTTTCCAACACCATACCATAACTGTACCATGGGGAAAAAAACAGTGGCGCGCCTGGCCAGTTTGGTGGTGAGTGAGTTCACGGAGTGAATGCCCCAGGGGCCTCTCGCGTGACTAGTTGCATTATTGTGTTGGAGGGCTAAGTCTGAACTTTCACCCTTATTTCCAGTACATCTACATGTATACTGTCATATTGGATAAATCTTGTCTTGTAGAATTCCACATGTGTGTATATTGCTCTGTACTTTTGTGCATTGAGCACTGTACCTTGAACTGCCTTGAACGACCTTGTCTGTAATATGTATTTAATATTGACTGAGTACGAGGTCAATATAGGAATAGTATAGAATTTGAATTTGAAGTCGGATGCAGTTTTTCGAGCTCTGACCCAAAATCTGTTTTAGACATGCTGCCTAGCGGGACCCCCTCTCCAGGGGCCGCTGGGAGCAGTGGTGAAGTCAGTGAAGCTATGGAAGCACCCATGGATCCGTGGAGAAGACTGAGCGCCAGAGAACTGATGGCCCGGACAGTGGTATTTCCCGCAGTCAAAGATATCAAGCTGGCCACCTACGTGCAGTGCCTGGAAAAGCATGGAATCGAGGCTGAGGCGATCCTGTCTGTACAGGTAAGCTCCTCCGGGCAGTGCAGAATAACCTTTACGGAATCCTCATTAGCCATTTTGGTGTCCAAGAACGGCTTCGTGCTCAATGAACGGCATATTTCCCCGGAATGTGTGGCGGGTACCCCCAACGTCCAGCTCCCCATATTCACGATATTCCTGTGTGGGTGAGTGATGGAGCCGTAGAAGCTGCACTTTCCCAGTACGGTACGGTGCAGGGTGCCATACGACATGGCAGACTCAAAATCCGGGATGGCGTTTTCATTGCGACAGGAGTGAGGTTTGCCACCTTCAAACTTGGCACAAACAAGACCGTACCATCGTACGTGAAATCACGGGACGGGAAGAGCAATTTCCGCGTGTACCATGCTGATCAAACACCCACATGCAGGCTATGCAACAAGCCAGGGCACATCGCCAAGGACTGCCCGGAAAAGACTCAAATAAGCAAATCAACCACCAAGACTTCGTCCAACAACAGAGCTGTAGACTCATCCTCCGAACATAAAACCAAAAACAACACCAGCCTTCTCTCCACCGAGTCTGAGCGAGCGGAGGTACTTCTCTCAGACATAGTTGCCAACCGACAAGGTAACCAACAAGGCAAGGAATCTGATAGCGAATCAGACGATGACCATCAGTCAAGCTCCTCCGAGCCAGAAGACTTTGGTGCTACGCCAAACACCTCAGATCATGAACCGCTGGGGCAAGCAGTAGCATCAAACCAGACCACAAATGTCCACCATCAACACCGACCACCGGCTCAAGACTGCAATTTCGATTCATGCGAAGGCGAAGTCAACTTGGGCAACTCCAAGCGTTTGCGCCCGAGTGTCACCCCCGACAGACCTGAGGATAATGGCATGAGATCACGGAATCGCAAGAAGAGAAAGCAGCCCCCAGGAAGTGCATCACGGTGCTAGCGGCCTCTCCATCGAATCGAAGAAAAAGAACAAGCCAACAGGAATCGATTCGCAATGCCAGTAGTAAGTCACTATACTACTTTGCTAGTCCTTTCATTTCTTTCAATACTCATGCTTAATCCTCACGCCCAATCTTTTCTCCCCCACAATGCTACGCAATCAGATCATATTTCATACGATCGCTCTTTCTGCGGGACAAGCAAGTTCAATTTCCTGAGCTTCAACGCTCGCAGCTTGTTCAACAAAATGGACGAGATTGCGCAAGTAGCCATAGAAAAGAGATCCAGTCTTATCGCCATATGTGAAACTTGGGCAAACCCCCTAGAGCCAGACTCTCTATACGAACTCCCCGACTACTCCCTTTATAGGCATGATCGGCAGCACTGTAGAGGCGGAGGAGTCGCCGTGTATGTTCACTCATTCATCCCACACAAACACAAAACAAACATCACGATGAGCAACTTAGAATCACTCTGGCTCGAACTTGACCTACCGAATGTATCACTTACAGTCGGATGCTCCTGCCGTCCTCCAAACACAGATCCGTACACATTCTGCCAACAACTGGAGCCCTGTCTAGGTCTCTGCAACATGAACTCTCCGTTTCTATTGGTAGGAGATCTTAACGCAAAGCACACCTCATGGCTTCCCACTGATATCACTGATAGAGCTGGCGACCTGCTGAGCTACCTACTAGACACTGCAGGATTAAACCAGCACGTGTCTTTTCCGACCTGTATTTCCAGAGGCAACTTGAAGTCCTGCCTCGACGTTGTCATCTCCAACGTACCAGAAGAAGACCTATCTGTCACATCGTATCCCCCTGTCGGAGCGTCAGATCATGTACTCGTCGGAGGACATGTGTCCCTTGCATGCCCACCACAAGCACCAACACCCCAGCAAAACGTCGAAGCTTGGCGCTGGAACTGGGACCCTGATCGCGTCGTCGCACTGAAAGAAGCCCTGAGCTCAATGCAGCTTTTGCCACCAGCTGAGGAAATCCCGCAGTTATCAATGACAGACCTCTGGTCGCATTGGCATGACTCGCTTATCAACACAGCACACTTGTACTGTACTAACTTCGCACCACGACGTACACACCAGACATGCCCAGGTCGGCGACCATGGATGACTCAACAGCTTCTTTGCAGCATTAAACTCAAGCATCAGCTCTACCGTCAGTATCTCAGAAATCGCAGCGCCGAGAACTGGCTCACATTCGTTACTCAACGCAATAGGACCACAACACTACTGAGAGAAGCTAAATCCGCCTTCGTATCCACTACCACGCAAGGCGACGTAACTGGTGTCCCACAGCGAAACCTGTACAAGTTAAGGAAATCACTGCGGTCGTCCCCGAAAAAGGAGCTTCCACCTATTTCAGCGAACGAAACAGTGGCTAGATCAGATGGAGAAAAGGCGGAAGCGTTTAACAATTTTTTTCATTTCGGAAAGCCAGAAGTCCGTCTCCGGACCAACTGAAGCCGTGCCAGAGATTGGCGTGTCGCGCATCATCGGAAGCGAACTGAAGGAAATCATCACCACCCAGGAGGAGGTCAGAAAACTCCTTTCCGCTCTTGATTTTCGGAAGTTGGCTGGGTACGATGGCATCCCGACGAAATTGCTTAAGATCACTGCAGACGAAATATCGTGCTCCCTCGCAACACTTTTCAACGAGTCTTTCTCGCGAGGCGAGCAGCCACAGGACTGGCGCGACGCCACTATCAGTCCTCTACACAAGAAAGCCTCTCGTGCAGAGGTCACCAATTATAGACCAATCTCGCTCCTAAGCGTTGTCAGCAAGGTTCAGGAGAGGATTGTTCACCAACGCCTCTACACCCACATTGAGCCCCACCTACCGGCCGACCAATCTGGATTTCGATCTAAGGATAGTACTGAACTACAGCTCTCCCGCCTAGTGCATGAGATTTCCGCCAGCCGAGATTCCGGTCAGGCAGTGTCAGCATGCTTCTTTGACTTATCAAAGGCTTTTGACCGAGTCTGGCATGCTGGCCTCCTGGCCAAACTTGAGCACCTTGGTGTCCGTGGCATTGCCCTTACCTGGCTCACAAGCTACCTGACTCGCCGCCGACAACGCGTCAAGGTTGGCTCCGCTTTGTCATCATGGAAATCCATTCCAGCTGGAGTACCCCAGGGCTCTGTCCTGGGGCCTCTTCTTTTCCTGGTGTACACGATCGACCTCCCCCCAGCATGTACAAACTCTCACACTAAATGCAGCCAGTTCGCCGATGACACGGCACTCATCGCGACGCATTACACGAGGGATTTGTCAGCTGCATTCCTCCAACGTGCCGTGGACGCAGCAGGACGATGGTTGAAGGATTGGCATCTCCTCGTCAACACCACGAAAACCGTCGTCCTTTCCTTCCAACCCCAACACACCATCCACATCACGCTCCACTCGACTCGGCTGCAGCAGGTCCACCAACATAGGCACCTTGGTGTTACACTCCAAGACGATTTGCGATGGACCCAACACATCATAGAAACCACCAACAAAAGCCAAAAAACTACTACACCAACTCCACAAGACACGTGGCACAATGAACGCTTCCAGCCTATTGTTAATATACACAACCTACATCCGACCCGTTCTCGAATATGGCAGCCTTGCCCTCTCGAACACCACACAGCAACAGCGGGACACACTGGAGAGAATTCAACGCCGTGCTATGCGCATCTGCCCTCGGATTCCCCTCTTTGCACCAGTTCACCACAGCTCCCTCCTCCATCACGCAAAGCTCCCCACCCTTAGCTCACGACTCCTTGTTAAACAAGCCCTACTAGCATGGGACATCCACCACCAAACCTCCCCACCACACCTGCAACAACCACATCTTGCACCACAACGTCAACACCAACCATACACCCTTCGACAGACAAGGACCTACTCCATCGGACACGCACACACGAACAGGCACCGAGACTCCCCCATCAACAGTGCCCTCACCCTCTACAACTCACTCCCTATCGACATCACAACCCAACCTCGTAGAAATTCTTTCCGAAACAATGCATCCAGTCTTCTTTTGAGCAGTACCTGCTCCTGCTCCGCGCATCCCCCTGGTTTCTGATATCTCGAACGTGTAATTAACTATCTCGATCACCCCTGCTAACATTATTGCCCCGCTTGTTTTTCATGATCCATTGCTTCTTGCCTCCCGGTTAATTTCCATCTAGCTGTTTCTGGCTAGTACCAGTTCTATCGCACTTATTAATCATCCTTATTGGCGTCACGCCATCGTGGAATAAAAGAATATAGTAATATAGGAAATAAAAGCCGAGTAAAAGACCGAGGCGAAGCCGAGGTTTTTTACAAGGTTTTTATTTCCTATACTGACCAAGTACGAAGTCAATATTAGATTTATCACGACAAACAGTCCGTATTTCAAATTCCAGAACGATAACCTCATGAATCCCGGTTTTATGATTGCACAACCGTTGCACCACCACCTACTCATGCAGTGACAATGCTGCACTAGGCACCGTTCAACTGCGCAACCCCATAAGCAGTCAAATATAAGCAGTCAATATAGCCCTAAGGAGTGAAATATGCAGGAATATTTGACTGCTTAGGTAGGGCAAAAATCTATGTGAGTCAATACTAAGAGAGTGATAATATCATTTACAATCTGTAGACAGAGCTATGACAGTCATGTAGTCTTGTACTAGTTTCGGCTCCACAATCCAGTGTGTCGTTACTATAATAGCTTTCGTGTCTGAGGTTGTTGGTATGTCTGTTGGCTCTGGGTTCCCAGTACTCAGTAGCCAAGGCTGATTGGTAAAGTATATCCAAGTTCAACTCAAGGCACCAGTGCATCTAATGTATTCTTCTATGAAAATAGCGTGCTGTCTATACTGGTTACCCCAGGAAGTGTAGGGTGTGCATAGATGCATAGAACTGTCTTGGCCGTTTTATACCGATGTACCCCGTGTGGTGGGGACCAGGTGTCCATTAGTGGTCAATTCACATGGCTTCGCCAGTTGTGTGGATTAGACAGTTATCTGGCGCAAGTCCTGATCTGTCTTATTCAGTTCTCTTTCGCTTTGGTTGCTATAAGAGAAAATCTGTGGGTGCACATCCAGTGCATTTGTTGCAGATTTATGTGCTTCTCTTGCGACGGGCGTATACATGTTACACGTACATGTACATGTACTGGAAATAAGGGTGACAGTTCAGACTTAGGGCTCTACCACAGTACTGCAAGTAATCACGTGAGAGGCCCCTGGGGCATTAACTCCGTGAACTCCCTCACAACCAAACTGGCCGGACGTCCCACTGCTGTTGTCTCCATGGTTTACTCGTTCTACAGTTCTGGTATGGTGTTGGAAACACACACACGTTACGGCCATGCTTGCGGACACTTGAGAGGCCCGTGGGGCATTCACTCCCCCCGCCGCGTAGTCGATAGATCCTGTTTGTCTACTCTTGTTTATGTACTCTTGATATTATTAATCCGTGTTAGGTACTGCTATGGTATTGATCACATTATAATGGCCTACAGTGTATACCAGATTCACACTGACAGTGTCCGCCTAGTTTCCATCAATCATATCGTTTGCTTTGCCTGGTTCAATATCTTTTGGTTTTATACTGGGTTTGCATTCTGTTTTGATGATTCATCATTTTTTATCAATGTTGGTATTGCTTTTCCATTCATTGTGGGGTTATTCTGCAGTAAAAGAGGCTGTCATTCGCGCATAGAAACGTGGCTCTACAATTGCACCCGCTCATTCCGCAACGGTGATTTGGTTTAATTCTCCAATGGCTAGTTTTAGATCAAGCTGATTGAGGTGGCAATTCTCACCACGGCTAGACTTAGTGATGGTTTACAGTAAACAATACAGTCGATGCGCCAGATTTGAAAAATCACTTCGGAACACAGAGTTCTATTTTTCAGATGCACCCTTTTTGTGCACTTTTCTCAAGGCATTCTCAACTATGATCGTTTTCTTGTAAATACACTGCTTGCCAGTCTCACGCTTTCTCTGAGTTAGTCGTCGCACTCGAGGATTCAGTAGTCGCCTTTCACCTTTTTCTGTTATGAGTTCTTCAAGAACGGGGAAATTCTGTAGTTTGGTGTCGCTGCACGTCGGTTTGTCTCTTTTCCTTTTTTCGTCGAAATTTCGTCGCCCGACCTATAATTTCGTGCCACCGAATTAACCAGGCATTTCGCTGCTTCTATGCTGGACATATCGAAAGAGTAAGTCTTTGTGACATTGGAGCGGAAGTTATGTTCTGGCCGAAAAAAGGGTATGCCTCTGGTGACGTGATTTCTAACTAGTGTTTTTACGTATATTTTCCATGCATGTGTGCACAGATGTCAGCGGCAGGAAGACCCAGCAATGCCACAAGCATACATACTTGACGACCATGTGGCCCAGAATGCAGCATTTGCTCCAAAGTGCCATCTGACAAGCAATTTACACGTGGCTCACTGCTGTCAGATTGGCAAAAGCTACACACATGCACATCCATCAAGTCAGGCCAATGCATTTGTTGGAAGTGCGTCAAAGCAATACCACGCCAAGTATACACAGCAGCGAAAGAAAATAAGCCACAAGTCCGCCAAAGTACATGCAGTGTACATGATTGCAGCGCAGCGGCATCCATACACTGTCCTGCAGACAAACTGCACGCGCACAGTCTGAAAGAACAGTGCGAACCGGTTCAGTGCCTGCCTGGCCCATTACCAGCAGTGTGTGGGCCACGCAACATGTGCTTGGTGTAAGTCGAGGCTCACACCAGAACACAGGACAGGTGGAAGTCACCAAACTTTCAACTTGCAGAGCATGTGTTGCGTAGCGTGCACAATGTCAGGATTTCAGACGAGAGTCGATTTTGTAGACGCTGCTACCAAAAGCAAATTGACATGCTCCCTGCCGACATTGATCTCCCCAATAGTCATTGCCGCTACAGCACGTGAATTGCTGGACAAGGGTGCCATACTGTGACGACAGTGCACGATCTGTATACAGAGACTTTGCACCCAACTGCTGACCCCAAGCCAGCGGCATACGTGCTCGGCAAACTGAAGTTGACCCTGGAGCACCACTTGCACGTCATTCCACCCAAGTCGAGGAAGGATGGCACAGTGCTGCTACGCAATGGATGTAATGCTCAGCAGGCACTCCATATGATCCTTTCTGCAGAGCGTAAACACAAGATAGAGCAAACACCAACAAAGCTGGAAGACCTCACTCTGCCATGCTCACAGCACAATTGGTAGCCAGCAACCGAATAATACAATTATGTACTTCAAAAGTACACAACATGAGAACCCATTTACACCAAGTTTTATTATCGGGCAATGCCATTATGCTCCTAGCACGCGGCACAAGAAAATTATAGAGCTTCGCCGGCATTGCCTTGATTTTGTCGTAATGTGATGGTGTGTGCGTGCGCGTGTGTGTGTGTGTGTGTGTGTGTGGTTAATAGCTGTATGGTGTAGACCAGGCTGAATAGTGACGGTCAATTCTTCAGCCTTGCAAGTTGTTGAATGGTGCAATCCCAGCACAAGTTGCTATGGCTTCTGCCATAGCATTGCTATCATCGCCTCAGGCGATGGGCTTCAAAAGGTCAAAAGGTGGTTTGTGTGTGTGTATGCGTGCTTGTGTGTGTGTGTGTGTGTGTGTGTGTGTGTGTATGTGTGTGTGTGTGTGTGTGTGTGTGCGTACATTACATATTGCCCTATCACAAAATTAATAATATATAAATAATATGGTGAGCCAATGTAAGGCATGATTAAAAAGAATAAGGACAACATGTTACGAGTTACGACTAACTGTCCACCATGTACCAATGTAGCTAGGTCATATACAGTCGGCGAGTGCGACAAAAAGGCACAAACCGACAGGGAATACTAAGACATACAACGACCAAATAATATTCAAGTTAATTTTGACGTGGAAAGAAATGTCTATAATTTCGTGCCGTCGGATTAACCAAGCATGCAACGAAAGGAAAGGTATACAAGCTTAGACATATATTATTAGGCAATTATCTGCACCAACCTGCATTCCTGCCGAAGCATCATGTCGGGTGTGGTGGGTCGGCATTCCAACGTATCTCCACACACCAGGAAAATCGTGAAGCGAGAATTCCCTCGTCTGCGACTAGCAAAGTCTTCACTTGACACTCCAGTTGAAATTTCTAGATACCTAGCTAATAGGAGCAGACTTCAGGACATTTGTTGTACTCGGGAATCGTCAGTTCGACCCGTACAGGGTTGGTAAGACACAATTATAGCAAATTTCATTGCCTGACATCTTCATCTTTACCAACACAGTTCGCCACATAAACTTTCGTGCGAAAAAAATAAAAAGACCCACTCAGTTGGCTTGGCGCATCGACTGAATAGGCTTTTTTCTTTGCCTTCTTTGTCTTAATGCTGTATGACATAAATGAGCAGAGCGTGTAGTGGGTATCAAACTCAAACTCAAATGGGGAAAGGCAAATCAAATCAAATAATCCGGCCGATAACCAAGTGCGCAAAACAATGCAGGTCATATCATGCGCATTAACCGATATACAGTAAATCAGGGACTTGACTAACATGACTCAAACGTATACGAAATTGCCGTTCACAACCATAAACAACATGATACGGCATGCGAACAAATGTGACCTGGGACAAATAACAATCAGACAGTTACTTTGAATGGGATTATGGGAACAATCCCATTTGAACAATGTTGTTTGTGTTGTATGTTTTTTAAACTCCCCCGCATGAGTTTTCAGGGGAGAGAGATGTGCATCATAATTATGGTTATTGATTAACATATTTCCAATTACTTCAGGAACATGTCCGCGAAGGTATTTGTCATTCGGAGTCAGACTCTTCAGAAGTATCCTCTTCATCTCCATCGAGATCTTCCACTCTTTGGTCTTGTGAATCTTGCGATTTGCTGGTGCCACGTTCACTGCCTGGTTGAGTTCGGGGTGCTCTTTTAATATTCTTCTTGGACCGTTGATTTTCAAACCAATTCCGTATGGTTGTTGTCGTTACGGCAAAACTGTTAGCCAACTCGGCTAACTTTTGTGTAGACGGCCAATGATCTTGACCAAACTCATCCGTCAGAACAGCATACTGATCCTCTGAAAGTTGCTTGCAGGCTCGGCCACTTCGCAATTTGGTAGTACTTGTATCTCGCGGGGGATTAACGTTCCTGTCTACGTCATCTAGCCATGCTTTGAATATAGGATACAACGAATTCATTGTAGCGTCACCATATGAACGACTTCTAAACCTTTTGATAGAGTGCTTCGTGTTTGGAGATTTGGCACCATAGGATATGCAGAGTATCGATGCGAGTCTTTCTTGTGAAATGTCTGCCCGTTCTCTTGCTGTTTTGACCAATTCGCAGAACGCCTTATGATCATAACTCAATAAATGTGCCTTAGCCGCCGGAGAAGAGTGATCCATTGTACTTGGTAGTGGGAGATTTGGGGATGATCCGTAATCGCTTGTTGTCTGCCCAAGCGAGGCGTTCTCGCTATTTTGCTGTTGTGATGTACTGAAGGCTAAAGAAGAATCAATCCCCAGTAAACTAAAAGGCGTATCTCTTTGTGTTGTCAATAATCTTCGATAGGCTGGTGGGGGATATGGGGATGCTGCATGACGCCTTGTGCTCTCCGTATGAGAAACATACTCACGGTTTTGCTGTTGCGAGTTACTGACGGCCGAAGAAGAATCATATCCCTGTAAAGCAGATGGTGAATCGTGCTACGCTGAACTACGAGTATTTGATCTACTTCTTTCGTCTTGGGAGCCAGATGCGGATGGTGTGTAATTCCTAGTTCTCGCAACAAGGGAAACGTTCTCTGAGTAAATGCTGCCACTGGTGTTGCTCCTGCTGTGGATTGAGGGAGGAATTAAACGAGATGCCTTCTAGTCGCTCTTTTGCTATATGATGTTGAGTAGGAGTGCTTTAAGCAAAAGCAGATGATAGCCCTGAACCGATAGTAACATCGGGTTCGACGCGTCCGGAAGTGATGTAGTTTGTTTGCGTTTGAGTTGGCAGCCAATGGGCAATTTCTTGAACGTCGTTGGCAACTCGCATCCAATCCGATGCGTCGCCTTCAGCAACCTCGAGCGGTTTGTCTTTGGAGGATTGTCGTGTTGCGATCTTTTGAAGCACGGCCGTAAGCTCATTTCGCAGAGGATACGAGTCCAAGCCATGCTCCAGTTCCAGGCTAAGCCTTGGTGAACTATTCGATGACGTTGGTATCGCCATGGATGTGCTTGATGGATGACTGAAATGTGATGGGGCACTAGTTACGATCTCAGTGCTGGCCGACGATGTTCTGTTCTTTGCTGTTGCAGTTGAAGACTGGACGCAAGAGGAGGCACCGGTCGTAGTTCGTGGTGGTTGGTCAGCCATATGAACGTTCTAAAAGATATCCGTTATTTGTCCTCTGCACCGGCAACACAATACAAATAGATGACAAATTGTGTGGTGGGAGAAAATAATTGAATTTGGTGTTCGAAGAGAACCAACTACAACGGTTCGAAAGACAGCTGATAAGCTACGAGCTTGAAAGTAGTCTACGGGCATTGAAAACTGCAGCCTGGACTAACGCGTTTTGAGCTTCCTCAGGGGAGAATATTTAACAGCTTCTGTTGCTAAAGTTAGGGCTGAAAAAATTAACCACAAGTGAAAGGTGTTCGCTGTTAATAACACTTGGTAGAAAAAAATCACAACTGCAATGTGATAAGAATTCGCACTGAATCACCTTGTACTTAGAATTTCAGCTACTTGAGCATGCTGAAACGCGTCAGTACGTTCAAGGGATCGTTGTTCTCACATGTGCGTATCGCTAAATCATTTAATAATCTAAAACTGTTCATATTTGCACCACTCAGTCTTACTTTAGTAATTATAGCATTCGAATTCACACTTGTCCAGCTTGACACACCGTCAGCTATCGTTACTTCTGTGTAATTGTTACCTACTATAGTCGATATTAATGCGTGTGTCTCCTCGTCGCCTTTTCATATAGTCGATATACTTCATATATTATACGTTTTAGGTTTCTCAAGTCTGGCACCTTTATTTACTTCTCTAAAGTGTCCGCAAGCGTGGCCGTAACGTGTGTGTATTCCAACACCGTACCAAAGTAGTAGAACGAGAGAGCTTGGAAGCTCAGGCCCCTACGCTATGCTTTGTTACTTAGCTCATCGTGCATGTTGTGGGAACTGATGGAAATGTTTCCTGGAACGGCGCTGACTCTGCCGAGCACGCGCGTTCTGGAGTCGACGGGATCTCTCTGCCGAAGTCTCCTGTGACCGGCGCTGACTCGCCCGTTCACGCCTATTTTGGAGACGACGGGATGTCTCTTCCAAAGTATGTTTTTACTGACGCATCCTATCACCTATTCGGCAACTAACATCCATTCTAATTTCATTTCCTCCTCGTCTCCCTATTTCTTTCCAGAAAGTTTCTCTATACATCAGGGAGTCGTACTGTATTGGCAGCTACCCTAACGGGTCACGCCGCCCACCACCCAAGCATGGGTATGATGAGGGACAGTGGCAACAGAGACAAAAAAACAGCAAGCAGGGAGAGAAAGCAAGAGAAAGACGGCGATAGTAGTATATCTGGTGTGCGACGTATAGAAAAGAGAGATGACAAGAGATGCGCACAAAATAGGAAACAATAATTATTTTTGCAGTTCCGAAACAATCAACCGGGTGATGGAGTGTGGGCACCCGAAGTCCCACCTGGACTCCACTGGAAGAACATCCCACGCAGGGATATCAGCGATAGGCCAAGCGTTGAAAAACAGCCATGAGAACACATCGTCTAGAAGTCCACCGCGCTCGAACTGAAATTGCAGGTTCAAACAATTTCCCACGCGGCGTCAGGCAGCGTAAGTCTTCTCCCTGCATCACCATCCATCTCCAGCAACCGTCTCCACTCACAGCTTATGCCTCTGCCACCACTGTACTCCTCCGAGCTTCGCAGTTGGAAACCATTCGGGGGTCAGCTACACCACCGCGAATGGAGAGACGAGGACGACAACGGTCGTGACTGAAAAGACACTGCCTTGGCGACCGCGTCGCGGAACCCTCGCCCCAGCAAATTCAGAAATACGCCAGGGGCAACTCTGGTGGACGCAGAGCCACCCCCTTGGCAAGACTAGTAAGAGGAACGACTGAAAACTCAGATTAAACGGAGCTACGAAAAGTGCAACCGTCCCCTTCACGCACATTTGCAACACACAGGGAGTCGTATACATGTACATGTACATAATATTGTGGCCAGCTGTTTGTAGCCAGCTGTGTTTGATGGTACGGTACGGTACGGGACAGATACGGGAGCCAGCTAATGGCCAGTTGTGCGATACGGTACGGGACAGATACGGGATAGCGCCAGGCGTGACACAAACAAACAAACACCAAATTAAAGCTGTGTGGACCCTGGCTAGCGCCAGACGTTACTGAAGTAACCTCTTCTGCATAGCTACGGGAATAAATACACCATGGAGACAACAGCAGTGGGACGTCCGGCCAGTTTGGTGGTGAGTGAGTTCACGGAGTGAATGCCCCAGGGGCCTCTGGCGTGACTACTTGCCATACTGTGTTGGAGGGATGAGTCTGAACTGGCACCCTTATTTCCAGTACATCTTACATGTATACTACATATTGGATAAATCTTGAATTGTAGAATTCCATATGTGTGTATACTGCTCTGTACTTTTGTGCATTGAGCACTCTACCTTGAGCTTCCCGCACCGGCCTTGCCTATAATTATAATTTTACTCAATCTCCGGATAGAGTTATATGATAGTCATGTTCAACGTTTTGAAGGTTTCATATAAAACTAGCATACAGACACTGTGAGTTGGTGAAAGACCATGATTGAGATACATGTAGGAGAGATGCCGGGTCCAGATTCTTTTCGGAAGCAAGTTTTTCCGGTCGGGCTGCTTTCTGCAGTGAACTGGGAAATTTTAGAGTTGCCCGTGATTTATCCGGAATGCAGAGCGGAGTTACAAAATATACAAAGGTAGACTTTCCCCAATTCCAAGCGGTAGGCAGAAAATGTCGACGAAAACGAGACTTATCGAAAAATCGCTTAACCTGTCGCCGATTTTGATGGATTTCTTTGAGAATCGGCTAAAATCTAAAAAATGGTGTTTTTTTAACTATGTTCACATAACCAGCTCGAAAAGAATAAGTATGACCGCTCAAGTAAAAAAATATTATCGTGTCCGTTCCGTTCGGTTGAAGTACAAGTACATTTGTAGTTAAATGAAGAAAAATGGACTATAAATGTAGTTTCCACTAACACCACCAGTTACTTGACAGTCAGCTCATGGGATAACATATTCAATGCACGCCACAGGCATAGACCAAGGGTACTGACATTCCACAACTAACTGCCTATCGAACTGGGTTTTTTTCTTCCTATAAATCCTTGGCTCTCCATACGAGTCGATCTTTACAAGTTTCTCATTCATATTATTTTCATGTTTCTTCTTGAATTCCCTATTGTGATGTATTTTCGAACTAATAATCTTTCCAAGATAACGTTCTGGGAAACTTTTATACCTTACTCAAAACGTTATTTCAAAAAAGGTTAATGTTTATTGACAATACGTTCCAGCCACGCAACATTCGAGTTCATTCAAAATTACTAAGTACATTCCTTGCAAAGCCTGGGATATCAACACTAAGAATATTGGGTGCAAGTTCAGACGTGGTTTTCTAGCCGAGTTTAGACTTGGACGTGTAAGATTGAGCTCACTTGCCGAATCCAATGTAATTATTTAAGTGTTGGAGCAGAGTTTCAAAACGTCAGGGACCATGGCAGAATTTAACCAGACACATACTTGTATAAACTAACAAGACAACAACAGGAAACAATGTTCGGCTACAAATCAGTAATGCAAACAATAAGAGGACGAAAACGGTTTCTATTCTAGCATTTTGGGACACGTTAGCGATACTATCACTTTTAACAAGGTAAATGAAAGGTGAGTAAGTACCAAGTTTTTTTCGGACATACCTAGCACATTGAAGTCTGGCGTTGGACTAATGAGAGTGCGATCGCTCTATGAGTGCAAGTTTAAAATTGCATGGATGAATGAGAGCAGAGTGTATAGAGGATATCAAATTATGGCACCGGCCAATAGCCAAGTGCTCAAAACAATACAGGTCATATCATGCGCATTTACCAGTATACATTAGACCAGGGATTTGACTAAAATGACTCAAACGTATACGAAATCATAAACAATATGAAACGGCCTTCGAATAAATGTGAGGTGGGACAAAGAACAATCAGACAGTTACTTCAAAGTACCTAGAATGGGATTATGGGAACAATCCTACTTGAACAATGTTGTTTGTGTTGTATTTATTAAAACTCCCTGCATGATTTTTCAGGCGATAGAGATGTCTATCACAATCAGGGTGATTGAACAGATTTCCAATTACTTCAGGAAAAGGCCCGCCCAAGTATTTGTTATTCGGGCCCAGACTCTTCTGAAGTATCCTCTTCATCTCCATCAAGATATTCCACTCTTTCGTCTTGTGAATCTTGCAGTTTGCTGGTGCCACATTCACTGCCTGGTTGAGTTCGGGGTGCTCTTCTAATATTTTGTCCTGGCCCTTTGATTTTTAAACCAGTTACGTATGGTTTCCTTCTGTACGGCAAAACTGTTAGCCAATTCGGCTAACTTTTGTTGAGATGGCCAATGATCTCGAGTAAAGTCATCCTTCAAAACAGCATACTGATCCTCTGAAAGTTGCTTGCAGGCTCGGCCATTTCGCAATTTGGTAGTACTTGTATCTCGTGGGGCACTAGCGTTCCTGTCTACGTCATCTAGCCATGCTTTGAATATAGGGTACAACGAATTCATTGTAGCGTCACAATATATACGTCCTCTAAAATTTCTGATAGAGTGCCCAGCGTTTGGAAATTTGGCACCATAGGATATACAGAGTATGGATGCGAGTCTTTCTTGTGAAATGTTTGCCCGTTCTCTTGCTGTTTTGACCAATTCGCAAAAGGCCTTATGATCATAACTCAATAAATCTGTCTTTGCCGTCGAAGAAGAGTGATCCAATGCATTTGGTATCGGGCGATTTAGGGATGATCTGTAATCTCTTGTTGTCTGCACAAGCGAAGCCTTCTCGCTGTTTTGCTGTTGTGATGTACTCAAGGCGAAAGAACAAGCAGTCACAGGTAAACTAGAAGGTGGATCTGTTTGTGTTGTAAATAATCTTCTGTATGCTGATGGCGGATATGGGAATGCTCCATAGCGCCTTTTTCTCTCCGTATGAGAAATATACTCACGGTTTTGCTGTTGCGAGTTACTGACGGCCGAAAAAGAAGCATATCCCTGTAAAGCAGATGGTGTATGGTGCTGCGCTGAACTGCGGGCATTCGATATGCTTTTATGGTCTTGGGAGCAAGATGCGGATGCTGTATAATTCCTTGTTCTAGGAACAAGGGAAACGTTCTCTGAGTAATGCTGCCACTGGTGATGCTCCTGCTCTGGATTGAGAGAGGAATTATACGAGATGCCTTCTAGTCGCTCTTTTGCTCCATAATGCTGAGTAGGAGTGCTAGAAGCAATAGCAGGCTGTGTAAGGTAAGAGCCGCTGCTAGAACTGGCATATTCCACTTGGTGCAAGCCAGATGAACGAGATACAGATACGGACCCACTTGCAGGTGATAGCTCCGAACCAATGGTCACATCGGGTTCGACGGGTCTGGAAGTGAAGTAGTTTGTTTCGGGTTGAGCTGGCCGGGGCCCATTCAGCCAACGGGAAATTTCTTGATCGTCGTTGGCAACTTGCTTCCAATCCAATGCAATTTTCTCAGCAACATCTAGCGGTTTGTCTTTGGAGTACTGTCGTGTCTCGATCTTGTCCAGCACGGCAGTAAGCTCCTTTCGCAAGGGATACGAATCCCAGTGACGTTGATCACAGTTGTGCTCCAGTTCCAGGCTAAGCTTTGATGGACAATTCGATGACGTTGGTATCGCCATAGATGTGCTTGATGGGTGATTGAAGTGTGATGTGGAATCTGGTATGATCTCAGTGCTGGGCGACGATGTCCTGCTCTTTGCTGTTGAAGTTGAAGATTTAATCCAAGAAGGGATACCTGTCGCCGTTCGTGGTGAATGGTTAGCCATATGAACGTCCTGAAATATATCCTGAAAGATATCGGTTATTTGTTCTCTGCACCCGGAAAACAATACCGATAGAAGACAAACTGTGCAGTGAGAGAGAATCTTAGAAGTCGGTGTTCGAAGAGAACCAACGACAACGGAAAGAAAGACACTTGATAAGCTACGGGGTTGGGAGAAGTCTACGGGCATTGAAGACTGTCCCCAGAACTACAGTGTTTTCAGCTTCCTCAGGAGAGAATATTTCACAGCTTATTTTGGCAAAGTGAGGGCTAAAGAAAAATAATTACAAGTGAAAAAGGTTCGCTGTTAGTAACACTTGGCGGGAACAATCACAACTGGAATGTGACAAGATCTCGCACTGAATCCCCTCGTCCTTGGAAATTCAGCTATTTGAGCATCCTGAAAGGCGTCAGTACATTCAAGGGATCGTTCTTCTCACATGTGCGTATCACTCAATCATTTAAATTTTCTAAACCTGTTCATATTTGCACGACTCAGCTGTATGTCAGTAATTACAGCATTCGCATTCACACTTATCCAGCTTGATACAACATCAGCTACCGGTACTTCTGTGCATTTGTTGCCCTCCGCAGTCGCAATAATTCGATAACGTTTTCCCAAGTCTGGCACACTTTTTTCAGTTCTTCTACATGTCCGAGGTCATCAGTGGCCCATGCTCTTTTATCCACCTCTTTGCGCTATTGGCCACACATTCATTTCTGATGGTCCTCAATGTCTGGTCTCACCTTTCAGGAGCAACACTGACTCATTCTGC
The DNA here is from genome assembly GCF_964019385.1 of Sycon ciliatum. Classification (NCBI taxonomy): domain Eukaryota; kingdom Metazoa; phylum Porifera; class Calcarea; order Leucosolenida; family Sycettidae; genus Sycon; species Sycon ciliatum. The sequence goes on from NC_088655.1 coordinate 17,612,189, forward strand.
ACTCTGGTGTTCCACAAGGTGTTTGTTGCGCTGGAAACGAAGGAGAAGGGAGTGTACAAATATACCTAATGACGTAGAGTTAGAGGGTAAAGAGGAGAGACGAATGGCAACGACGATGAAGAACCCCAGCTAGAACGGTATCTAACGACCATGCGGCGGGTGGAGTGAATGACCCACGATAGGTCTGAACTGGCACCCTTATTTTCAGTACATATAATGTATACTACATATTGGATAAATCTTGTATTGCAGAATTGCACATGTGTGTATACTGCTCTGTACTTTTGTGCATTGAGCAATCTACCTTGAACCGGCCTTGTCTATAATATTATCATTTACAATCTGCGGACAGAGCTATGCCAGTCATGTAGTCTTGTACTAGTTTCTCCACAATCCAGTGTGTCGTTACTATAATAGCTTTCGTGTCTGAGGGTGTAGGTATGTCTGTTGGCTCTGGGTTTCCAGTCCTCAGTAGCCGAGGCGGGTTGGTAAAGTAACTCCAATTTCACCTCAAGGTACCAGTGCATCTAGGGTCCGCTTCTATCAAGGCAGCGTGCTGTCTATACTGGTTACCCCAGCAAGTGTAGGGTGTGCATAGATGCATAGAACTGTCATGGCCGTTTTATACCAATGTACTCCGTGTGGTGTAGACCAGGTGTGCATTGTATGTCGATTCATATGACTTCGCCAGTTGTGTGGATTAGACAGTTATCTTGCGCAAGTCTTGATCTGTCTCATTCAGTTCTTCTTCGCTTTAGTTTCTATCAGAGAAAATCTGTGGGTGCACATCCAGTGCATTTGTTGCAGATTTATGTGCTTTTCTTGGGACGGGTGTATACATGGTACACGTACATGTACAAGTACTGGAAATGAGGGTGACAGTTCAGACTTAGCGCTCTAACACAGTACTGCAAGTAGTCATGTGAGAGTTCCCTGGGGCATTCACTCCGTGAACTCACTGACCACCAAACTGACCGTGCGTCCCACTGCTGTTGTCTCCATGGTATATTCATTCTACATTGATGGTATCGTGTTGGAAAACACACACGTTACGACCACGCTTGTGGACACTTGAGACGCCCGAAGAGCATTCACTCCGCCCGCTGCATAGTCGATAGATACTGTTGGTCTACTCTTGTTTATCTACTCTTGATATTATTAATCCGTGTAAGGTACTGCTATGGTATTGATCACATTATAATGACCTACAGTGTATACCAGATTCACACTGACGGTGTCCGCCTAGTCTCCATCAATCATATATTTTGCTTTGCCTGGTTCAATATCATTTGGTTTTATATTGGGTTTGCATTTTGTTCTGATGATTCATCATTTTTTATCAATGTTGGTATTGCCTTTCCATTCATTGCGGGGTTATTCTCCAGTAAAAGAGGCTGTCATTCGCGTAATAGAAACGTGGCTCTGCAATTCCACCCACTCATTCCGCCACGGTGATTTGATTTTTTCTCCAATGGCTAGTTTTAGATCAAGCTGATTGAGGTGGCAATTCTCACCAAGGCTAGACTTAGTGATAGTTTACAGTAAACAATAGGCTTTTTTTCTTTCCCTGCTTTGTCTTTATCCTGGATGACATAAATGAGCAGAGCGTTTAGTGGGTATCAAACTCAAACTCAAATGGGGAAAGGCAAAGCAAATCAAATATGGCACCGGCCGATGACCAAGTGCGCAAAACAATGCAGGTCATATCATGCGCATTAACCGGTGTTTGGATGAGGAGGTGACGTTCCTCAGGCTCCTCTTGGAGCTCAATGTCTTCTTCACTTCGAACGCTTGCGTCTCAACGTAATGACAGTAGTACAGAACAGGACTTTGGTGTGGGTTCATTCAATGTCCGCGGCTTGTCGTCAAGCCTAAAGAAACAGCAGCTTGCTGATGACCTTCGGAAATACAAAATTAAAATTTGCAGTTTGCAAGAGACTAAAATAAAGGACGGCTGCGACGAACTAGCTGGTGACTACAGGATATTCTGCTTACCAACGGCGAACAGGCATTATGGGCTTGGGTTCGCTATTCACAACAGCCTGTTTGAACGTATTCATCGGATATGGTCAGTATCAGACCGAGTAGCTGCGATACAAATCAATTTGTCCAAGAGAAGTACTTTATCTCTCGTCAATGTGTATGCGCCAACGGCAACCCGCGTAGCGTCAGATGATGTCCATCTCGACGAGTTCTACTCAGCGCTCGGAGATTGCCTGGGTTCAGTAAGGTCCAGTTCGCTCGTTCTCGTCGCTGGCGACTTCAATGCCAAACTCGGCCAGAGGGATGACTCAGGCGGCTCGTGCACCGGACGATATGGTCGTGGACGTCGTAACTACAGCGGAGCTATGCTAGCGGATTTCTGCGAGTCGTTTGGTCTCTTTGCATGTAACACTGCCTTTCAACATCCAGCTAGGCATCTGACAACCTGGACAGGTTGGAGGCACAACCCAAACGGCGGTTGCTCTATCCCTATATACAATCAAATAGATTTCATCTTGAGTAGCAGCAACCAGAAGCAGATTTTCACAGATGCCCGATCCTATGCTGGGACACTGGTGAAATCAGACCATCGGCTCGTTGTCGCACGCGCCCGTCTGAGCAGGATCTATGGTCTGTGGGCACATAACAACAACAAAAAAAAGAACCGCGAAAGCTCAGAAGTTTCAGGTTCATAGATTGAGCGAGCACACCTGCTGGCAAAACTTCCAGTCCCAACTCACCCATCGGATCGCCAACGGTGCAGTAGACACATCCACACCGGAAGCACACTGGACATCGATCTCGTCTTTCATCCAGCAAACGGCAAAGAATACCATTGGACTGGCACAGCCCCCAAAGAAGCAACAGCGTTTAATGGATGATCAGCTACATTCCTGGTCGGAAGAGAAAAAACGGTTACGACTGCTGATAACTACAAGTAGGGATCCACAGCAAGTGGCTGATCTGAAGCATCGGCGGAACACCCTCTCACACCGAATCCGGCTGCGAGCAAAGGAACTAGCAATGAGCTGGACGCTCGGGCGAGGGAAGTAGAAGCAAAGAAGGATACAGCACAGATGTTTCATGCAGTCCATCTACTCCAGCGACAAAAACAACAGCCTATCACTGTGTATGATGAAGCGGGTAGACAAGTAATACAGCCTGTCTCAGTAGCCATCCAAATCACCGACCACTTTTCTAAGCTGTACACACCGGAGCCTGGTGCACTGTTGCTGCGGCGACCGGGCCTTGCCGACCAGGATTGCGCTATTCAGTACCGCCGGCTTGGGCGGCCCATTTCTGAGGCAGAGGTGACACAGGCAGCTGGAAAGTTGAACAATGGCAGGTCAAGTGGCCCAGATAACATGCCAGGGGAGCTGCTAAAGTACTCACCTGCCCTCGTCTACTCCAATATCGCCCAGGTCCTCAACTCTGCCATCGAGACAGGCCTGCCCCTGAACAGCATCGGTAGTGGGTCGCTTATTCCGTTACAAAAGCCTGGCAAATCAAGGGGAGCAGTCGCTCACCTACGGCCCGTGGTTTTACTCACAGCGCTCAGGAAGATTCTATCATTGATTGTGCTGCGGAGGATCAGCAAGGACGTCAACAACTTCGTTGCACACACACAGAGTGGTTTCCGCCCCAGCAGAAGCACCACAGATGTTGTGTGGTCATACCGATGGTTGGCGGCTCGATGCCAACGTTATCGCTGTGCGCTGGATACCCTAGGCATTGATATGTCAAAAGCGTTTAACTGTACAAGCAGGCCACGGCTCATCTCGGTGCTGGGATCGTTCTTGCAGCCGGATGAAATCCGAATGATCAGTTACCTCCTCCAGGACACCGTACTGCGGGTTGTACTCCCATCCGCTAAGGGCCCGTCATTCCCCACTCTCCGCGGCACACCCCAAGGTGACTCGTTGTCTCCTGTTCTTTTCATTGTGTACCTTGAGGGTGCGCTGCGTGATGTCCGGCCTCTTCTTCTACCACGTCCCCCTGCCGATATCTCCCTGGGGTTACCAACTGAAACTGCCTACGCCGACGATGTGGATTTCGTGACTACTGATGGTGAGAGGCTGAGGACCCTCCTTCCAACCATATCCAACAAGCTCCTCGAATGGGATTTGAAAGTGAATGAGATCAAAACAGAGCACACACACATCGAACGGCACACTGATCGCATCGAGGAGGAGTGGCGAACCACCAAGAAACTCGGGTCCCTATTAGGTGATGCCGAGGATATGCTACGGCGACAGCAACTGGCAACTGTTGCCTTTGGTAAACTCTGGACGCTGTGGATCCGTAGGTCGCTAGTTTCGGAGGATCTCCGCATCCGGCTCTATAATGCCTTTGTACTCCCTGTACTCTGCTACAATTGTGCAACATGGGCACCAACGAAACAGCAGCTGAGCCGTATTGAGGCCTTCCACCGAAAACAGCTGCGGGCGCTAATCGGCATTGTGTTCCCGAATCGGATTAGGAACGAGAGGCTCTATGAGCGTACCGGCGCGGTTCCTCTCGGCATTATCATCTTGAGAGCTAGGTGGAGGCTCTTTGGGCACGTCCTCCGGCTCCCGGCTGACTCCCCACCATCACTGGTCATGGGAGCGTACTTCGCAGAGCCTCGCCCAGCGGGCTGGAGGGGACGACCAAGACACACACTACCAACGCTACTACAAGATGATGCCAAGCGGATTGGACTTTCCTTGTCAAGCAAAGTCGATCTGGAGGCGTTCCGTGCCCTTGCTGCTGACCGAAGCGGTTGGGTGGGCATCTGTGCCCGAGTGGTGTCGGCACCCTAGTTTTTGTCTTCTTTTCGCATATTTCTTCTTTTTCTGAAACTGTTATGGTCTTTTGTATCTATTCGAAGTGGCTTATGCGAACATTTTTGGCTGGTTTGCATGATTTGCATGCCCATTAATGCAGCTGCAGGCCATGCTGATGTCTACGCGAACAAGCACATAATAATACTTGTATAATAATAATAATAATTAACCGGTATACAGTAGATCAGGGACTTGACTAACATTACTAAAACGTATACGAAATTGCGGTTCACAACCATAAACAATATGAAACGGCATGCGAACAAATGTGACCTGGGAAAAATAACAATCAGACAGTTACTTAGAACGTGTTAATGGGAACAATCCTACTTGAACAATGTTGTTTGTGTTGTATGTTTTTTGAAACTCCCCCGCGCGAGTTTTCAGGGGAGAGAGATGTCCATCATAATTATGGTTATTGATTTACATATTTCCAATTACTTTAGGAAGATGTCCGCGAAAGTATTTGACATTCGGAGTCAGACTCTTCAGAAGTATCCTCTTCATCTCCATCGAGATCTTCCACTCTTTGGTCTTCTGAATCTTGCGATTTGCTGGTGCCACGTTCACTGCCAAGTTGAGTTCGGGGTGCTCTTCCAATATTCTTCTTAGACCGTTCATAGATAAACCAATTCCGTATGGTTTTTGTCATTACGGCAAAACTGTTAGCCAACTCGGTTAACGTTTGTGTAGATGGCCAATAATCTTGAGCAAACTCATCCGTCAGAACAGCATACTGATCCTCTGAAAGTTGCTTGCAGGCTCGGCCACTTCGCCATTTGGTAGTACTTGTATATCGTGGGGCACTAGCGTTCCTGTCTACGTCATCTAGCCATGCTTTGAATATAGGGTACAACGAATTCATTGTAGCGTCACCATATGAACGACTTCTAAACCTTTTGATAGAGTGCTTAGTGTTTGAAAATTTGGCACCATAGGATATGCAGAGTATGGATGCGAGTCTTTTTTGTGAAATGTTTGCACGTTCTCTTGCTGTTTTGACCAATTCGCAGAACGCCTTATGATCATGACTCAATAAATGTGCCTTAGCCGCAGGAGAAGAGTGATCCATTGTACTTGGTAGTGGGAGATTTGGGGATGATCCGTAATCGCTTGTTGTCTGCCCATGGGAAGCGTTCTCGCTGTTTTGCTGGTGTGATGTACTCAAGGCTAAAGAAGAAGCAATCCCAGGTAAACTAGAAGGTGAATCTCTTTGTGTTGTCAATAATCTTCTATAGGCTGGTGGGGGATATGCAGATGCTGCATGGCACCTTGTGCTCTCCGTGTGAGAAACATGCTCACGGTTTTGCTGTTGCGAGTTACTGACGGCCGAAGAAGAAGCATATCCCTGTGAAGCAGATGGTGTATCGTGCTGCGCTGAACTGCGGGCATTTGATCTACTTCTATGGTCTTGGGAGCCAGATGCGGATGCTGTGTTATGCCTTGTTCTCGGAACAACGGAAACGTTCTCTGGGTAATGCTGCGCCTGGTGATGCTCCTGCTGTGGATTGAGAGAGGAATTATACGAGATGCCTTCTAGTCGCTCTTTTGCTCCATGATGCTGAGTAGGAGTGCTAGAAGCAACAGCAGGCTGTGCAAGGTAAGAGCCACTGCAAGAACTGGCATATGTCACTCGCTGCGAGCCAGACGAACGCGATACTGATATGGACCCACTTGCAGATGATAACTCTGAACCAATAGTTACATCGGGTTCGACGGGTCTGGAAGTGAAGCACTTTGTTTCCGTGTGAGTTCGCCGGGGTCCATTCAGCAAACCGGCAATTTGTAGATCGTCGTTTACAACTCGCTTCCAATCCTCTGCGATTTCTTCAGCAACATCTAGCCCTTTGTCTGTGGAGTATTGTCGTGTGTCGATCCTTTCCAGCACGGGCGTAATGTCATTTCGCAGGGCATACGAGTCCACGGGACGTAGATCATAGTTAGGATCCAGCTCTTGGCTAAGCCTTCGTGCACTATTCGATGACGTTGGTATCGCCATAGATGTGCTTGATGGATGATTGAAGTGTGATGGGGCATTGGTTACGATCTCACTGCTGGCCGACGATGTCCTGCTCTTTGCTGTTGCAGTTGAAGACTTGATGCAAGGAGAGACACCAGTCTCAGTTCGTGGTGGTTGGTCAGCTATATGAACGTCCTGAAAGATATCCGTTATTTGTTCTCTGCACCCGCAACACAATACAAATAGATGGCAAATTGTGCAGTGGGAGAAAAATTTAGAATTTGGTTTTCGAAGAGAACCAACGACAACGGATTGAAAGACAGTTGATAAACTAAGGGCTTGGAAGTTTTCTGCGGGCATTGAAGACTGCATCCTGGACTAACGCGTTTTGAGCTACCTCAGGAGGGAATATTTCACAACTTCTGTCGCCAAAGTTAGGGCTGAAAAAACGAGAGAGCTTGGAAGCTCAGGGCCCTACGCTATGCTTTTATGCTTTTTTTGCCTAGCTCATCGTACATGTTATAAGAACTGAGGCAAAAGTATTTGCAGAATTTATTGCGGATTGTTATTTTCTCTAATAATCATCTACTTTTGGTTTGCTCCTTCTTTTCTTTTTATCTCCTTATACTGTAAATCAACAAATTTTGGCCGATGAGAAATAGAAACCTCTAAACCTCTCTATTAGAGAGGTTAATATGCACGTTATTTCCGACGTGACGCACAATTTCACGTCAAATTTGAAATCGATCGGTATTTTTGCTCTCACATGCATCCATTGCTCAATCATGCATCATTTGCCTATATGACAAACTTTGGCCTGCGATTTACTTTTGCCGGTTGGCACCAAGCGGCGAAATCAGCGAAATTAAATCGCCAGCGAAAATTAGTTGATTTTAATACAGTAATCGGATTCTCTGGCCTTTTTGTAGTAAAACATGTACATTGACCTGTTGAGGCAATGACGACGCCGAATGCATGGTTGCCTGTGGAGCACATTACATAACTTAGCAGTCTCCTAAAATACGTATCCTGTCCGACGGCAAAAGAGTCTGCAGATTTAGTTTTTCTGCGCGTCGACTGGATGTCTGCGACGCGAAAGTTCAGCTCGCGTTATTTGGCTCGCACGTCGAAAAATCAACGTGAGTGACCTGCTGCTCACGTGGAAATTTGGACATTACATAACTTTACAGTCTCCTATAATACGAATCCTGTCCGACGGCAAAAGAGGCTGCAGATTTAGTTAATATGCACGTTATTTCCGACGTGACGCACAATTTCACGTCAAATTTGAAATCGATCGGTATTTTTGCTCTCACATGCATCCATTGCTCAATCATGCATCATTTGCCTATATGACAAACTTTGGCCTGCGATTTACTTTTGCCGGTTGGCACCAAGCGGCGAAATCAGCGAAATTAAATCGCCAGCGAAAATTAGTTGATTTTAATACAGTAATCGGATTTTCTGGCCTTTTTGTAGTAAAAACTGTACATTGACCTGTTGAGGCAATGACGACGCCGAATGCATGGTTGCCTGTGGAGCACATTACATAACTTAGCAGTCTCCTAAAATACGTATCCTGTCCGACGGCAAAAGAGTCTGCAGATTTAGTTTTTCTGCGCGTCGACTGGATGTCTGCGACGCGAAAGTTCAGCTCGCGTTATTTGGCTCGAACGTCGAAAAATCAACGTGAGTGACCTGCTGCTAACGTGGAAATTTGGACATTACATAACTTTACAGTCTCCTATAATACGAATCCTGTCCGACGGCAAAAGAGGCTGCAGATTTAGTTTTTCTGCGCGTCGACGGGATGTCTGTCCTGACGTTCACTGGGACCGGCTTAGACTCTGCCGATCACGCTTGGACTCTGCCGATCACGGGCGTTCTGGACTCGACGGTATGTCTGTCCTGACGTTTCCTGGGACCGGCTTAGACTCTGCCGATCACGGGCGTTCTGGACTCAACGGGATGTCTGTCCTGACGTTGCCTGGGACCAGCGGACTCTGCCGATCACGGGGGTTCTGGAGTCGACGGGTTCTCTCTTCCGACGTTTCCTGTGACCGGCGCTGAATCGCTCGTTCACGCTTATTTTGGAGACGACGGGATCTGTCTTCCAAAGTACATGTATGTTTATGCTGACGCATCCTATCACCTATTTGGCGCCTATTCTAATTTAATTTCCTCCTCGTCTCCCTATTTCTTTCCAAATCTCCCTCTACATCAGGGAGTCGTATACATAATACGACATATATTGGTACGGTACGGGACAGATACAGGAGCCCGCAAATATTGTGGACAGCTGTTATGTACAATCCTGTAGAGCCTTTGTAGTCACAGATACGGGACATATACGGGACAGATACGGGAAAGCTCCAGCCGTGACACAAACAAACAAACAAACAAAAAAACACACAAACAACAAATTAAAGCTGTGTGGACCCTGGCTAGCGCCAGACGTTACTGAAGTAACTTCTTCTGCATAGCTACGGGAACGAGAGAGCTTGGAAGCTCAGGGCCCTACGCTATGCTTTTTTGCCTTGATGACCTAGACAAAAAAAAAGCATAGGGATGTTATAAATTCTTTAAAAAAAATCCTTTTTTTAAGACAACCTGGGATTCGAACCTGCACTATCGCGCGCCCTGCATGCATCCCCCGATACACTTCGCATACACACTAATTCTTCCAAGTTGTTTCACATTGTGATCTTGCATTTGAAAGCCCTATTTGAATATGCTGTATGTGGCCAGCCGTCCTTGATGGCACGGTACGGTAGGGGATAGGTACGGGACAGGTACGATCGAGGGTAATACGACACCGTCTCCCGTACCGTACCATCAAACACAGCTGGCCACATGCAGCCGCCCGCAATATTCAAATAGGGCTTTCAAACGCAAGATAATAACGTGAAGCAACTTGGAAGAATGGGTATGAATGCGAAGTGTATGGGGGAATGCATGTAGGGCGATAGTGCGGGTTCGAATCCCAGGATATTGTTTGTTTGTTTGTTTGTTTCTTTTATTTGAATTCGTTTAGAGCACAGGCAATTCTGCCTTCTCACCAGAGGAAAAACCTCCGGTTTCTGCTAAGAACGAATATAATATTATGAGAGAAGGAAATATTAAAAAGAATCATAACATGATAATTCCAAAGCACAAAGTTTGTATATAATTCAAATGGGTGTGTGTATGTGTAAGCATGCAGTGAAGAAAACACCGAGAAAACATGCAGTAATGTGTAGGGATGCCGAGCAAGGTGGTTACAAATTAATTCGGTTCAGAGCCAGTTTAAAGGCAACCGCCGCACTGTGGAGGCGAATATCGCTGGGAAGGGCATTCCAAAGAGTGCTTCCCACAAATGTCAATGACTGACGACCGGAAGGTCCAGGAAGGAAAGGCACTTGCAGTAGCCGCTGCTCCTGTCCTCGAGTAATTCGGCGATCATCCCGGGATGCTTGGCCTGTGTTAGCCATCAACTGAAAGTAGGTGCAGAAAAGAGGACTTGCAAGATCATGTAGGCAACGGAAAACAAAAAACAAAACCTTGTAGTTAAAAATGTGAGTTAGGGATCGAATAGATAAGCGCACGAGGAGGGGGGCTGTGGATGCACGGCTGGAGAGTCGGAAAATTGCACGAATTCCGGATTTGCTGGATTTGATTAAACGACTCTGCAGCTGCTGTGTCAGCGACGGGAAGAATGCATTGGATGCGTACGTTAGTCGTGCTTGCACAATGCCAATGTACCAAAGTCTGCGGGCTCTTATGGGCAGAGATCGCCCATTGCGCCATAGCTGGCTGATGGCGACTGACGCCTTCTGCACAACACTGGAGACATGTGGCTGCCAGGATAGCTGGTCATCAATGGTTACGCCAAGGTATTTGGCAGTGGAGGTAACAGTTAAGGCTTGATCCTTACATTTCACGACTGGTATGTCGCCAGTGAGTCCCCGAGGTTGAATTACCATGACTTGGGTTTTGCCGGTATTCAGCAGAAGCCCAATTTCGGAGAGCCAGTCAGACAGACGTGTCACAGCCGTAGTCAACGTCTTGCAAACAGTGTCTAGATCTGAATCAGAATAATCTAGGATGATGTCGTCCGCGAACTCCTGATGAACAACAATGCAAGGTATAACGTCGGAAATGTCACTCGTGTAAAGGACAAAGAGAAGCGGCCCAAGAACACTGCCTTGGGGCACACCTCTTGAGCATGGGACTGCATCAGAAAGAGCCTCACACACCTTGACACGCTGAGTACGACCAGACAGATAGCTAGCCAACCATAACAATACTCTGCCATTGACTCCCAGGGTGAATAGTTTATCAATCAGACGTTGATGTTGGACACGGTCAAACGCTTTTGACATGTCAACCATCACAATACCTGTGTATTTTCGCTCTTGTTTGGCCAACAGCCAACGGTTGGCGGCTAGAACTAATGCATCTTCGGTAGAGTGCATTTTCCTGTAGGCAAACTGACTGCTAGGTAATATGCTATGTTGCGTGAGGTATGCTGTGAGTTGCTTCTTTACAAAGAACTCCAAAACCCGGGACAGAATAGGGAGCAATGACACTGGTCTATAGTTAGTAGGGGATGTTGCATCGCCACTCTTGAACAGTGGACTAATGTGTGATGTTTTAAAACACACTGGCACAGTACCTAATGTCAAGGATGCATTGACTAGGGTGGTAAATGGAGGTGCCAGGACATCTGAACACTGCTGCAGTACAATTCCAGGAATGTTGTCACTCCCAGATGCTTTGTGAGGACTCACAGTTTGCAAGCATTGTGCAACATCAGACACGCTTACCGGCTGAAATGTTGAGAAGCTAGATGCAGAGGCTGGACCATGTGGTATATGCAGCTCAGGTGGCCGCATAGGGTCATGCACAATGTCTCCAAACAATTTACTGAGTGACTCAAGCGGCGCTTCAGGTTCTTTCCGTGTCTTCTGTCGGCCTGTGACATCGTTCATGACAGCCCAAAGTTGCCGTTGATCTGATGTATCACATCTCTTAGTGAAGTACAAGTTGCGCAGACTCCTGTCCAACTTCCGTGCTTTGGAGCGAGCTGATCGGTGTGCTTCTTGAAGGTTCTGATCGGTTTTGTCTCGGAGCCAGAGACGATGCGCCCGGTTCCGTTCACGAACACTTGCCACTAACTCATCTGTAATCCAGGGGCAAGGACGTCGAGATTTGCGGCGCCGTTCCCGAAGTGGAGCATGTTTGTCTAGAGTGGTCTGGATTCCCGCAGTGAGTGACGACGCAAGCACATCCACACAGACAGAGTCACAGGTAGTTAGCGTCTTCTCCAGGTCACATGTAAACATATTCCAATCCACTTTGTGCAAACAGCGAGTCTTGCGCAGATGCTGTCCCTTCAAGTGGTGACTTGCTGAAATTGGCAGCCTGGCAAGTATTGCAGAGTGGTCACTGATATCCAAATGTATGGTCTCGCAAACACCCTGGATCGGGGTGGTAGACAAGAATAGATCCAGTAGTGTGGCAGTACTGCTGGTTACTCGGGTAGGAGATGTGACGTGGTTGCGAAGGTTAAACTGGTTGAGTACATGATGCAAAGGAGTCACAGCATGGGCATCATTAAAGTTTACGTTGAAGTCTCCAACTAGCACAGTTGTGGTCTGCGGTCCACTGCAGGCAGTCTCTAGGTTTGACTCCAGCCCATCCCAGTAGCCCGCAGATTCACTAGGTGGTCGATAGCAGCAGCCCAGTAAGACCGTCTCATTGCCTGGTCGACCTGGGGCTAGAATCTCCAGCCACAGCATCTCCAGCTCACACTCGAGGTCACGTCTTCGACGGACTTGCAAGGACGTATGACAGTAGAAGGCAACACCGCCTCCTTGCCTGCCTTCCCGATCTTTGCGGAACACACTGAAATGAGGAATGTTTACTTCTCCGTCTGTTACATCGGCTGACAGCCAAGTTTCCGCAACGCCTAGGATGTGTACTCCACGGGTTGAGATAAAGTCTTCAATTTCTGCTACTTTTCTCCTAAGGCTACAGACATTTAAGAAAGCTACACTGGTCATGATCTAATAGGATATGGTGAGTTCGCCAACTGTCATATGCCGGTCGTTGCTCTCGTTGTTACCCATGACCATGTCCTCCTGTTCCATGTCGGAGTCGGTCAGTAGCTCATTTCCTGAAAAGTCAGCAAGTTTTTTTGGCACTCTGAAGGTTTTCCGTCCCTTGGCCACCATAAAGCCTCCCTTGTCATCTGGAGGGCAGTGAGCAGTTCCCAGCTCCTTGTTAAGCTGGTCTGGTTTGGCTGATTCCTGACTAGGTGAAGAAACTTGAGGTGTCCCAGTTTCAGGTGCTGAAGCTGTACTGCTTGCTGACTGGCTTGTACTCACTGTTGGTTCTGAATTTGCACCCACTGTGTCATCCAGTGTCCCCTGGGCCTGGCCCTGAGTACATGTACCCTTCAGCGCGCTGGCTGCTGCATCAGCGTACGGACTGGGCCTCCTGGCCTGGTGGGTGCAGAGTTTGGCGATATGAGTACTGGAGCCACACTTGTAGCACGTGGGAACTTGACCCCTGTGCCAAACGCGCAGTTTCTGACGGGACTCAGACAACATGATGGTGGAGGGTACGATAGCTGTGGGTACTAAGTTTACGAATGTAGTACCAGTTGTGAAGGTGCAGCCTTCCACAGCCTTTGTTTCCCGCTTCGGAACACCAATGACGGATCCAAATTTCTCCATCGCGGACGTAATGGCGGACAGTGGGGTGTCGTCCGCCACACCAAATATATGCACGGACACAACTGCTCCATCACCAACTACTAATACTAGTTGTTTTCCTTCAAATTCTAACCCTCTGGACAACACCTCGTCCCTAACGGCAGTGCAGGAAAACGAAACTCTACAGAATCCGCGCCTTCCACTCAGATCCACCTGCTTGATATCATCAGGTCTTACACCACCTGACAGAAGAAGTCTGATGAAAAAGGCATGATCCTTCGAGGACCACCCTTCATTCTGCTGAATGGAACAGATTCTAGACATCTTTATAACAATTCTACACGCACTCTAGCCAGTTTCTGCAGAAAAATATATCACTATCGGAGCTCAAAAGTTTGCTTCCACTCCCCACGCGTACGGGCAAAACAGGATATGCCTGAAAAAAAAAGGAGAATTCAAAAATTTACAACATCCTATGCTTTTTTGCCGTCAGATACGGATAGCGCCAGGCGTGACACAAACAAACACACAAACAAACACCAAACGAGAGAGCTTGGAAGCTCAGGGCCCTGCGCTATGCTTTGTTGCCTAGCTCATCGTGCATGTTGTTAGAACTGATGGAAATGCTTTTTCCTTTGATTAGCTACATCATTGTATTGCAAAAACGTTTCAATGAGATACTGAAGTACAAGTAACGCCTTCTGCATAGCTATGGGACCGGCGCTGACTCTGCCGATCACGGGCGTTCTGGAGTCAACGGGATGTCTGTCCTGACGTTTTTTGGGACCGGCGCTGACTCTGCCGATCACGGGCGTTCTTCTTCTTATTATTATTATACTGACGGCAACTAACATCCATTCTGATTGTATTTACTCGTCTCCCTACTTCGTATTTCTTTCCATACAGCAGGGAGTCGTTTACATAATAATTATGACTCCCTGCTATACATCTAATAATAATAATAATACCACAGCACGCGTAATAATATAATTATGTGGGTATAATTATACGTTCCGCTTCTGTCCTATCTCCTATGATCAAATTCCATTATCAAGGTAATTATTAACACGGCGCACTGATGACCTGTGACGCCAGATCATGGATTGTCGGCCAGATTTCTCCATGTAAGCTTGTCCAGAGCGATGGCCCTCACATTCCCCAGCTGACTGCTGCGCTTCAAGTCGATGTTCCTCCTCTGTAAGTCGCTTGTGATACGCGTCGCAATGGATGTCCTTGGACGTCCACGCCCAGCCTTGGCATCTCCCGCAAAATAGCCCGTCAGCGCGATCCATGGCGGCGCATCCCTGTCCATACGGAGAATATGGCCGGTTAGCTGCCATCTTCTCCTGTCCACGATGTCAGATAGTGGTTCCGTGTTGCACCTCTCATACAGCTCAGTATTTGACATCCTGGCTGGGTAGACTATGCCAATGAGCCGTCGGAGCTGCTTCCGGTGGAAAACGTTAAGCGATTCTGCTTGTGCTGCCGTGAGCCCCCATGCGCCGCAGTTATACAAAAGAACGGGCAGAACCAGGGCATTATACAGGCGGATGCGCCTCTGCTCACTGACCTTCCCACGCCTCAGCCAGAGGCAATACATCCTGCCGTATGCACTCGAAGCGAGGTCTTTCCTCCGCTCCAGGTCCTCACTGTCGCCAATGAGGGACCCTAGCTGCCTGCTGGACCGCCAGGAGTCTGAAGTTGATGTCAGATGCAAGAATTCGGTCTTGGTCTCGTTTACTGTAAGGGACCAATCCCCGAGTTCTGCGCTAATGATGGGGAGGCTTCGCTTCAGCCACTCCTCACTGGTTGAGTACAATGTCACATCATCGGCGTAACCTGTTTCTCCGGGTATGTGACGGTCGGCGAAAGGGCGTTCGGGAAGCTATACATCTACATGACTGTATATACGTTATAATTATTATGCTATCGGCCTACATGCGATTCCCGGGCTGGTCGACAGGCGGCCCAGCCAGCCTGCTAGTGGGATCTCGGCCTCGCACACAAATCCACACAAAATGTTACTGCACTGAATGCATTCCCCCGATACACTCCGCATATATACTCATTCTCTTGTTGGTACCGTACCCTTGATGGTCCGGGACAGGTACGGGATAGCGCCAGGCATTTCGATGGCACAAACAAACAAAAATATCGGGGCCAGCTGTCTTTGCTAGTACGGTACAGTACGGGACAGATACGGGATAGCACCAGGCGTGACACAAACAAACAAACAAACAAACAAACAAATAAACAAACAAACAAACAAACACCAAATTAAAGCTGTGTGGACCCTGGCTAGCGCCAGACGTTACTGAAGTAACGTCTTCTGCATAGCTACGGGAATTAAAGCTGTGTGGACCCTGGCTAGCGCCAGACGTTACTGAAGTAACGTCTTCTGCATAGCTACGGGAATAAATTACAAGTGAAAGATGTTCCCTGTTAGTAACACTTGGAATGAAAGAATCACAGCTACAATGTGATAAGATTTCTCACTGAATCACCTTGGCCTTGGAATTTCAGCTACTTGTGCATGCTGAAACGCGTCAGTACGTTCAAGTGATCGTTGTTCTCACATGTGCGTATCGCAAAATCATTTAATCGTCTCAAACTGTTCATATTTGCACCACTCAGCCTTCCCTTTGTAATTACAGCATTCGAATTCACACTTGTCCAGCTTGACACACCGTCAGCTTTCGTTACTTCTGTGTACTTTTTACCTACTATAGTCGATATACTTCATATATTATACGTTTTAGGTTTCTCAAGTCTGGCACCTTTATTCACTTCTATGTGTACGAGGTCACCAACTGCCCAAGCTGTTTCAGGCCGCATATCTGAGCGTTATTGGTATCACATTCATTTCCGAGGGCCCTCAAAGTCTTTTCTCACCTTCCAGGAGCAACGCTGACTCATTCTGCACTCTGGTGTTTCACGAGGGGTTTATTGCGCTGAAAACGAAGGAGAGGGAGTGTCACAATATAACAAAAATACCTAATGCTGCAGACTCAGAGGGTAAAGTGGAGAGACAAAGAGCAACGACGATAAAGACCCACGGCTAGAGCAGTGTCTTACGACCATGAGGCGGGCGGAGTGAATGCCCCACGGGCCTCCCAAGTGTCCGCAAGCGTGGCGGTAACGTGTTTGATTTCCAACACCATACCATAACAGTAGAATAAATATAACACGGAGACAACTGCAGTGGGACGTCCGGCCAGTTTGCTTGTGAGTGAGTTCACGGAGTGAATGCCCCCAGAGGCCTCTCGCTTGACTACTTGCAGTATTGTGTCGGAGGGCTAAGTCTGAACTGTCACCCTTTTTTCCAGTACATCGCCATGTATACTCCATACCTGAAAAAACTTCCGTTGTAGAAATGTATTATGCGAAGAGCATAATATGCGAAGTTTTTGAGCATATTTGTGTCCTCCCTAGTCGTAACAAATAAAATCCCCAAAGCTATAGGCTGATAAATTGGCCGAAAACGGGACGAATCAAAACATCGCTAAGCTTTTCGCCGATTATGGAGGGTTTCTTTGAGAATCGCCGAAAATTGACCAAATCTTGCCGTAGCTCACCTATTTCGAAGCCAATATGTCAACCATTCCTTTCGCCGATTATTCAACATACCTTTACTCTAATTTTGCAGCCGATTTTTGAACTGTCAGATGATTTTTCAGCCGAATCTGATGTATTTTTGAGCTCAGCGAAAAGCCGAAAAGCCGAATTTGGGGAAAGCCTTCGCCGTGGCCCGAGGTACCCGTACACAGAAAACCAGTGAATACCGCGTACTTGCTCGTCTAGAGCCCTTTCTCGAATAGTGCCCCAGTCTCAGAAACCCAGTGAAAATAAAGCCCATATCTTGAATAGTGCCCCCCCCCCGGCCCCCGAGACTTGTAATCAAGCGGATGTGCAAGTTTGGTGTTCTTTTGCTAATGTACTTGTCCATCTCAATCCACTGGTGATTACAGGATCAATATCACCGTTATTGAATTTGTTGCCGTTTCTGTAGAGTGATAGTTTACAGTACACAATAGGCGTGGTTTTACTTAGCCTTCTTTGTATTTATGCTGGATGACGTAAAGGTACCAGCGTTGAAAACAGACTGCCCTCTCTCTTAACAAGTCCTCTCTTCCTTGAATAGTGCCCCATCTGTGACGAACCTTGAAAATGTATTGCCCCAGGGGCAATATTCGGGCGACTACGGTAATCACTTGGTAAGATAATTTCCAGCACGGAAGGTGATGAAGGTTATGATTGTGGTGATGATAAGTGTAATGATGAAAAGAACGAAAGAAAAAAATTTCGCCCATACACCATAACTTTCCTTCTTTGCGAACGGGTTTACTCACAAAGCTAATCGAGTGAAAGCCGAAAGTAATACCCGTAGCAATATTTGTCTTTCTCGTGAGTACTGTTCTACCTACATGTACATGCAGTTGTTTCACATACTTGAAGACGGTTGAAGTACAAGTACTTTCATTTAAGGTGGCTCGCGCCTATTTCTAAACTCGTTTTCTGCGCAGGTTCTCGCGCATCCTACGTTCGAGAAAAGTGCATGCGGATTTGGCGTAGCGAGCTTGTAGCGCACTCCAGTTTCGAAGGGTCCAGCTCGAGCAGATGGCCTGAGTACGAAACTCTCGTACTCGAGTCTAGGGTGTGAGCTTTTTTCTTCTTTTTTTCACTCCTTCACTTGGCTACTTTTTTTTAGGTGCATTTTTTACTTGTGGAAATTGTCACCTGTCAGAGAAGTGTTGGGATGTCCCTTCCAGCAGGCACTGCCCATGACCATGGTCGGCTTCGGAAAAAGAGTAGAAGAAAAGCGTTGGAGTCTATGTGGATGTCTTAGAAGGAATGGGGGACGGCACAGACGGGTACGTGAATGTGTAAAACCTGAGTATTTTGTATTTTCGTTGAATTGGTTCAAGTGACTTGGCGAGTCCCTTCCACAGTAGAACACCATCCTTCGCAAAATTTGTCTGACTATTTTGTCAAGAATGGCCGTTCTATAATGATCAATCGTCTCTGAAGCCAGTGAATTGTGGAGGTCGCGCTTGAATATAAATTGAAATGGTCACGAATGTACGAAAGTATTTTTGATTCGAACATGTACTGGACAACGTGGTTGCATTGTGTCAGTAGAGGGTACTACTGTAGTGTCTCACCATTTCTTTATGGTGATCGCTGTCCACCAAGAACTCTACTATAGTTATTGCCACGGCTTGATCACAGCGGTACACTGATTTTTTGTTGAGAAATTCCTTCAATTTATGGTCTTATCACTCTGACTAGACTCAGTGCTTGAGCGTTTTATTTAGGATGCATTTTTTAGAGATTGATATTTACCAGTATGTGTTTAACATCACTCCTGACGAGAATAAGCATTTGAAAGCAACACTGGCTGACAGCAATCATGCTCCCCAGGCTCGTGTGTGTGTGTGTGTTACAAGGGTGTGCATGGCAATTTGGTAGAGTATGTGTGAACACAAAGTCCACTATTATATTCACAAACTCAAGTACATCGCAAAATTGTGCCTTCGTATCGTATATTGTGCCTTCATAATTTTGACTAGCCCTAACCTGCTGTCTGACAGGTGTGTCATTGGTGAATGTACATGTACACTGTCTCCCTTCATAACTACGTGCATGTAACACAATATTTACAGTGCACTTGCAGTGTATATAGCTAGATCAATGCACAGTAATCAGTAAATTGTGGCTGCCTCTGTCACATTGTCATATTCACGCGACGTACATTCTAAATCATCGAAAATGCCCAAACCTATTTCTACGTGTGCAGAAGAAGATTGAACACATTCTTTCCTTGCATCTGCGCCATGATCCTTGAAGGATGATGGCGTTCCTACGAATGCGGAAAACTCGGCCTCTAGCCGAGTCTGACACGAACCAGGAATTTTTTTCCTTGACATTGTTTGATGGCATCAGTCACATCTAAGAGTGACACTCTACCTCAAACATATTTACGCAAAGAAGTAGTAATCTTATCTTCATTGGAGCGATGGTCTGCAGGCGTGCGATCATGTGTGTGCCTTGTGTGTGTGTGTGTGTGTGTGTGTGTTTAGTCACTGTTTACACGCACGTTTGTGCGTGTGTAGTGTGTGTGTGTGTCTGGCCGGGTATGAGGTTGCTCAGGATAGGTCTGCCTGGCGGGTGGACTGTCTTATCTGCCATCGGTCATTTCGCCAGCCAGGTGACAAACAAGGCACAAATGTGGCGCAGAGCAAAGTCTCCCCATCCAGGATCAGGGTGGTGCTGTGCAGTGTGGTACATGCAGAAGGTGGTTTCACTCTCGTGGTGGCCTGCGTGTGCATCATTGTTTGCCCCTGGAACCATTGAAAGTGTCCGCGCCGGCATCATCTATTCCGCTCAGCGTCCATGCTTCTCTCTTGTGTTTGACATGCAATCGGCAATTCAAGTCAGTGCCTGGTTTCAAACGTCACATGTGCGACCGTGGCCATCGGGCAACCAAGTCTGACAGAGCGTCATATTGTGTCCGCTGTTCTCGCTGCAGCCGTCAGTTCCGTCGACATAGTGGCCTGAGTCGTCATCTCCGTTTCTGCTCCTGATAATGACTCCGGCTTCTTTCGGAATGGTGTGGCCCTTGGGCAACCATGCTACAGTAGCAGTAGTAGTAGTAGTAGTAGTAGTAGTGTGTGTGTGTGTGTGTGTGTGTGTGTGTGTGTGTGTGTGTGTGTGTGTGTGTGTGTGTGTGTGTGTGTGTGTGTGTGTGTGTTCTGCCTCGCCTAATAGCTATCATCGCCTTTGGCGATGGGCTTTCCAAAGGTCCAAAGGTGTGTGTGTGTGTGTGTGTGTGTGTGTGTGTGTGTGTGTGTGTGTGTGTGTGTGTGTGTGTGTGTGTGTGTGTGCGTGTGTGTCTGGAGCGCCACCGGGTGGCGTGCTCTTTCTCTCTCTCTGCTTCCCCTCCGGGGCCCACGTGACCTTAGTGGTAGTGGCTCGACAGGACAGGTGTGTGTATGTGTGTGTGTTTGCATGTATGCGTGTGTGTGTTTGCATGTATGCGTGTGTGTGTGTGTGTTTGTGTGTGTACACTTGTGTAAATGTGTATTGCAGGGTTGGGTGGGCTAGTAGAGAAGGGTAGATGTATATGGACATGTACATGGGATATGTAGGTGTGCATGTACATGCACCAAAGCAAACTTATCAAAAAGGCATTCTGCGCCTATATGGCGAAATTGAGCATTGAAGCATATGTTTTTTATTTTCTCATTGGCATGTACATAGTTAGTCCATTCAAAAACCAAAAAATGAGGAAGATTGTAAATCAGGTTCTTGATGAAATACCCGTCCGCTATACATCATAAATCCTGTACAAATTTGACAATTTAGTGAAATTGTCATCGCCTATATCTCAAAAGTTAGCATTGAGACCCCGTTTTTTTAACTCGCCATTTGCATACACTACCTAAGAGCAACCGCCCACCAAATTTTCAGAGCAATCGTTAATTTTTTTGAAATAGGCGTGAGCCACCTTAAACGAAGAAAAATGGACCAATCAACTACGAGTTAGGCTATAATGGTCGGCGTGTGCGCGAGGGATAGGAATATCCTCAAAACCTTGGCTTTCTCTTCTAGCGCGGCAAGTTTCTTCCAAGCACCGACACAACAACCGTCCATCTCGAGTGCGCTTGACCTGTCGGTACAAGTGGCCACCAAGGCTGAATACTTGTTTTCCACAAGTTGTGAAAGTATTGAATTTCATGATTCCAAGATTTGATTCCAAGATTCAGAGCTTCGAACTCACGATAACCTCTTGGTGTCTATGACAAGTATTTTATGCTTATTTCTACTTTCCGCTGAGTTATCCACCCCTAACCACAACTCGCGTTGAGATATGCAGCACTAACCGTTCTTAGCGCTGCATTGGCAAAGGCATATACTTTGCGGTGCTGGATAAAGATAAGCTGTCACAAAATAGGCGGAGAATCTCGGCGCAACAAACCCGTTCGCGCCTAACATATATGCTGATATAGTGGGTGCTGCGGCGAGTGTGCTATGATGCGGAGTGCGGTTTTGGGTGGCTGAAGCGTATGTTAAGCTAATTTCCACTAACACCACCAGTTACTTGACAGTCAGCTCATGCGATAAAATAATCATTTCACGAATGTAACCAGACACATCTAATTGTTAACTAAAACTAACAACACAAATTCACGGTTCGCGTCAGACTCGGCCAAAGGCGTATTTTTCCGCATCCACAGAAACGCCAACAACCTCTTGGATGGAGTCGCAGATGCAGCTCCTAAACGGTTGTAGGTGAGTAGATCAGACCCACCACAAAGTGGTCAAAGACCGAATATCCCATTCACTGCATCCATGTTTCTCTCGTGCCAGGCCACGAGTTCCAAAATAACTGTGGGTCGTAGCACGTCTGGAAAGATCTTTCCGTTCCTAAGCAGGACTTGAACCTGGTACCCTCTGTTTCCCAATCATGGTCTTAGGCAATACCACTATGCCTGCCTGCCTAAAACTAACAAGACACACACAAAGAAGGAAAAGTAAGAAAACAACAGGAAACCACAGGAAACAATGTAAAGATACATACGAGCACGTGCCAACAAAAAGAGTTTTAACTCTGAGTTTCACGCAATAAGTTGTGAGCTCAAGACATACCTTGCACATTGTAAACTGGCGTTGGACTTATGCGAGTGAGATAACTCGATGAGTGAAACTTGAAAATTGCTTGGTTGAATGAGAGCAGAGTGTGTAGTGAATATCAAATATAGCACCGGCAGATAACCAAGTGCGCAAAACAATGCAGGTCATATCATGCGCATTTACCAGTATACATTAGACCAGGGACTTGACCAACATGACTCAAACGTAGACGAAATTGCGGTTCACAACCATAAACAACATGAATAGGCATTTGAACAAATATGACCAGGGACAAATAACAATCAGACAGTTACTTAGAATGAGATTATGGGAACAATCCTACTTGAACAATGTTGTTTGTGTTGTATGTTTTTTTAAACTCCGCCCATGAGTTTTCAGGCGATAGAGATGTCCATAATGATAATTAGAGTTATTGAATTACTAATTTCCAATAACTTCAGGATAAGGTCTGCCCAAGTATTCGTTATTCGGCTTCAGACTGTTCTGAAGTATCCTCTTCATCTTTACGAGATATTCCACTCTTTGGTCTCATGAATCTTGCGATTTGCTCATGCTTTATTTACTGCCCGGTTGAGTTTGGGG
The DNA here is from genome assembly GCF_964019385.1 of Sycon ciliatum. Taxonomy (NCBI): domain Eukaryota; kingdom Metazoa; phylum Porifera; class Calcarea; order Leucosolenida; family Sycettidae; genus Sycon; species Sycon ciliatum. The sequence goes on from NC_088655.1 coordinate 17,634,892, forward strand.
TGCTTTTCTAATATTCTTCTTGGACCGTCCCCATGTTGAACCCTCTTGTACGATCGAAGATGTCGCCTCAGCCTTCCACAAGGTGGTTACTGATGACTGTCGACCGCAAACGTTGTCTGCTCCCCTCGGGCCTCCACCCCGCACTTCCCTCCCCAAGTTCTCACACGTCAGTATCGGTGCTGTTGAACGGCTACTCCAGCAAGTTAATCCCGCGAAGGCAACAGGCAGCGATGGCGTACCAGGGGCAGTCCTCAAACTCTGCTCTGACGTCTTGGCGCCGTCTGTCACTAGCCTGTTCAATGCCTCGCTGTCGTGCGGACATGTGCCCTCGGCGTTCAAGCTAGCTAATGTCATTCCACTGCATAAATCTGGTGATCCATCGCTGCCAACTAACTTCCGCCCTGTATCCCTTCTACCCATACTCTCCAAGCTGCTAGAGAAGTTGGTTCAGAAGGAGCTCATCACCTTCCTGGACATAACAGCATCGTTACCAACAACCCAGTTTGCGTTCAGCCGTGTCCACTCTACCGAAGACGCATTAGTCCTTATGTCAAACCGCATCCTGACAGCCAAGGATCAGGGCCTATTCACAGGTGTATGCCTGTTAGACATGTCCAAAGCCTTCGATAAAGTCCAACATGACAAGCTATTGCAGGATCTCCACAGTGTTGGGGTGTCCGGTACTGCCTTGGACTGGTTCGCCAGCTACCTATCCGGTCGCACTCAACGTGTCTGTCTGGGGTCGCGGACTAGCTCTATATCAGCTTGCACGAGTGGTGTCCCCCAAGGTTCGGTGCTGGGCCCCATTCTGTTCAGCCTTTACACCCGCGAGGTCCCCGCTGTAGTTGGCCAGTCCGAGTCAGTTCAATTCGCGGACGACATTGCGCTCGCGTGCAGCCGGCGAACAGCACAGGAGGTATCCGATGTCTTATCTGCTTCTGTTTCAATCCTTGCAGACTGGCTGAAGGATCGAGGCCTGATCCTCAATGCTGGCAAGAGCCAAGTCGTGCCAATTCCTGCCGGCCGTCAGCACACAGCGGATCTACAGGTCGTCTGCCATGACACTTCACTGCCTAGTGTGCCAAGTGCTCGTTATCTTGGCGCCACAATCGATTCCGGCATGTCCTGGCACGCCCACATTGCCAAATGTTCTGCACGCGTGTCGCAGAAGATCGGAGCACTCTGGCGAATGCGCCACTGCCTGAATCACCAGTCACGCATGACCTACTTTAGATCGCTGATCATGTCTGACCTGCTGTATGCCTCAAACGCGTACTCTAGCTCACTGCAAAGAAGGTACCTCGACCGTCTACAGGTCCTGCAGAACAGCGGGGCTCGTGCTGTCTTTGGCCGCCCTCCATGGTCGTCTGCCCGCGACCTGCTGGAGCGCATTGCATTGTTCCGTGTGGCAGAAGTCTTCAATCAGAAGCTAGCATACCTGGTGTGGCGCTGTCGTTATGCACTGGCAAGTCCAGAGTTGCAAGCCCTGCTAACCCCCGCTGCACCCGGCCCTACTAGGCTCCAATCTGCCATGGGCCTGTGCGTGCCAGTTTCTCGTTCGGTTGCGGGGCGGGGGCGCTTTGCTTGCAAGGGTGCTGTATTATGGAATGCCCTCCCCAGCGACATCCGTGCCATCCATCACGCTCGGCAGTTTCGCACGCAGGTAATCCCCTATACCTGCGCCCTGTAGATGTCGACAAGCGAAATCTGATTTTTTCTGTTCTCTTTCTGTTGTACCCGATCTCCCTCTGATGTACCGCTGACTCTACGTTGAAGATCAAAGTATTTGAATTCTCATTCTCATTATGATTTTCATATTCGCTTTCATGTTATTGGGTTCTATGCCCGTTTGAACTTGCGAATCAAAATAAATACAAACAAACAAACAAACAAACTGTTGATAGTCTAACCAATTCCGTATGGTTTTTGTCCTTACGGCAAAATTGTTAGCCAACTCGGCTACCTTTTGTGTAGATGGCCAATGATCTTGAGCAAATTCATACGTCAGAACAGCATACTGATCCTCTGAAAATTACTTGCGTGCTCGGCCACTTCGCAATTAGGTAGTACTTGTATCTCTTGTGGCACTAGCGTTCCTGGCTTCGTCATCTAGCCATGCTTTGAAAATTGGGTGCAACGAATTCATTGTAGCGTCACAATATATACGTCCTCTAAAATTTCTGATGGAGTGCTCACTGTTTGGAAATTTGGCCCCATAGGATATGCAGAGTATGGATGCGAGTCTTTTTTGTGAAATGTTTGCCCGTTCTCTTGCTGTTTTGATCAATTCGCAGAACGCCTTATGATCATAACTCAATAAATCTGCCTTTGCCGCAGGAGAAGAGTGATCCATTGTACTTGGTAGTGGGAGATTTGGGGATGATCTGTAATCGCTTTTTGTCTGCCCAAGCGAAGCGTTCTCGCTGTTTTGCTGTTGTAATGTACTCAAGGCTAAAGAAGAAGCAATCCCAGGTAAACTAAAAGGCGTATCTCTTTGTGTTGTCAATAATCCTCTGTATGCTTGTGGCGGATATGGGGATGCTGCATCGCGCCTTGAGCTCTCCGTATGAGAAATATACTCACGGTTTTGCTGTTGCGAGTTACTGACGGCCGAAGAAGAAGCATATCCCTGTAAAGCAGATGGTGTATCGTGCTGCGCTGAACTGCGGGCACTCGATATACTTCTATGGTGTTGGGAACCAGATGTGGATGGTGTGTAATTCCTTGTTCTCGGAACAAGGGAAACGGTCTCTGAGTAATGCTGCCACTGGTGATGCTCCTGCTGTGGATTGAGGGAGGAATTATACGAGATGCCTTCTAGTCGCTCTTTTGCTCCATGATGCTGAGTAGGAGTGCTAGAAGCAATAGCAGGCTGTGTAAGGTAAGAGCCACTGCTAGAACTGGCATATGCCACTTGCTGCAAGCCAGACGAACGAGATACAGATACGGACCCACTTGTAGATGATAGCTCCGAACCAATGGTCACATCGGGTGCGACGGGTCTGGAAGTGAAGTAGTTTGTTTCGGTTTGAGCTGGCCGGGGCCCATTCAGCCAACGGGCAATTTCTTGATCGTCGTTGGCAACTTGCTTCCAATCCAATGCAATTTCCTCATCAAAATCTAGCGGTTTGTCTTTGGAGTATTGTCGTGTCTCGATCTTTTCCAGCACGGCAGTAAGCTCATTTCGCAGGGGATACGAATCCCAGGGACGTTGATCACAGTTGTGCTCCAGTTCCACACTAAATCTTGTTAGACTATTCGATGACGTTGGTATGGCCATAGAGGTGCTTGATAGATGACTGAAGTGTGATGGGGCATTAGTTTCGATCGCAGTGCTGGCCGACGATGTTCTGTTCTTTGCTGTTGCAGTTGAAGTCTTGAAGCAAGAGGAGACACTGGTCTCAGTTCGTGGTGGTTGGTCAGCCATATGAACGTCCTGAAGGATACACGTTATTTTTACTCTTCACCCGCAACACAATACAATAGAATAATGACAAATTCTGCAGCGAGAGAAAATTTTAGAATTTGGTGTTCGAAGAGAACCAACTACAACGGATAGAAAGACAGTTGATAAGCAAAGGGCTTGTAAGTTGTCTACGGGCATTGAAGACTGTATCCTGGTCTACAGCGTTTTGAACTTCCTCGGGAGAGAATATTACCCAGCTTCTGTTGCTAAAGTTAGGGCTGAAAAAATTAACCACAAGTGTTCGCTGTTAGTAACACTTGGTAGAAAAGAATCACAACTGGAATGTGATAAGATTTCCCACTGAATCATCTCGTCCTTGGAAATTCAGCTATTTGAAAAAATGCTGAAACGCGTCTGTAAGTTCAAGTGATCGTTGTTCTCACGTGTGCGTATGGCTAAACCATATAATTGTCTAAAACTGTTCATATTTGCACCACTCAGCCTTTCTTTAGTAGTTATAGCATTCGTATTCACACTTGTCCAGCTTGGTACACCGTCAGCTATCGTTCGTTCTGTGTACTTGTTACCTATTATAGTCGGTATAATTATTAAAATTAAAAGTTCACGGTTCGCGTGAGATTTGGCTGGAAGCCGAGTTTTCTACATCCGCCGTGGGAATGCCACCACCCTCTGGGATCAAAAGCGTAGATGCAGCCGTCGGTATACTTCATATATTATACGTTTAAGGTTTCTCAAGTCTGGCACCTTCATTCACTTCTATGTGTACGAGGTCACCAGTTGCCCAAGCTGTTTTAGGCTGCCTATCTTTGCGCTATTGGTATCACATTCATTTCCGAGGGCCCTCAAAATCTGTTCTCACCTTCCAAGAGCACCGCTCACTCATTCTGCACTCTGGTGTTTCACGAGGTGTTTGTCACGCTGAAAACGGAGGAGAAGAGTGTTACAACTAATATGCCTACAGTCCATTTCACACAAAGATGGGCCGTGGCTCTGGCGAGCTCCCGTATTAGGCGTTTTTCAAGATTTTATCGTACACAGTGCAGTGCTCTGAAAATTTGAAATTTGAAAAATGGTCCAAAAAGTGGTACCCGAACTGGGGTTCGAACCGTTAAATGCACTGTTGCAGGCAGGGTCAAACGGCCTGGATTTTGATGGGTTTTCCCAATTCAGTCTTGGGGCAAAACCTGGCCGAACTTCTATTCTTGCTATGGCTTGCTGTTTGGAGAAATAGACTTCAGAAACATAGTTGGAAGAGGATTCCACAGGGGATTGCAGAAAATATTCTAAAAACACTCAACATTTGACCTATTTATGGGCAAAAGCTAGAAGTCCATCTTTTTCTGAATGGACTGTAATGCAACCGACTCAGAGGGTAAAGAGGAGAGACGAAGAGCAACGACGATGAAGAGCCAAGGCTAGAACAGTATCTAATGGTGTACTAGCTGTGCTAGTACTTCCGAAGTACTTGTTAGCAACAATCCGAACTAGCGCACACACTGCACTGCATTGCTTTGTACTGCATTCAAGACTGACGTCATGCGCTTTGTTTTGCTGCGTAATCACAAATGGCCCCAGCCCATTTTGCGGAAAAGAAGAACAAATCTTGCTTGCCCTGTTGTGCTCTTCCAGACAACGGATCGTGCTTCAGCAGTGTTTCTTTTCCCACCATCCCTCCCTATCCAACTTATTCACACCATCATAATTATCGTACCCACTAATCGGGTCCACTCTCACAACTGGTGTTATCTAGCTATTTGCTGCGGCTCTGCCTTGCGCTATATTACATCCATTTAGCATTGCAGCTCTACGTTGAGCTAACAGCAGCTCTACTTTGAGCTAACAGCAGCTCTACTTTGAGCTAACAGCAGCTCTACTTTGAGCTAACCGCAGCTCTACTTTGAGCTAACAGCAGCTCTACTTTGAGCTAACAGCAGCTCTACCTTGAGCTTACAGCAGCTCTACTTTGAGCTAACAGCAGCTCTACTTTGAGCTAACAGCAGCTCTACTTTGAGCTAACCGCAGCTCTACTTTGAGCTAACAGCAGCTCTACTTTGAGCTAACAGCAGCTCTGCTCTGAGCTTACAGCAGCTCTGCTCTGAGCTAACAGCAGCTCTGCCCTGAGCTAACACCAGCTCTACTTTGAGCTTCGAACCAGTTGTTTCGAAACCAGCACTCCTCAATCCAAAGATGCCTCTTTGTTGACTTGTTTGTGTGAGGGATGGGGCTAACGACCATGCGGCGGGCAGAGTGAATGCCCCGCGGTCCTCCCAAGTGTCCCAAAGCGTGGCCGTAATGCGTGTGTTTTCCAACACCATACCATAACTGTACCATGGAGACAAAAACAGTGGGGCGCCTGGCCAGTTTGGTGCGGAGTGAGTTCACGGAGTAAATGCCCCAGGGGCCTCTCGCGTGACTACTTGCAGTACTGTGTTGGAGGGCTAAGTCTGAACTGGCACCCTTATTTCCAGTACATCTACATGTATACTACATATTTGATAAATCTTGTGTTGTAGAATTCCACATAATAAGTATCTAATATTGACTGAGTACGAGGTCAATATAGGAAATAAAAGCCGAGTAAAAGACCGAGGCGAAGCCGAGGTCTTTAACGAGGTTTTATTTCCTATACTGACCAAGTCCGAAGTCAATATTAGATTTATCACGACAAACAGACCATATTTCAAATTCCAGAACGATAACCTCATGAATCCCGGTTTTATGATTACACAACCATTGCACCACCGCCTACTCATGCAGTGACAATGCTGCACTAGGCACCGTTCAACTGCGCAACCCCTAAGCAGTCAAATATAAGCAGTCAATATAGCCCTAAGGAGTGAAATATGCAGGAATATTTGACTGCTTAGGTATGGCAAAAATCTATGTGAGTCAATACTAAGGGAGTGATAATTATGGGTATACTGCTCTGTACTTTTGTGGATGAGCACTCTCCCTTGAGCTGCCTTCACCGGCCTTGTCTATAATTATATTTTACTCAATCTGTGGACAGAGTTATGACAGTCGTGTACTCTTGCCTCTTGGACTAGTTTCTCTTCCATAATCCAGTGTGTCATTACTATGATAGCTTTCATGTCTGAGGTTGTTGGTATGTCTGTGGGCTCTGTGTTCCCAGTACACAATAGCGGAGGCTGGTTGGCAAAGTAACTCCAATTTCACTTCAAGGTACCAGTGCATCTAGTGTCTGCTTCTATCAAGGCAGCGTGCTGTCTATACTGGTTACCCCAGCAAGTGTAGGGTGTGCATAGATGCATAGAACTGTCTTGGCCGTTTTATACCGATGTACTCCGTGTGGTGTAGACCAAGTGTGCATTGGTGGTCGACTCATATGGCCTCGCCAATTTTGTGGATTAGACAGTTATCTTGCGCAAGTCTTGATCTGTCTCATTCAGATCTCTTTCGCTATCGTTGATATAACAGAAAATCTGTGGGTGCACAAACAGTTTATTTGTTGCAGATTTATGTGCTTCTCTTGCGACGGGCGTATACATGTTACACGAACATGTATATGTGCTGGAAATAAGGGTGACAGTTCAGACTTAGCGCTCTAACACATTACTGCAAGTAATCACGTGAGAGTTCCCTGGGGCATTCACTCCGTGAACTCACTCACCACCAAACTGGCCGGGCGTCCCACTGCTGTTGTCTCCATGGTATATTCATTCTACAGTTATGGTATGGTGTTGGAAAACACACACGTAAAAACCATGCTTGCGGACACTTGAGAGGCCCGTGGGGCATTCGCTCCGCCCGCCGCATATTCAATAGATACTGTTTGTCTACTCTGGTTTATCTACCCTTGATATTATTAATCCGTGTGAGACTCGTATGTTAGAGGGTTAGACCAGTAAGACTCGTAGCAATACGTGTCTTGCTAGTGATGAATGTTCCACCTACATGTAGTTGTTTCACATACTTGAAGATGGTTGAAGTACAAGTACATGTATTAAGAGGAAGAACAATGGACCAATGAACTATGCCTTAGGCTATAATTTCCACTAACACCACCAGTTACTTGACAGTCAGCTAATTCGATAACATAATCATTGCACGAATGAGACCAGACACATCTAATACTAACGAACAAATCACGGTTCGCGTGAGACTTGGCCAAAGGCCCAGTTTTCCGCATCCGCAGGAACGCCACCACCCCTTGAACCAAAGCGCAGATGCAGGTCCTATACGGTAGGAGATGAGTAGATCAGAGCCACCACAAAGTGGTCAAAGACCGAAAATCCCATTCACAGCATCCATGTTTCCCTCATGAAAGGCCACGAGTTCCCAATTAACTGTGGGTCGCAGCATGGCTGGAAAAATCCTTCCGCTTCCAAGCAGTTCTTGAACCTGGGACCCTCTGTTTCTCAATCATGGTCTTAGACCATACCACTACGCCTGCCTGCCCAAAACTGACATGACACACACAAAGACTACCGGGAACCTCCTTTTGAAGTTGAACCGGTGTAGCCTTGTCAACAGGTGACGTAAGCAGGGACAATCCCGGCCGTTGACCCACGTATCACGCTCTGAGCGCAAATTTCCCGGGACCAACATTACGAGTGCTATAACTCAAGAACCGGTCTTTCCATCGCTTTGAAAATTGTTCGAGGTGACAGCTGAGAGTTTTCTCTTCAATCTACATATTTCGATCTCTCCAAAAGAGATTTGACCAAGTAACGATAATTTCAAAATGCCTACCCCATTGATCATCGGTGTTCGATCAATGTATGGGCCAGCCAATAAAGAGTTAACTCAGAGTTTCAAGCATTACATTTTACGAGTAAGTTCATGTTTTTGACATTTTAGTCTAGCATTTTGGGATATGGTAGGGATACTGATGGTTAATTAAAGGTGGTTAAACATCAAGTTGTTTTCTACATACCTAGCACATTGTAGTCTGGCGTTGGACTTAGGAGAGTGCGATCGCTCGATGAGTGCAACTTTAAAGTTGCTTAGATGAATGAGAGCAGAGTGTGTTTTGGATATCAAATATGGCACCGGCGGGCCAATGGCCAAGACCTCAAAACAATGCAGGTCATATCTTGCCCTTTTTTGAGGTATACATTAGATCAGGGGCTTGACTAACATGACTCAACGAAATTACGGTTCACAACCATAAACAACATGAAACGACATGCGCACAAATGCGAGGTGGGACAAATAACAATAAGAATAATGATAGTTACTTAGAACGGGATTATGGGAACAATCCTACTTGAACAATGTTGTTTGTGTGGTATGTTTTTTTAAACTTCCCCGCGTGAGTTTTCAGGCGATAGAGATGTCCATCATAATAATATTAGAAACTCGGGTATTGAGCCATTAATAAATGTAGAAAAGAAAAAGAACATATGGAAACGAGTTACGAATGTGTTACTACTCTGTGAGTTTTGTGCCTAGTTGTTGCACTTTCTGACTGTATTATAGTATCTAGTTACAGTGGTGTAGAGTTACTCTTAACTCATTTCCATACGTTCTTTTTCTTTTCTACATTAACAATATTAGGTTTTGATTTACAAATTTTCAAATCTTTCAGGAAAATGTCCACCCAGGTTTTCGTTATTCGGACTTAGAATTTACAGAAATATCCTCTTCATTTTCATCCCGATCTTCCTCTCTTTTGTCTTGCGAATCTTTGGAGTTGCTGGTTCTACATTCACCGCGCGGTTGAGTGCGGGGTGCTTTTCTAGAATTATCTTTGGACCGTTGATAGCAACGCCAATTCCGTATGGTTTTTGTCCTTACGGCAAAACTGTTTGCGAATTCGGCTACATTTTGTGTAGATGGCCAATGACCTTGAGCAAATTCATCCGTCAGAACAGCATGTCGCACCAACTTCTTCTTCACATGTTACCCGAAGCGTTCAAGTCATTTATTTAACCCATAGACCATACGTTTCATTCTTTGCGAATGGGTTTACTCACAAAGCTTATCGAGTGAAATGAGAAAGTAATACCCGTAGCAATATTTAAGACAAATTTTGTCTTGCTCGTGAGTACTGTTCAACCTACATGTACATGCAGTTGTTTCACATACTTGAAGACGGTTGAAGTACAAATACATTCATTTAAAGGAAGGAAAATGGACCAATCAACTACGAATTAGGCTATAACGGTCGGCGCGTCCGCGAGGATAAGAATATCCTCAAAACCTTCGCTTTCTCTTCTAACGCAGCAAGTTTCTTCCAAGCACCGACACAACAACCGTCCATCTCGAGTGCGCTTGTCCTGTCGGTACAAGTAGCCACCAAGGCTGAATACTTGTTTTCCACGACAAGTTGTGAAAGTATTGAATTTCATGATTCCAAGATTCAGATATTCGAACTCACGATAACCTCTTGGTGTCTATGACAACTATTTTATGCTTATTTCTACTTGCCGCTGAGGTATCCAGCCATAAACACAACTCGCATTGAGATATGCAGCACTAACCGTTCTTAGCGCTGCATTGGCAAAGGCTTATACTTTGCGGCGCTGGATAAAGATAAGCTGTCACAAAATAGGCGGAGAATCTCGGCGCAACAAACCCGTGCGCGCCTAACATTGATGCTGATATAGTGGGTGCTGCGGCGAGTGTGCTATGATGCGGAGTGCGGTTTTCGGTGGCTGAAGCGTATGTTAACCTAATTTCCACTTACACCACCAGTTACTTGACAGTCAGCTCATGCGATGACATAATCATTTCACGAATATAACCAGACACATCTAAAAGTTTATTAAAACTAACAAAACAAATTCCCGGTTCGCGTCAGACTCGGCCAAAGGCGTATTTTTCCGCATCCACAGAAACGCCAACAAACTTTTGGATGGAGGCGCAGATGCAGCTCCTAAACGGTGGTAGGTGAGTAGAGCAGTCCCACCACAAAGTGGTCAAAGACCGAATATCCCATTCACTGCATCCATGTTTCCCTCGTGCCAGGCCACGAGTTCAAAAATAACTGTGGGTCGTAGCACGTCTGGAAAAAATCTTTCCGTTCCTAAGCAGGACTTGAACCTGGTACCCTCTGTTTCTCAATCATGGTCTTAGACCATCCCACTATGCCTGCCTGCCTAAAACTAACAAGACACAAACAAAGAAGGAAAAGCAAGAAAACAACAGGAAACCACAGGAAACAATAGGGAAGTTTCGCTCTACGGAATTACGTATGAAAATAACGTATGAACTGCACGGAAATCAGAGCTGTTGGGTTTCGCTTTATGTGATTTCTCCACCACTGCTAAACATGCGTTGTTGCTTCGGAGACGCATCGGCTGCATGCGCCCACCGTATGCACCATGAACCGAAACCGCGTTTTCTATGATAATATAATTATTATGCACTTGGTGTACGGTGTGTGTACCTTGTGATTCCTTGTGATTCACGCGGCTTGAATGTTGCCATGGACAAATGCGCAAAATGCGAAAAAAAATATTTCAAAAAGTCCTACGGAGGACCCAACGTAGGAAAGAGCTTTCCTACGGAAATCAGTAGAGAGATTTACGTATGAAAGTTGCCCTGGCTCCCCGGCCCGTACGACATACGGATTTTCATACGTAATTACGTAGAGCGAAACCTCCCTAATGTAAAGATAAATACGAGCACGTGCGAACAAAAAGAGTTTTACGCAACCAGTTGTGAGCTCAAGACATAACTTGCACATTGTAGTCTGGCGTTGGACTTGTGCGAGTGAGATCGCTCGATGAGTGAAACTTGAAAATTGCTTGGTTGAATGAGAGCAGAGTGTGTAGTGAATGTCAAATATGGCACCGGCCGATAGCCCAGTGCGCAAAACAATGCAGGTCATATCATGCGAATTTACAAGTATACACTAGACCAGGGACTTGACTAACATAACTCAAACGCAGACGAAATTGCCGTTCACAACCATAAACAACATGAAACGGCATTCGAACAAATATGACCTGGGACAAATAACAATCAGACAGTTACTTAGAACGGGATTATGGGAAAAATCCTACTTGATTAATTTTGTTTGTGATGTAGGTTTTTGTAAACTCCCCCATGAGGTTTCAGACGATAGAGATGTCCATAATGATAATAATTATTATAGTTATTGGATTACTAATTTCCAATAACTCCAGGATAATGTCCGCCCAAGTATTCGTTATTCGGACTCAGACTCTTCTGAAGTATCCTCTTCATCTTCATCGAGATCTTCCACTCTTTGGTCTTGTGAATCTTGCGATTTGCTGGTGCAAAATGCACTGCCTCGTTGAGTTCGTGGTGCTCTTCTAATATTCTCCTTGGACCGGTGATGGCTAAACCACTTCCGTATTGTTTCTCTCCTTAACGCTAAACTGTTAGCCAATTCGCCTAACTTTTGTGTAGATGGCCAATGATCTTGAGCAAACTCATGCGTCAGAACAGCATACTGATCCTCTGAAAGTGCCTTACGGGCTCGGCCACTTCCCAATATGGTAGTACTTGTATCTCGTGGGGGATTAACGTTCCTGTCTACGTCATCTAGCCATGCTTTGAATATACGGTACAACGAATTCATTTTAGCGTCAGCAAATAAACGTCTTCTAAAATTTTTAATAGAGTGCTCATTGTTTGGAAATTTGGCACCATAGGATATGCAGAGTATGGATGCGAGTCTTTTTTGTGTAATGTTTGCCCGTTCTCTTGCTGTTTTGACCAATTCGCAGAACGCCTTATGATCATAACTCAATAAATCTGCCTCAGCCGCAGGAGAAGAGTGATCCATTGTACTTGGTAGTGAGCGATTTGGGGATGATCCGTAATTGCTTGTTGTCTGCCCAAGCGAAGCATTCTCGCTGTTTTGCTGTTGTGATGTACTCAAGGTTAAAGAGGAAGCAATCACTGGTAAACTAAAACGTGTATCTGTTTGTGTTGCTAATAATCTTCTATAGGCTGTCGGGGAGTATGGGGATGCTGCATAGCGCCTTCTACTCTCCCTATGAGAAATACACTCACGGTTTTGCTGTTGCGAGTTACTGACGGCCGAAGAAGAAGCATATCCCCGTAAAGAAGATGTATCGTGCTGCGCTGAACTGCGAGCATTCGATCTACTTCTATGGTCTTGGGAGCCAGATGGGGATGCTGTGATATTAATTGTTCTCGGAACACGGGAAACGTTCTCTGGGTAATGCTGCGACGTATACTGGTGATGGTCCTGCTGTGGATTGATGGAGGAATTATACGAGATGCCTTCTAGTCGCTCTTTTGCTCCATAATGCTGAGTAGGAGTGCTAAAAGCAATAGCCGGCTGTGCAAGGTAAGAGCCACTGCTAGCACTGGCATATGTCACTTGCTGCAAGCCAGACGAACGCGCTACTGATAAGGACCCACTTGCAGTTGATAGCTCCGAACCAATAGTCACATTGGGTTCGACGGGTCTGGAAGTGAAGTATTTTGTTTCGGTTAGAGCTGGTCGGGGCCCATTCAGCCAACGGGCAATATCTTGATCGTCGTTGGCAACTTGCTTCCAATCCAATGCGATTTGCTCAGCCAAATCTAGCTGTTTGTCTTTGGAAAATTGTCGTGTCTCGATCTTTTCCAGCACGGCAGTAAGCTCCTTTCGCAGGGGATACGAGGCCCAGGGACGTTGATCACAGTTAAGCTCCAGTTCCAGGCTAAGCTTTGATGGACAATTCGATGACGTTGGTATTGGTATAGATGTGCTTGATGGGCGAATGAAGAGTGATGGGGCATTAGTTACGATCTCACTGCTGGCCGACGATGTCCTGATCTTTGCTGTTGTAGTTGAAGGCTTGATGCAAGAAGAGACACCGGTCGCAGTTCGATTCGGTTGGTCGGCCATATAAACGTCCTGAAAGATATCGGTTATTAGTTCTCTGCACCCGGAACACAATTCCGATAGAAGACAATATGTGCAGTGAGAGAGAATATGAGAATTTGGTGTTCGAAGAGAACCAACGACAACGGAAAGACAGTTGATAGCCTACGGGCTTGGAAGTTGTCTACGGGCATTGAAGACTGGGTCCTGAACTACATCGTTTTGAACTTCCACAGGAGAGAATATTTCAGAGCTTCCTTTGCCAAAGTTAGGGCTGAAGAAATGTAATTACAAGTGTTAACTGTTAGTAACACTTGGTCGAAAAGAATCACAACAGCAATGTGATTAGATTTCGTACTTAATCACCTCTCCCTTTGAATTTCAGCTAAATGAGCGTCCTGAAACGCGTCAGTATGGTCAAAGGATCGTTCTTCTCACATGTGCGTATCCTTCAATCATTAAAATTTTCTAAAGCTGTTCATATTTGCACGACTCAGCCGTATCCTAATTACAGCATTCGCACTCACACCTTTCCAGTTTGATACATCGTCAGCTACCGTTACTTTTGTGCATTTGTTTCCTACTGCAGTCGGTTTACTTCGATAACCTTTTAGGTTTCTCAAGTCTGGCACATTTTTATCGCTTCTTCTACGTGTACGAGGTCACTGGTTGGCCCTGCGTGTTTATGCACCTCTATGCGCTATTGGTCACACATTCATTTCTGATGGTCCTCAATTTCTGGTCTCACATGCATTAATATTCCAGGAGCAACACTGACTCATTCTGCACTCTGGTGTTTCACAAGGTGTTTGTCACGCTGGAAATGGAGGAAAGGGAGTGTCACAACAGAGATCCTTACGAGAACGCTAACTTTTACGGTACTCACTCCCAGGCGTGACAAAAGATGTATCGGGTAACGGAAAAACGCTACAGAACTCAAAATAACAGGCCTACGTTCGTTATGGTAATTCTGCAAAAAATGCAAAAACTCGCATTGTTTTTTTAACTGGCGGGAGATAAAAAGCACGTGCAGATCGAGATCAGAGTCGAGATTGCTTCCTCTTGTGACATTTAGCTCTTTTTGGCGAGTTTTGCCTTTCAGTTGACAATTTTTAGCGTGATCCGCTTCGTTGCTGTCACCATCTATCCCATCTGAAAATCAAAAGGGACCGGTTCCGCGGCACTCCTGAGAAAGAAATTCATCGGCCTCTTCCAGACGTGCTGGAGGTGGAGAACCCTTACAATAGTCGGTGCTGCGTTTAGGAATGGTTCCCAAGGACCTGGGAACAACCAAAACTCATTTCGCCGTGCCTTTGCCATTCCACAGTGTAAGACCTCGCCAAAGGTATTCGTTTGGAACGACAGCAAACTAATCCCTGGTTCAAAATCTTGACCCCAGGGAACCGTTGAACCACTATTTTCCAGAAAAATTCATATCGCAATGGTTGTCACGACTACTTCGTCTGAACTATGACGTGCATTGTGCTACGGGAAAAGCCAGCTTGAACGATCCGACGTACGGCAAGGTTTGCGTTTACGTTAGCGTTTTTTCGCTATAAGGCCCTAAGGGCGCGCTCACACTGCGACCAAAACCAGCGTCCATGCGGACATGCGGCCAAGTTGCATGGCAACGGCATGAACTTGACCAAAACGTCGCGGCCACGTTTCAAATCGTGACCGCGACCTCCGGAGGGGGGTGCCACGACTTGGCGGCAACATGATCGTAGACGTGAAGCGTATTTGTGTACAACCTGGCCTGAAGTATGTTCAATTTCTCAAAATCCGGCGTGTTGATTCATGAAACTCGGCGGTTGTCGATCCTCGACATTTGCACATTTATGAAATTTTGTAGTTGTGGTCCTGCACGCACGCACCGCCATACATGCATTCGTTGCCCTTTTTGGACGATGTCAATTTTGGTGTTGTTTTTGTAGTTGCTTGATCGGGTCAGTGACCAATTTCTACAGTGTACTCGTTCAATACGATGGCAGCTTGGCCTGGCTTTTCGGTTTGGGGAATCATCTTTCTCTACTTTTCTGCGATGATGGAATGCCATACCTCAAGACATTTCAGTTACATATCATCGGAAAATACAGTTCTCATCTCGGCAACAGACGAAAGAAACGACTACCGGAATTTCCACTGCACTGGCACTTGCTCTGACCACGAGGTCAGGAAAGCGAAAGCGCTTGGATGTCAGCGGCAGTCTCTCAAGAGTCCAAACCTACCCGATTGTATGAATTATTTTCGTCGAATTCAACAGTACGAGCCACGAGGCACTTCCTCCAAAATGCAACATGCGAAAAATTACATCCAAAACGGGCCACAACTTTATTAGGAAACGCACGAACTCTTTTGGATACGAACTGCAATTCGTAAAGTTTGTATGACAACTTCACGTCTACGCGTGTACGAGGCCTAGTGTGAGCATGACTGCCACGTTTCTGCGTTTTGCTGACGCATGGACGCGTGCTTATGGTCGCAGCGTGAGCGCGCCCTTATCACACTGCGTTCATAAGTCGCGTTTGCGTCTGCGTTTTCTTCGGTTTTTGACGGTCGCCTAGGAAATGCCATCACGTGACGGTATCGCGAGCCCAGACGAACAGCCGCAGACGCAGACGCACAGCCGCAGATGCAGACGCAAACCTGGGGGGGAGGGGGGGGGGGAGGGGGGGGGGCGGTCAAAACCGAATCCCGCAAACGCAGATTGGACTTTCTTTATCGCAGCACTTCCTGTATTGTTTTTGAGTGTTTTCAAGTGATTCTCAAGTGTGCTTTTCAAATCTTCATTTCCATCTAGTTGCTGCGTATCAGTGTTTCCTATCATTGTTGCTCGGCCTGACCTGGGTGACCGGAGTGCTTACTGCTCTCATTGATCACATATCTTTGCAGTACATCTTCGCCGGACTGAACACGATGCAGGGTGTCTTCATCGTCGTGCACACCATCACGTCACAGGATTTGCGCAAGGAATGGAGCGATCACAGCTCGCGGCGATCGCGCTCTGCACGCGACACAATGTCGAGTTCCTTCAGATTCAGCCAAATCACCCTGCGCCAATTGTCCAGCCATGGGGAAGGCACGCTGGACAGACCCCGCTCCATGTACCGTCGAAGCACATACCGGCGTGATTCTCTGGGCGAGCCAGACAATTACTTGTCCGGTACGAGCTCATTCAGACGTCCTAGCAGGGAATCTTGTGTTCCAGCGGGTCTCTCGTCCAACACTCTCACCTCTTCCGCTCACGGGTTTCCATTTTCGTCTACTATCCCCATCTCTGATCACACCAGTACTAGCCACATCAGGGTGAAAAAAAACTCCAGTTTGCCTGATGAAGATACCACCTTACCTGTGTTCATGCCCTCGTCCAAGCCTATCCAGGAGGAAGAGTCACACGAAGCATCCACGGAAATGTAGACCCTCAGATTTGGCCACTTTCAAAGATGTCCTGGTACCTGTGGTGGGGCTTGATCGATTTGCTCCAAACATGGTGGGTGACATCCGACCAGACTCCCAACGTTGCATAACTGGCGCACCAGATTTCCACGGAGCTTCCTGCCCTGGCAGTGGTACAAATGCTGCTGGACGTTCACTTGTGTTCCTATAAAAATAATGGATACGCATCCAAGGTGCAAGCGTTTCCATAGGGTCGGATTCCAAGGAGCACAACTATACCACACAGACATGTTGAATTGCCTATTTTCGTTTCAAGGCTTAAAGCCCACAAATAACAACCAGGAAATGTTTTCTTTTCTATGAGCGACCGTTATGTTTTAAGTTGTCTCTATTATACTTCACCATATACACAGGCATTGCTGCCTTCTTGCTGTAGTCTTGAATGATGCCATGACTCCTAGGCTATGATGATCATTAAATTGTTGCTCTTTTTCTTGTTGATATCTAAAGAGATATATTCGGAAGTAAAATCATTTCTGTGTCTTCAGTTTTCCTAAATTGTTCCTATCTAAACAATTTTGGACCACGACCTGGTCAGAACATTATGGACTCCCATTGTGCGTCCTTCAGTTCATTTACCCTCATTGGGCTTGTAATAATAACAAAAAATAAGGCAACTGATAAACATGTCTACATCAATCGTACATACCTTACTCAGGCAAATCTGATTCCCTTGTTCTTCATAGAATAGCGAAGTTAGGACTTTGTTCTTTACACAGTATAAGTATATCAATGCAGATTAATGACAAATCCATTGGTATGATGTCTGCACCCCTATTGCATGCCCATACCGGGTGGGTGGCAGGTCCGTTCAAACCACTGTTCTTAGTCACACGTGTTGTCACTGTGAAAGAAGATCCACAGTATCGTCTCGACATGCATGAACATCCGCCGATGTCCTTCACAGCTGATACTTTCAGCTCGTGCTTATATTGCTTGCGCTCACCTTCCCCTCCTTATGTTATTTCTATAACCTAGAACCTTCCAAGTTGGAAGCCAGTTGGAGTTCGCATCCAAGATGTGCTAGAGCGGTTAGCCAGTTAGTTGTAGAACGTCAGTACCGTCGGTCAGTGTCGTGCCATGTTATCGCATGACCTGATTGTTTAGTAACTGGTGGTGTTAGTTGACAGTATAGCGTAACTTGTAGTTCCTCGGTCTTTCTCTTTTATATAAATTAAACCTTGGCTCTCCATCTGAATAGTATCATTCCGGAAACATAATCGCTCTTCCCCCCTCCTTGAGGACAGTTCTGCCCCGGTACTCGTGTCCTTGCTTTTTTCTAGGAGCGGCAGAGTAGACATTGGGCGCTTTCGATTACACGCATTTCGGTCAATTCTAGAATTAGTTATTGTTGATGCACAGTTCGATTACACAAAAAGTGACAAATTCCGTCGTTAGAATTGATTTTATCCAATTCCGTCGAATCCGTCAATTCTGAAGAGAGGGCCGAATTTCTCTAATTCTGGCGCCAGAATTGCACAGTCTGTGTGGTACCATGGTTACCGCGGTGTGGTCATGACTGCGAAGGCCTAAAGGGACCGTCACTTAATTTTTGCCGACTACCCGCCAAAAAAATCTTTTCGTTTCACGTGTCAGACACGTCCGCGAGCGCGTGCGACTCGCGAGCGCCCGCGCTACCTTACACGTCAGGCAATCTGTTCACGCCACATGGCTGGATAGCGCGTACATGCAAACATGATTGAAGACTTGCAAAATCAATTTTTTCCAAGTCCAGGCGCTAGGCCTAGGCAGTACTAATGCCTAATGCCCAGGCAGCTGACTTTATTTTCGGAGACTACTCATTGTAGTAAAAAGTAACAATGAATAGCGATATCATCTAGGAAGGATCGCTACCCTAACGCGAAGGAAAGGCCTTGCGCGGCTGCTCTACGAAGTGTTGAAGAAAGACTCATCAAAGTTAGTTGGTGGACGAACAACTCGCTGGCGCCGGAAAACTTGGCCCCCAACAATGGTGTTTGGTGAATCATCAAGCATAATGTCTTGTAGCAGTGTTCACCGAGGAAGGAGAACGCTCTAGTCGCTGCTGTTGTCCGTTTCATCCACGTTGGGCGTTAGCTGCACCGCGCCTATTGTGTTTTAGTATTCCATGGACACACATTAGCATTCAGAGCGATTGTGGAGCCACAATTTACTTCACACAGCGTTGTATTGTCCACGAGCGCAAACTTCATTATCAGCAGTAACTGTTACTCTTCATCCTACATGTAGACTTGGAGTATACACGGCCTTGTCACGACAGCGACAGCTCTACAGAGTGTTCAAGTGAGGAACATTAATTTCTATTGTTGGTGGACGAATAAATGGCTGGTTCCGAAAAAACACGGCCTGCACCGATGGTGTTTGGTGGATCATCAAACAGGGTGACCAGCAGTGTTCACCGAGGAAGGAGAATGCACTCGCCACCACTCCGATTCATCCAAGTGGGCGTTAGCTGCGCCGCGCCTATTGTGTTTTAGTATTCCATGGACGCACACTAGCGTTCTCAGCGATTGTGGAGCCACAACATATCTTCATGCCGCGTTGCACTGTCCAAGAGCAGAAACGCCAGCGAGTTGTTCGTCCACCAACTAACTTTGATGAGTCTTTCTTCAACACTTCGTAGAGCAGCCGCGCAAGGCCTTTCCTTCGCGTTAGGGTAGCGATCCTTCCTAGATGATATCGCTATTCATTGTTACTTTTTACTACAATGAGTAGTGTTTCTCCGAAAACAAAGTCAGCTGCCTGGGCATGTTGTTGTTGTTGTTGTTGATTTTTATTTTGCTTCGCAAGGCCAAACGGGCAATGGTGCCCAATTCTATGGAAGCGAATTTCAAAAGGGAGAGAGCTACGGGGAGAGAGAGAGAGAAAGAGAGAGAGAGGGGGGAGGGAGGGAGGGAGATGATAAGCAATTTTGTAGCGTCAACAGAGCGATTTTGCAGTGTCAATAGAGCGATTTTGAAGCATCAACAGAGGGAACACAAAGAGTTCATAACTTGAGCGCACAAGCACGCAGAGAAGAGTAAATGACGTGGTGTGTGGACGGGAAAAGTCAGACAGAGCATTCATTGCAAGGTGTAGGGGATGGAGGTAAGCTTAAATTGCTGGGCAGCCTTGATCTCCCTTACACTCCTTGGGAGAGCGTTCCAGGCCAAGGCTGCCTGAAAGGCCAGGCGAGATCTGCCGGCTTCTGACTGTGCCGAGGGGACAGTGAGGCCCCTGGAAACCTGGTGCTGGGTGGTGCTGCCAGCTGATGGTGAGAATAGGTCCTGGAGGACACTGCTGGCTTTCCCATTGACACAGCGCCACACCAGGACGAGCCGCTTCTGGGCGTAGCACTCCCGAACTCTGTACAGGGACATCCGTTCGAGCAGAGGCTGAGCCGAGGTGTGAGGCGGCAAACCGTATACCGCTCTCGCCGCTCGGTTCTGCAGGACCTGAAGGCGATCAAGCTGAGAAACCTTGAGGGAGGAAGAGAAGGCGTTAGACCCATATAGGAGGTCAGGCATGATGACTGACCTCACATACTGGATGCGACTACTGAGGCTCAGACATCTGCGGGACCGCCACAATGCTCCAATCTTCTGCACAACTTTCTTCGCCATCGCGTCAACATGGGGGTCCCACTTCACAGCGGCGTCAAGGGTCACGCCGAGGTACCTTGCTGTTGGGCTCAGGGGAAGCTCTGTCTGGTTGCAGCGGACAGCGACATGCTGGCCCGTATTGCGTTGTGGTACAATTGACAGGACCTGGCTCTTCTTGTCATTTAGTAGCAGATGTCGATGCTTGAGCCAGTCAGCGACGTTGGTGACGGCCCCTGACAGGCAGCCTGATGTGGCTAGGACTGATTTTCTGTGGCAGTGCACTGCAATGTCATCGGCAAATTGCAGAGATGGAGCAGGATGGGCTATGGCAGGGACATCACGGGTGTACATGCTAAACAGGATCGGTCCTAGGACCGAGCCCTGTGGTACACCAGATGAGCACTTAGCAGCAACACTGTAGGTGGGGCCAATGCGCACTTGCTGGGTTCGATCGCTTAAGTAGCTGCAGAACCAGCGAAGGGAGGCATTGTCCAGGCCGAGATCGAATAGGTCCCGGACCAGTTGGCTGTGATTGACCTTGTCAAAGGCTTTTGACATGTCGATTAGGCAGACGCCTGTGGTCAACTTGTCGTCCTGGGCCTTTAAGATGGCATCTGTTGCTACAACTAGGGCGTCCTCTGTGGAGTGCTCACGGCGGAAGGCAAACTGAGTCGGTGGTATGGCACATGATCGCTCCAGATGTGCAACACGTTGCTTCTGGACTATCTTCTCGAGTAGTTGATACGATCGGCAGGAGCGACACAGGACGATAATTTGCAGCTACCGATGGATCGCCAGCTTTGAAGAGAGGGCTTATTACAGCATGTTTGAAAGCCAGAGGGACTTCACCATGCCTCAGCGATGAGCTGAAGAGCACTGAAAGCGATGGAGCCAACAGGTCAGCGCAAGCACGTAGCAGACACCCAGGAATCCCATCACTGCCTGTGGCTTTGCAGGGATTTATCCGTTCCAGGAGGTGCTTGACCTCATCTGGGGTGGTTGACTGGAAGGTCAGCATTGAGCCTTGCGGCTGTGGACCAATGGGAATCTGGAGCTGCGCCGGACGGGACGGATCATGTACAATGCTGTGGAAGGCATCCGAGACTTCTGTGATGTCGCACGTTGGCTGATGATGTTGACGAGAACGGCTAGTGACAGAGTTGATCACGGACCACATCTTCCGCAGGTTGGAGGAGTGATCACGACACTGCTGTTGGAAATGCTGATTGCGTTTTCGCCGGTAAGCATTTGAGGCTTCTGCACGGGCTCGCTTGTACTCCTCATGTAGATGCACGTTAGTCTTATCTTGTAGCCACTTTCGGTGAAGTCTATTCTTGCGCATGTTCAGTTGGAATAGATCACGGTCGGACCATGGCGGGGGAGTCCTCCTGGTGGAGATTCTGACTTCACGCAGGGGAGCGTGACTTTCGAGAACCGACATAAACTTGGCATGCCAGCCATTCCACATCTCGTCTACAGTTGCAGCAGGGGGAAAGGAGTGGAGGCTGCACGAGGCAATATCTTCACGAAATGTTGCAAGGTTAATGGCACGGATCTTGCGGGTGAGGCGCACTGATTTCCGCTGCAGTGGGTGTTGCGAGGAGGGTAGAGACAGACTTGCATGCACAAGGAAGTGATCGCTGATCGTGCAGGGTACAACTTCACAGTGACTTATAGTACCCACGGTGGAGAGCACTAAATCAAGCAGCGTTCCATCCGGACATCGGGGTGTGACTCGTGTGGCAGACTGAACATAGTTGCGGAGCCCATACGATCCGATAAGGTCCCAGAAGCGCTGGTGAGGACGACTGGTCATGCATTGAGCCAGATTGATATTAAAGTCACCCACCAGTGTCATTGATGGCGTGATCGTGGCAGCATTGTGGAGGACTGTGTCCAGGTGGCCCCAGAAATCAGCAGTTGCATTTGGTGGGCGATAGAGGCAGCCAACGAGGTGCTGGTGTTGCCCTCCGCCAATAGCTATCCAGGTAGCCTCCAGGTGGCTATTGTGCAGATCAGAACGATAGGTAACTGGGAGTGATGTCTTGTAATAGAGGCATGTGCCCCCACCCTGGCGATCGGGCCGGTCACAGCGAACAACACTGTAGCCGGGAATACAAATTTCGCCATCCGAGATTGTACTATCCAGCCAGGTCTCAGCAACGCCAACGACGTCCCAGTTGTGCTGGTGGGCAAGGCTGTCCAGTGCATGCAGCTTGTAGCGCAGGCTGCAGATATTCAAAAACCCGATGTTGAGGCTCGTGACGAACAGTTTGAGGTTGTTGCAGTTGGTTGTTCTTTGGGAGCCCCGGGACCTTCGAGGCTGGAAGGGAGTAGCATTGGGGTTTAGCAGGGGTATATGGCTGGCAGCAGACATCACTGTTTGCTGACTGGAGCCACGCGCTTTGCAGCTTGGTCTTCAGCGGGAGAACCACGCTGGTGGGGTCGTGACTTCTGCCCAGGGGTCCGAGTTAACTCAGCGCCAGGTTTGGGAGAACTGTCGCTGCTGCTATTGCGGCGGCTGCTGCTGCCGCTCCTGCCACAGTCGTTTCTGCTGCTGTCGTCGCCACTGCCATCGTCTCTGCTGCTGTGGGCATTGTCGTTGCCGTCGCCACTGCCACCGTCACTGCTGCTGCTGCCGCCACTGCCACAGTCGTTTCCGCTGCTGTCGTCGCCACTGCCACCGTCACTGCTGCTGTGGGCATTGTCGTTGCCGTCGCCACTGCCACCATCACTGCTGCTGTGGGCCTTGTCGTTGCCGCTGCTCTTCTTGGGTGGATTGAATTTCCATGTCCTGCAGTAGAGAGGCCGAGGCCAGAAGTTGGCAGCGGTCACAGTGGCCAGGCAAGCTGCATCGTTGGTGACCCTGGCGGATACTTTGCCGCTAGCTGCCGTGTGTACATTGCATGAGTGGACATCTATGATGTTCCCTGTGGCTGCTACAGACCGGCGGTGCACAAACTCCGTGAGACCCTCCATTGTGCAGGTGCTGCTAAGATTGCCAACAAACACTACTGCTCTCCGGCGTCTTGGTGGGGCTGCAGCGACCAGCTGCCAGCTGTCGTCATTTATGGCATCCACTTCCTCTCGCTCTGTGTTGCCAGTTTCAGGTTCAACACTACCTGCAGCGGTCGGTAGGGTGTCCTGGTTAGGCCCAGCGTTGGCAGCAGTAGCACCGAAAACGGGCTTGACACTGACAGGCAGGAGTCCAGTATCCCCTGCATCAGACCAAGAGTATATAACCCAAGAGTGTGCAACTCCAGCTATGGGGTCTGCGACGGCAGAACTTCACATCACGTGATGAACCCGTGCACTCTAGTGCATGATATATACTGGGTTGTACGCAGCCCAGCTTTGGGTACAACTCTCTTGTGGTCACTTTGCACTGTTTGCCAGCATAACCTTTTGAACCATGTCACGTGATGTGAAGTTCTGCCGTCGCAGCACAGCATAGAGGTTGTGCAGGCAGTTGCACACTCTTGGTTATGTACTCTTGATCAGACTCAGAATACTCCATTTCTGTGTCCCCAGAGGGCACTGTCTTGGTTGCGTGCCAGGGTGTGGCGGCGCTACGGGTACGGGGTTCAGTGTGGGTTCCCACGTGTTTTACCTGCTGGTTTGGCAGTTTTGCACTGTCACTTGCGCGTGGCTTTGACTGTCCAGGACTACTGGTACGGGTACTCTCACTCGTAGTACTACTACTACCTGCACTCTTGATCTCCTTGCCCAGCTCGCTTTTTGAAAATGGTTGCTTGACTGCCATAATGGCGGACTCCTTCAATGACTTCATTTCTTGCCTTAAATCCAAGACCAGGCCGGCGAGCTCGTCTACTCTCCGCTGGAGGCGCACTTCGTTGTTTCTGGCTTCACTGACGAAAGCATTCAAAGTATCTACAAAGCTGACTACGTTGTGATGTATTCCGGGAATGCTACAAAGTAGCTTCACCTGCTCCGCGCTTGAGAGCTCACCCATGGCGCAAAGATTCTCGTTGTGCACAACCTAGCTACCTAACTACACTACTGCAACTGCTGCCACTACTACTACTACTACTACTGCTACAACCTACCTACTTACCTCCAGTCCGGCCTAATGCCGGCTGGGCTGTCCAAAAGGTTTCAAGAACTGGAGCTCAAAAACGCGTACCCACCACGGAGTCTTCGTGTACGTGTTTTGTAGCATTAGGCATTAGTACTGCCTAGGCCTAGCGCCTGGACTTGGAAAAAATTGATTTTGCAAGTCTTCAATCATGTTTGCATGTACGCGCTATCCAGCCATGTGGCGTGAACAGATTGCCTGACGTGTAAGGTAGCGCGGGCGCTCGCGAGTCGCACGCGCTCGCGGACGTGTCTGACACGTGAAACGAAAAGATTTTTTTGGCGGGTAGTCGGCAAAAATTAAGTGACGGTCCCTTTACATGTAGTCCTTCGCGTCATGACTCAAGCGCGCGAAGAGCCTCCCTGGCCGGCGTGTGCGCGATGCTGGGTCCACGTGAGCGCGAGGGCGTACGTGATCTCTTTTTACGATTCATTATTTTGCTTGTGACATGACATGAATAAAATGCGTTGTGAATTCCAGTCTTTCGTTTACAAGGCCGGAATCCGCTCATTCTGGTCATTCCAGAATTTAAAAAACATGCGCGCTACCTTCTGCTGGTTCTCCTCCGTGATGTGCTACTTGCGCCTTTTCTCTCTCTCTGTCCCTCTCCCCACTTCTGCATACTAGGTGACATAATTCGCATCTTTTTTGGCGCTACACTCTGCGTATATACTGCTCTTGTGTGGCTTCCACGTATTCATTGTTATTACCTGACGATGGCCAAGTGCCGAAGCGTTGTAAAAATAACAGAACTGGTTCGGATGTGATGTGCAGCGCTATGGGAATGGGTGTGTCCACCCGAATTCTTTTCACAGATGAAGCTGCAGGAAGCCTCAGCCCTTCTTCAAGCTAAAAAAAAACAGTTCCAGAATTCTGTAAACGTGTACTCGAAAGCGCCCATTAAAATGTTTACATCCTGTTCAACAGTCAAAAAGTTACAGTCCTGAAGTCAAACACTACTGAGCCTCATATGAGGTTTCGAGCTGAATCTGCGAGCGAGAAACGGTTATCGCAGCAGAGACACTTGCACCTGAATGTTGATGCAAGATACCGAAAACAACACAGACTGTTCCTGCAGTCTGTGACATGCCGTGTGATTCACGCCATGGTCGAACCCCCACGCGTTCAACGCCTTTGCTTCACACATCCGTCCGCCCTTTCCATGCCAGCAACCGAGTCTAGCTAGTCATTTCTCCCCAGCGCCTGCCAAAGTAGGATCACGAATCTTGTGCTGTGCCACCTTTCATGTACATGTAGAAGAAAATAGAAATTATTAGTTTTGTAGGTAGCCTACTTCAGTCCCGTTGCTGAAATGTAGTTCTTCGGCCTCTGGCTCCTCACGAAGGGAGCAACAGGGCGCAGTGATTGGAAGACGTGTCCTAGTTTTTTGAGACTTGGCAGTGCACTAAAGGAAGAGCTTCAATTAGGAACTGAAGCACCGCGCTGAAATTTGGCTGCCACCCGGAGAAAGCAGGTAAGGATGGGGAAAAAGATTTTTTCAGTTGTGTGTGCAAGACGTCTGTTTCATTGTCCTGGGCTGCTGAAAACCACGCAGACACATTATACTTCTTTGTTGCTGTGTGTATTCTCAACTATGTTCACCCCTCGCATGCTCCTGCAGCATGAAATGCCAAACGAATTTCTGGGTAAAAGTAGAGGTACGCGTTTTGAATTTTGAATTGTTTCCCGGCCGTCAAGAGGCAAATTTGGACGGTCGTAAATCTAAGAAGCTGAAAATAGATTTTTCTGCATTGTGAATTGTTGAATATTTATTGATGCAATTAAAAGTCTGTGGGATGTCAACCTCTTGGGAAAGGTACACGGAAAACAGCCTTAGAGTCTTTTTGCGACTTCTTCGGCGAGTAGGCATTTCCCAAATCGGTCCGATTTTTCGCATAATCGGCTTTTCGATCGGCTAAGAGAATGTCCAAATTCGGCCATAATATGAGCCCCAAAGTCGGAATTTGGCTCAAAGCGGTACTTGAATTCACCGCTCATAACACAGTGTACATTTACCTGCATGCTTTAGAGACACTAAAACGTCCATTTTCGGCGAATTCAGTGCGAAATTTGCAAAATCGGCACAATTATCGGCGATTTCTTCACAGCCATGGATTTCGTTGTCTTTTCCCGCTGAACGATTTCGGTAATGCCTAAAGTCGCAGTCAATTTTCACAGTGTAATGGTTACCGGGATTGCATTTGCATGCTGTTGAGGCATAAAAACATCGATTTTCGGCGAATTCTGTCCCCAAAATTGCCTATTCGACGAAAAGATCGGTGATATCTTCAAAACCACAGTTTCGGCGAATTTTCCGGCTGGCTGATTTGGGAAATGGCTATCGGCGAGTGACAGAAAACCTTTTGAAATGCGAAAAGCAGAACCGCTGCCCTGACTTTCGATTCTTTTCATTCCCTTCAATTTCCCCTAAAGTTAGAATACTCCGCCGACTCTCAAAACCTAGTATATGTACATGTAGTTTAAAAAATATTCTGAAATTTCATTAAAGGGGAAGTATACCCTAAAATCAAATTTTCACCAGTTGTAGTCGTCGGGGTGCTGAGTCGAATGGTCTTGGTTCAAGGAAGCTGCGACGCTCCCTTCCTACTTGTATCCCAAACGAACTCGCGCACTTCCACCGAAACAGGGTGACTGCGCCCTACTAGATGGGGATTTGTATGCAAAATGTCACTAAAAGCGCCATTTCGTTCTTATAAAAGCACGGATGAGCGCGATTGGCCCATATGTTGTAGTCTTTTGGACGCTGAGTCGACTGGTTTTGGTCCGAAAAGGCTGCGATGCAGCGTTCCTCCTTTATTCCCAATCGAACATGGTTGAACAAGCGGTCACGTGCTCCTGGGTGCCCAAATCACCTGGTCACCGCGCCAGCAGGCGACAACTTTCACACCAACTCGAGTTCAACTCGAGTGACAGGACTGCACCCAAAAAAGGTCAAACAGGCTAGTAAGTCGTACCCTGCAGGCACGGTGACCAGGTGACTGGTGCACGCAGGAGCACGTGACCGCTTGATCAACCATGTTCGATTGGGAATAAAGGAGGAACGCTGCATCGCAGCCTTTTCGGACCAAAACCAGTCGACTCAGCGTCCAAAAGACTACAACAAATGGGCCAATCGCAGTCATCCGTGCTTTTATAATAACGAAACGGCGCTTTTAGTGACATTTTGCATACAAATCCCCATCTAGTAGGACGCAGTCACCCAGTTTCGGTGGAAGTGAGCGAGTTCGATTGGGATTCAAGTAGGAAGGGAGCGTACCAGCTTCCTCGGACCGAGACCATTCGCCTCAGCACCCCGAAGACTACAACTGGTGAAATTTGATTTTAGGGTATACTTCCCCTTTAAAGAACCCCAAACTTTTACTCTACAACCAGGTCAATGCACTTCGTCAAGGCGCAGGGTCAGTTAAAATTCTGAACAAAATCGGACGTATAATTCTTGTTCATGTCTGTCCGCAGATTGAGTAATTCTTGGATAGGTATGGGACCCCTTTTGTTCAATAGTCTCTACGTCCGCTCAATCAATGTGTAGTTAACAGTATGATGTGGTTGGTGAAATCCTAGCCAGACAGCAGGCACCTGCGGATTATGCCGGCATAATTATTGCCATAATTGGGTGGTTGAACATTTGGAGCATAATTTGGCATCCTTTCGCAGGAAGGAGCATAACTACAGTCATGAGTACCACGGTTCTAGTACATGTATGTAGGCTACACAATTGTGTCCATGCACCTGATCAGTGCTGGTGGTTTGCATGGCAAAGGGTTCAGAGGTCATGCAGATAGTGTTTTCAATGGAAAGCAGGGTAGAAATCATGGCAGTACATTATTGTATGCTCGAACTCGTCTTCTTCAAAGTTATTTCTTACACTGATACAGTACATGGACTAGCAGAAGATGCGAGTGAATCAGCCTTTATCAGCTATCCTGGGGCGGACGAGATAGTGACGGGTAGTCCGCAAAACTCCGCGTACACGATTGTACATTATGCATGTGATAAAGTCGGATTTTAGCAGCCAGGACCTGACTGTGCAGGCTATGGATATTGCTCTACTATTTGAAAAAAAAATGGGGTTCAGTTGATGTTTGGTCATGATGGAAGGGGAGCTGGAGCTGCGGGAGAGATGAGCTGGTTATTCGCAGCGTTAGGGTGACATCGGTTGGACGAGTGTGACGATTACGAAGACAGTTGAACATGATCATTTTCAAAGGCAATTCAAACAAATTGTGCAATGAAAAAATCTGTTTACGAAAGAAGTCAATTATGAAATGAATAGAAGAAGTACAGGTTGGAGTACGAGGGTAGTACCGCGGAATCCAGCCCGCGCCGCGATAGCAGCAAGGGCTGGATGAGGAGCGGTACTGACCGAGTATGAGTGACTGGAACGTGTTTCCCGTATGCACTCAAGCCAAGGATCTACCTGTACCTAGCCTAGGAGATAACACACCATCTTTGAGTTTTAATACATCAACCATTCTGTGACTCGAGTCCTGTATGAGGCTGTGAGCTGAGTGAGAGTGACTTGGACAAACAACCGTACAAGGACTACACTAATTGACTTTCGCATGTACTTTCAGACCACAAACGCTTATCATTGAAATGGTAGACTCATGAGTGGATTCTGTCCACTGCCCGTCGTCACTTCACGACGTACAGTGGAACTAGTGCTATCACCATTCAGCAGGCAGAATCGCGCTTTCCAGCCCGAGTATTTGGTCTGTCATTGGTCGACTCCAAGGCGACAGTCATGTGACACATGGGAAGTAATGTTTTCTCTTTCCATGTTGATCGCTAGCATGCATGGCCACCTTGGTATCGGGATATTCGTGTAACATTTTGTTGTACATGTACCATATTTCCTCGATTAATAGACCCTGTCTTTTGTTTTTTGAAGAGGGTTGGACCCCCGGTCTCTTATTTGGGCATGGTCCATTATTTGAGCACGGTCCACTGTATTTTCATCGGCACATCGCTGGAAATGGTGGGTATAAATTCTATATTATGACGTGTTAAAAACCCACCATTTCCAGCGATGTGCCGATGAAAATATAGTGGACCGTGCTCAAATAACGAAAGAAAGCAATAGCCACTACAAAAATTATAGTTGCGCAACCTAAAATCGTGTCCTTTTTTGATCCACCACGTGCTTTCTTTTGTGCGCATGCGCAAAGCGATGAACTCAAATAAAAGACCGGGTCTCTTATTCGGGCATGGTCTACTTTTTTTCCGTGAGGCCTCTAGGAGGGTCTACTATTTGAGCATGGTCTATTATTCGAGCATGGTCCATTAATCGAGGAAATACGGTACATGTACTTATGGCCACTTGTAAATACGAAAAAGGCACAGTTTTCCAAATTTTGAGGCCCCATAAGTACAAGAAAATGAATATGAATCCCCATACCAAGGTGTCCATGCATATGTATCTCCACGTGCCAAAGCATAATTTGAGGATTTTGCGACCATTATGCGACAATCCATGAAAGCATAATTCCATGATTTTGCGAGCATAATCCGCCTGAGACTACAAGACAGTACCGTAGTAGTGTATGTGATTGGATAAACTTTGTATTGTAGAAACACATTTTTAGTTTGACACAGTGTCCCTTACTACAATCATCCAAGGTTGGTAGAGCCCTGGTCTCGCAACCTTCTGAACCGCATGTGTGCTAGACCCGGTTCTGACCCTCATTATACTGAGTGAGTTACTAGAGAGAGTTTACTAACACGGTTATGAACATGCTTTGCCCGACCGTCCACATGGCTAGCCTTTCGCAGTAAGGGTTCTCCCGCATTATAACGAGTCCGGTTAGTACATAAACGCCGCTAGTGGATAGAAATTTGAAATGCCTTTGCAAAACCTGGTCTTTATGACTGTTTTAAAACAGATCCACATTTCTCGCAGTACGAATACTTCACTGTAGCCATCCACTATACCCACACATCTTCACGACACTCTTCAAGCGGTCTCTGGGCTACACCAATCGCTAATAGAAAAGATAAATGAGAACATTATTAAAAGCCTCATCTCCAGCATGCGCCTTTTAATAAGTTTGCGGAAAAATTCCAAAAATTATCTTTTTTTGTGATTGGTGTAGCCCAGAGATCGTTTGGAGAGCGTCATGAAGATGTATGGGTCAACAGATCAGGTTATAATACTTTCAATTCATTTTTGGATGGGGCGGTTTCAAATAGTAACGGTTTGACAGGAAAATTGTGTAGACCCGAACCGATCATGAGTGTGGATTGTTCACTCGAAATATGCTTGTGGAAGGGAACTGGCATGTTGAAGTTTGCTTTGATGCCAGAGTCGATCGAACTCAGCCACTCCCTTGTGTTGGCCCATTGCCTTCAAGTTGGCCCTTATTCATTCCACACAGAGGTGGCTCCAAACCGGAAAGGTTTTTGAGTGCACTTCAAGTTCACTCTGAGTTCTGAAATTAGGTAATTATCACTCCACGATGGCCAAAACAACAAGCCTTGTGTGTGCGTCCAATAGTTTTCAGTGGTATACCATGCTTTATTGGCAAGAGGTGAGCCGCTGTTTACCTGCTTGGTATGGCGCTTCTGGTCATCGGAGAGCCAGGAAAATACTAATTTGGCTCCGAGTAAAACACCTCTTAGTCTCACTGTGACATACGTTTTCTAATCAAAATCACAAGAGAGAAAGTGAATACTGAGCCTTTTCGGTTTGTAACCTACTGCAGTGTTTCCTATTTGAAGCCGTCTCCTCAACATAATTATAAGGCTTATACTACATATGAGGTTTATACTAAAACCGTCAAACGTACGGTTCTAGTGGTAGATGCCTGTATTTCGTGACAACAATATCTGGGCACGCCTTGTACTCCACTGCGGCATATGCTTGGGAAACAAACTAAATTGTCAAATAAATCGTGGTTCGCGCGAGACTTAGCTCTTTCACATCCACAGGAACCCAACCGCCAGAAAATGCGGGTGCGAATGCGGGCGCCCCTGTATTGAAGTGCCGTAGGTGCAAGGGAGACCCTTGCGCAATCTTTATGTTCAATGTGGTAGGATAGTGGTAGTACCAATCAATGGAAATCACGTCATCTATGTTTCATGACAGCAGAGTATGCTTGGTCAGGCTCCACCCGTCCAAGCATACACGAAATGTCTTGTGTTCATGTGTGCATTGATTTGGTTCTATCTTACCTCCAAGGTCATCACGAGGGGAATAATTTCAGGATGCTCGCTAATGATCAAGATATGGACTCGCATGTCGCTGTTCATCCAAGCTGAAGAATACGGGAAAGTATATCTACGCCGGTGTTGACTAGACGAAGCAGATCCAAATCAATCCTAACATGCTTTCCACAAGCTGCTGATATCGCTATGAGAGTAGGACTCCCGCCACACTCCATTATTCACCCCAGTGTCTGGAGATATGTGGACTTTGTAAAAAAAATTATAAAAATATCAATTCTAGAACAGCTCATCATTTGATTCCATTGTGCTGCTTTAGTGGCTGCGTGGATGAGTAACACTCAGTTGCAGAAGCCCATGCACTGAGAGTGCAATACAGTTATGAGGGTGAGTCGTATACGTCACCATTATCTTTAAACCAAATCCATGTCTAATCAAGCATTTATGTGCTGACTACTGACTAGATGCTGTTCTACTTTCAACTAGGTATCATGCACTGTATATCATGCACGACGTAAAGTTAGTGTTTTTAAGTGCACGTTTTCAATTCCCGGCTATGCTTTCGACACTTTTGGGGATAAACCATTGGGCCAATTTTCACTTTAAAGCTTTGCAAGCAATCTCCTTCTACATGTATCTCTGTTGAATTTTCTCTCTATCAATCTCTCTCTCTCTCTCTCTCTCTCTCTCATTGATTTTCTATCCAAAGGAATTTTGCCTTTACTACCCGGTGGTCATTCTGTCCACCATTGGCCTGTTGTTGGATGTTATTGGTGCAGACAGATATTGACCTGGCTGCGCTCGAAAGATGTCAATGCGGCTACTGCTTCATCTTGCGCTTGGAACAAGTCAAAAAATATCAACACTCAAAACAAAATTAGGACATGACACTGAAGCGAGTATAAAACATAATCCTAAATATGCTAGGCCTTGACGGATTATGCTAATATTTTCGTGAAATTATGCTTTTCGCATTGCTGAAAAAATTGCAGAATTATGCTATTTTTATGCTAAAAGTTATCATATTATGCTGCATTATGCTCACATATGCTGCTAATGCATAATGGTTCTGTGCAAAATAACAGGGGAATTTTTTGTAGAGGGCGTTGTACTGTAGTAGCAAAAGTTCAACGGGGTCAACGCACCGTCCGACCTAGCTACGACCATCACTGATTGTAGTGGACTGGACATGTTATCAAGGAAGTCGTAAACCTACAACTTCCTAGTGCATCTACTTGTACTTGTACTTGTAGAACATGTACAACTGTATGGAATTTGATGCGAACAGGCGGATTATTACAATTTTATGCGATTCGTATGCAATTTGCCTCGAATTATGCGATTATTCAATTTTGGTAGGAATTATGCGAAAAATTATGCTAGCATAATCCGTCAAGGCCTAAAATATGCACCATTTGATCCCCTCATGTCATTGCCGTTTCCTCGGCATGAATGCGTGTTGAGGGAAGAGTTACAATGTAGATCAGTGCGAAAATAAGCTCAGAAGAGTGGACTACAGCATCTTGCACATTTCAAACCTGAGAGTTCTGTTTAGTTATAGAGTTTAGTTTAGTGACTTCAACATGACATTTAGCCTTTTCTTGACACTGGATAAATCATCAATTTCAGCGTTGCTTTTATTGCTGGATGAATTATTTTGGTTCAAAATTCAGTGCGGACTTTAGCGGCGAAATAGGAACAAAATTCAGCCAGTTCAGCGATGACTATTAAAAAAAATATTCTTCCCAACAATTTGCCGTAAATTTCAGCGCTTACTTTGGCGCTAAAAAAAGGAAGAAAGTATATTTCACCATTGACGAAATTTGGAAATATCCCCATCGACAAATTCAGCGCTGAAATTAGCGCGAACTTTGGTGCTAAAAAAAGGAAGAAATTACACTTCACCTTTGACAACATTTGGAAATCTCCTCATCGACAAATTCAGCGCTTACTTTAGCGCAAATTTCAGACCTTACTTTAGCGCTAAATAAAGGAAGAAATTACAAAATTTGGAAATATCCCATCCAAAAATTCAGCGCTGAAATTCGCACGAATTCAAATTTCAGCGCTTACTTTAGCGTTAAATATAGGACAAAAATTCGGAAATATCCCCATCGACAAATACAGCACTGAAATTCATAATAATTATCTACATCGACAAGTTTCAGCACTGGATTGCGAATGAATTTCAACATATCTATCTCGTTGGCTCGAAATTGTTAACAGATGCGTTAACCTCATGCTATGAGTGAAATGCGAACTGTCATTATTATTATTATTATTTTGTGCTTAGTTATTGCACTTTCTGACTGTATATAGTATCATGTTACAGTGATGGAGAGTTACTCTTAACTCGTATCCATATGTCCTTTTCTCTTCTACATTATTATTATCCCGTAAAAATATTTAAAAACATGGATTACATTGGATTTCTGTTGGAATTCACAACAGTGTAAAAAAATTGATTAGATATTGCCATTCAGCCGATTCAAGGCTGACTTCAAACATGGATTTGGAGAAATAAGACACTGTAACATATTTATATGCCAAATGATCAATTTCTGCTGAAGAATAGTTTGAGATTTCCAGGGAGTAGTTGGTGATAGGACTGGTAATAGTACTTGCTGGACAAACTAGGGTTCGGCGGATTCTGCCGGCAGAAAAATTGGCAGAATTAGGTACTTTTTCTGGTAAGTTTCATGCATGTTTGGTATGTGGATAAAAAAAATGGAGCAGAATTCGAGGAATTGCCTGCCATAAGGTTTGTATGGCTCTGCCAATTTCACTGCTTTTCGAGAAGAATCCGTCGGTCCCTAGTGTCCGACAAATTAGCCCAAGTCCATCTTCAATAATTAGTACGACGGCTTTTGAGCAGAAAGGTTCAAGAAACACAACACACGCTATTTTACAAAACGTACTGCTGTGGACAAAGAAATCTGATGGAATGAACGTGGCCAGTGGAATGATCGGGACCGCTGCCCTTACTTGCTAAGTTCGTACGCGCAGTGTAACACTGTAAAATATGGACAAGCAGTGCTCACAGCTTCATGGCTCTTCTCGACGACCCCCCACCTCCACACACATATAAAGGTGCCCCCCACACACTTACACACACACACACACACGTGCACACACACACACATAAACATACCCTGCCTGCCCTCCCCCCCCCCCCCCCCAACCAGTCAAATCATTATCTGAAGAACACCAAAACAAGAATGAAGGAGAGAGGTGTGAAAGAGAGAGCGAGAGGAGTGAGACAGAGAAGGGGAGATAGGAGAAATGTAAAGGAGAGGCGAAGACTTCCAGTTCATTCTTTGACAAGGTGGCACATGAATTGTAAAACAACCGGATACGAGAGAGAGGAGAGAAAATCACGAACATCCAACCGAAACATGAGATGGTTTATGCTGTCGTTGTACGGCCACTGCCGCAGCTATCTATGCACACACCTGAGTACTTCCTCGATATAATGCTCTGACGCCTTTCAGCCACATTATAGGCAAAACACATGTAGTCATTATTACCACTGGTGCAATAATCTCT
This sequence comes from Sycon ciliatum, assembly GCF_964019385.1. Classification (NCBI taxonomy): domain Eukaryota; kingdom Metazoa; phylum Porifera; class Calcarea; order Leucosolenida; family Sycettidae; genus Sycon; species Sycon ciliatum. The sequence goes on from NC_088655.1 coordinate 17,669,955, forward strand.
ACACACAACTGGGCATTTCCAGGATAAAATAGCTGTGGGGATTTACACCTACATATTAGATATACTAGTACAATAGTGGTACGTGTCGGACCCCTCTGATGCACATCTTACAAAGGGGCGCGCTAGCTGACTGCGTCACAGATATTGTGTGATTCTGAAGAAGATAGAGAGACTTCAGTAGAACAATTCATGCTGCAGGTCAAGTTAACGTGACACATTGTGCAGTTTATCACACAGTTTACCTGTGTGGTGAGTATCGGGTCAAGCACGTCAGCATCTTGTGATGGTTTGCCTTATTCGGCTGTAGATTTGCACCTTGCTGTGGGCCAACGCACAACAATATAGGGCACAGTATGTCTTCCTTTCTGGCACTGGTAATTTGCCTGCTAGTGTAACAGTGCTGAACAAAAATACCACGCAATAGGAACATATTCATCACACCGACACACATACACATATTTCCACATATCCGCAAACACACACCACGGCACACATTCAAATACACATGTCAGCACGTGAAAGCACATGCAAAGACACGGGAAAGAAGATGACAAAAATCCTTTTAGGATATCCATTCTGGAACTAGAATACAGAATCGATCATGAACAACAGATGTCCTAGTACCAGTTCAAATAGTCAGACAAGCACAATGCACAGATACCTGCGTGTTGCCGTCACCGGGATGTAATTTTCCCGGTATAAGCATGCAAAGTCCTACTTACTGCCAAGAGGTGTAGCTTTCAACCAGACGTCAAAACAACTGACCCCAAATCTTCAACCACAAATTCACACAAAATGGCTCTAGTCAGTGTATAACGCGCAGTCAAATCGGGAATATTTGGTTATGAAATTGACCTCGTCAAAGGACGGTGACGGTGAAACTCAAGAATATTTTAATAATAATTTTCCCGGTATAAGCATGCAAAGTCCTACTTACTGCCAAGAGGTGTAGCTTTCAACCAGACGTCACAACAACAGACCCCAAATCTTCAACCACAAATTCACACAAAATGGCTCTAGTCAGTGTATAACGCGCAGTCAAATCGGGAATATTTGGTTATGAAATTGACCTCGTCAAAGGACGGTGAAACTCAAGAATATTTTCCAGTAAGTCAGACTATGACTTTGAAATTAATGGAAGAACGAACTTTGAACATGAAAACAAAGGTGTTTCGTCCAAGGACCAATCAGGATATCTCACTAGCTCAGTACGACACAGGGCTTTACGTGTGGTGCGCACTTGAACTCTTGAACTCTAACACTTTTGTACTAGATTCTCGTATTCCGTGTATAGTGCGCACTGCAGATTTGAGCTTCAAAATTCACTGCTCACGGTGCGCACTATACACCAGCAAATACGGTACCATTAAACAAAATGTCACATTTCACTTGAGACTCAATTTGACTGAATCCTCTGCATCCGTAGGAACGCCATCGATCTGCAAAGATTTAAACCGCAAGTGCAGCACCTAAAGCGGTGGGAGGTGAGTGGATCAGCCCACCAGCAAAGTGGTCAAGGACGGAAGATCCAATTCGCTGCATCCATGTTTCCCACATGCCAGGCCATGAGTTCCCAAAAAATCTCAAAGGGTCAAACGGTCGTAGTCTCCGCACGATGAAGGTTTCCTGAAAATTACTGCTGGGAATGTCTTGATGTAATAGCCCACAAAGGCAGACACTCACGTACAGGCGCTTTCCCAAACATACGCACAGAGGACAAGCATACGCAGAGAGCACAAACATAAACACACGCACATTCCCGCAGACACGCATAAATACACACGCACGCACCCATGGACACATGATTTCCTCACACTGTTGCACCCAATGTAACACAGGTCACATCACTCATCTTGTTGAAAGCTTGTATAGATACGTCACAGTCGTGTGAGCCACCGACACCAACATCCCTCACTAGGTTGTGAAGATAGCCGATGAGGACACGGTCGAGCATGACATCTGGGTTTCGGAAAGCTCCTCTAGATGGTGTAGGCCAGCAGCACACGCATCTTGTGATCGGATATACACAACGTTGGCCGTGCGATGTACATGATGGAATGCGTTTCAGTGTATCGGGTTTAGATACTGTAGTCAATCAGGATCCGCGATCGTTTTCTTGACATTGTGTTCCGTGTAGTAAGTGGTGTTTGCTACCACGGTAACCAGTCTCTGCTACACGTGCTGGAGAGTGATGCTCAAGTTAGCTCCCGTGGGAGAGCATTGGACCACACCACAGAGTATATCGATGGTGGCTGTAGAAGATAAGTGAACAGGGACATTCTGGTAGCCTTCCTCTGCAATGTTTATGCTCGCATAGCAAAGTGGTACACTGCTGGTGTCTGGCACTGTCCCGCTGACTTCTGACACTGTTTTGCTGCGTTCTGACACTGTTTTCTGTGTTCTGACACTATTCCACTGCGTTCTGACAATGTCCCACTGCCTTCAGACACCGCTCTGGATATCAGGTTGTCATAATGGGTGCGCACTGCGCAGCACACGACTCAGACGTAGCGTAGAACGCTAACCACTCTCATCACATGACTGGTAGCAGCTGGCTATGAGTATATGCAGACACTGGTCTTGCAATGGGATTACCTACGGGGCAACAAACACAGCAACATGATCGCACATGCACATCCACATGAACATCCCCGCGCATACATAACGCACACGCATGTAGGCACACACACACACAAACCATATAATACGGAGCTAAGTCAAGATTACGTACTTGATTAATTCGCAGTAATCAACCAGAGTATGTCACTAAGTACTGTCTTCATCAAGAACATCATACAGGACATGGCATGGACTACAATATACCCTACAGAACGCTAGAAGAAGAGCCCTCTCCATTGACAGTTCAACTCGGACTAAGCACCCTTGCTGATTGTGACACTACTACATCGTACAACTGTGCACCCCGTCTGTGCGTCTGATATACACATAATACCTTGTTTAACCAGGTGGTCAGCGACCGGGCACTGCCAGTAACTTTGAAATGTCTGTAACTCCGAATTGCATACACTCTGAAGGGGAAAGGCCATAGATATGGCATGTGACGTCACTATTTCCAGAAAAAGTTACAAAAAGTAGTAATATTTCCACTAAAACTCGGCTAAAGGGTACCCGGTAGATCGAAGTCCTCGTAACTTCGGGGTCCGGAGAACTGAGGTGTGAGTGTAAGTAGTTGCAAGGAATATACAGGTTCAGATTTGTTTTCGTGATGGAAGAATCCCTGTTTTTGCCAAAGCTACATATAAATGTGAACACATTGTACACTTACTTTTAAAAGCATCAAAAGTTCACAGAATGAAGTTGACGAAACCGAATGATAAGTTTAGTCAAACAACCAAAATTTTCATTGGCAAGAACTGTGAGTTCATCATCATAGAACTAACACCAGCAACTGTGTACTGTGCAGAGAGAATTGGCCACCAGTACAGGCTGGGTTAAGTTTAACAAGCACTGAAGAAAATGAAGTACAGGTACGCCTTGCATCCTTCATGGGGTTCTTCAATGGATTAGATGGCGTTGTTTGGGGTCATACAGATGTTATGTTACATTCATTCTACTTCACCATAGGTACAGGCATTGTTGCCTTCTTGCTGTGGATCATGAATGATGCCACAGCTCCTAGGCTATGATGAAACATAACTTTGAAAGTTGTAATAATCAACAACACTATGTGAAGTTCATCTACCGTCTGTAAACGGCTCAACTTGGCGAGGGCAAAAAGCAGAGTACACAGACAGAAGAACGAGCAGTTGCTATTTCAAACCTTTGAGTTTCATAACACTGTGTGAAGTTCATCCACCGTACGTACAGGGCCTTGTTCGCCTATCAACATTCTACTGTTATCTCCATTACTCTCAATATAGTGACAGCGCTATAAGCAAGATAATGATTGTGTTCATTTCTCTGTTTCCACAAAACCTTATGAAGATGCATTATTCTTACATGACACGTGATCGTTGCCGGGGCCATGGCCAATAACCGATCTTCCCGCCGCGGGCATAATCAGGCCATCAGGACCGTTTGACGTCATTTCGCGAGTTTCAGGACCGTTTGACGTCATGTCAGGAATGTTCGGACCGTTTGACGTCATTTCGGGAATAATTTTCGACCTTTCAACCTTTGACCTTCCCTAATAATTATGTTGCTTCGCGATGTAAGAAATCAAATCAAGCACGCTCTGTCTGTCATGATGGCTGAATCTTGCCCTTGCCTGCAGCCCTCGGGCCTACGGCCCTTGGGCTGCAGGCTCGGGCAAGATTCAGCCATCATGACCTCCTGAGCGTGCTTGATTACATACTTATGAATTTTTCACAATCACGTGGCACTAGCCAATGAAAATGGCTTACATAACACTGCCCACGACACATCACTTGAAAGACTGCTGAAGAGCTGGCCTGCCCACAGCCATTGCTTCACGGTACGTTGAAAAAGGAATGTACACGTGCCATAACTCACCTCTTTAAAATCAATGCCATCTCTTGCTTCAACCCACAACAGCTCAGTCTGCAGCTTTAAGTCGCATTTTTCGCCCGACCACGGCCACTGAAAGTGCCCGGAATGCAGGATTTTGCACCCAAATTTCAAAATGTTCACGGGGGAGATGCCTGGACCCCTTCCTGCCGGACCATCTCCAACGGCGTTGCTACGCGCCAGGTGCAGGTGCAGAGAATAATATCAGCACCTTTTCTTGGGCATCCCGGCGAAGCCATATCCGTTCCAGCTGAGTTGGTGGGATGAGTATGCGATCGACAGCCATCCACTTTTGAATAGTTCCCACAACAGCTTGAAATTAGGTCAGTCTCACAGTCCTGTACATAAAAAAATAATATAGACAAGGAACCAGACCACCCAGGAAACCAGACACCCAGGTATTAGTTGTGACTCTTGAATTCATTACATGGACTGCTTAGTTCGCTGTTTCTTACCCCCCCCCCCCTTCCCGTGCGCTTGCCCTTTAGCCTGATAATATCGATTTAGCTGTTCTGTGGCATTGAAGGTGGAAATGTCTATAGAGTAGAACCCGGGTTAAGGGTCACACCGGATTAGGGATCGGGGGGGGGGGTCACTTGGCATGTACATTGTGCGGGTGATCCTTATACCGGGATTTAATTTCCGGCCCAAAGGGGGGGGGGGGTCCCCGTCGGTTTCCGAGGAAGCCGTAATTTTTTTCGCTCCAAACTATTTTTCCGGGGTCCATCTACTCACAAAAAGTCGTTTTGCACACCTTTTTGCCCATCCCTGTACAACTGAGTCCAGTTATGTCCGCGCAGAGTTAGGTGGATCCCTAACCCGGGTTCTACTCTAGTAGCAGAGTCCTTTCTAGAAAGAGAGTCAGGAATAATGACTCCAGTGGAAGCTGAGGATGTTATTGAGAACTCAAGGCCCAATGCAGAACATGGTATTAGCACCACCGATGACTGGCAATCTGAAAATGAATGTTATAGGGGCGAGGCATCCTAAAGCCTCATAACTCAAAGAGAAGTAGGGAGCAAACATTCTGATTCACGGAGCACTGCAAATTCACAAGGCAGTTCACTGCATTATTATAATACAAGCTGTGAACTGAGTTTTGTATACCCAGTGCCCAGGGATAGAGTATGATTGTGTGCTCACCACTTCTCGTTGATCTGAACATGGACAGTGAAATGGAGGAGTAATCTGATGATTCAATGAATGATAATCGTGTCATGGAACTTGCAAGAGTTATGGAGCTAGGCAACTGCCAGGCTAAGTGTGGAGAGGATGATGAAGTTGGTGTCAGTTCTGATGGTAGTGAGTGCGACAGTGAAAACAGTGCCAGCAAACTGGAGCAACGCGCTGGGAAACAATAGACTGCTGTTGATGATAGCCATCCTGAAATGGAACTTGACTGATCCATTGACGATCACCCAGAGATGAGCTGCGGGGTACACCCGCACCCCCCCCATGCTTTTTATAAAATATTAGACGAGTCAGTACCGCACTATACCCGCGAAAAGGCCAAGGACAACATTAGCTCGGAGACCGTGAGTCCTGAAAGTTCCCTTGCAATTCCTTTTCTTAGAACTGATCTTAGAGTGCCAATATTGAAATAGGCTTGAGCCCCAAGTCGTTGTTCTACATCCAGTACAAGATAATTGACAAGTCAGTAAGCAAGTCAGCCAAAAATTCAAGCAAGTATTTACTGTTTACACATCCTCCTCGGCACTATCGTCGCTGAAGGAAGAGCTCAAAACATTCGATCCGGATAGCTGCTGCATGTTTCATAGCTTGTTCCTCTTCTCCACTTCTCGAATCACACACAAAAGACAGTGCGTACCTGTCACCTTGCCGCTCAGAAACCGAGTGAGACTGCCCGCATGTTGGCTGCAAGTAATATCCCTGTCCGTCGCAGTATTGCCTTTGTTTGAGACAAAAAGGCAACGCAACATCAGCAGAGCCCTTTTTTTCAAATCGTCTCTTGCTCTTGTCATACTTGCTGGTCAGCTTCCACGCGAGCCGCTTGTGCTTGTGCATGCGGCGCAGTGATAGCTTACGCTTGATGCAGCACCTGTGCATACTGCACCCAAGTCCTAACGCCTTGCACCAGTATTTTCGGCTAGGTTTCTGAAAGTCTTTTGCACGAGGGTTGCACTCAGGACTTTGTGTTTACTTTGATTAGCTAATTTTCCCAGTTCTCTGTGAGATTCAAAGTGTGTTCGCCGGATCGGTCTCACTTTCTGGAGATATCGACATGAGCTTCAGTTTCTTCGTCAGCGACTTGCTGGTGATAAGTCTTCACTAGGTAGGCGCTGTACTGTGCCAGCACTGAAATTCGGTACGTTGGTGGACAGTTTGTCATAACTCGTAACACTTTGTCCTTCTCCTTTTTTTTATCATAATGAATTTGGCTCACCATTCGAGTTCAACATTACCGCAATGCCTTGACATAATTATCGAGATCAAATTCTACAACATGCTTAAAGGGGAAGTTAAGGCAAAAATTAAAATTTCACCAGTTGTAGTCTTGGGGGTGCTGAGTCGAATGGTCTTGGTCCGAGAAAGCTGAGACGCTCCCTTCCTACTTGAATCCCAATCGAACTCGCGCACTTCCACCGAAACTGGGTGACTGCGCACTACTAGATGGGGATTTGTATGCAAAATGTCACTAAAAGCGCCGTTTCGTTCTTATAAAAGCACGGATGACCGCGATTGGCCCATATGTTGTAGTCTTTTGGACGCTGAGTCGACTGGTTTTGGTCCGAAAAGGCTGCGATGCAGCGTTCCTCCTTTATTCCCAATCGAACATAGTTGAACAAGCGGTCACGTGCTCCTGCGTACACCAGTCAGCTGGTCACCGTGCCTGCAGGGTACAACTTACTAGCATGTTTGACCTTTTTTGGGTGCAGTCCTGTCACTTGAGTTGAACTCGAGTTGAACCTTGGTGTGAAAGTTGTCGCCTGCTGGCGTGGTGACCAGGTGATTTTGGGCACCCAGGAGCACGTGACCACTTGTTCAACCATGTTCGATTGGGAATAAAGGAGGAACGCTACATCGCAGCCTTTTCGGACCAAAACCAGTCGACTCAGGGTCCAAAAGACTACAACATATGGGCCAAGCGCGGTCATCTGTGCTTTTATAAGAACGAAACGGCGCTTTTAGTGAGATTTTGCATACAAATCCCCATCTAGTAGGGCGCAGTCATCCAGTTTCGGTGGAAGTGCGCGAGTTCGATTGGGATTCAAGTAGGAAGGGAGCGTCTCAGCTTTCTCGGACCAAGACCATTCGACTCAGCACCCCGAAGACTACAACTGGTAAAATTTTGATTTTTGCCTTAACTTCCCCTTTAAAGCCCGTAACAAAGCCCTGGACAGGAATGTCAGCGAAGGTCTACAGTACGGCCATTAATCTTCAGATTTGTTATCAAATCAACAGTACGTACAAGGCAAGCACAGTGCACATTGCACCCTTGAAACTGTACTGTTGTATCATTATATGCACATGCACTTGGAACTGTATGTGCACTGCACTATGTACTGTGCCAGTGTTTTCGCCCATTGGAATTCACATGGAGGTGGGTTAGAAAGCGTTGCCTGAGTGTCGGCGCATAGGACCTGGACAAGTGCATGGATAGTGGGCATTTTACTGGGTTATGGCTTTTTACGGCCACAGCTCACATGGAAGCCGAGTTTTCCGCGTGCGTAGGAACACCACCACCCTCCAGGATCAAGGCGCAGCAGATGCTACTCCTAAGCGGTGGGAGGTGAGTAGATCAGATCCACTACAAAGATGACAAAGACCGAAAATCCCCTTCACTGCATGCAAGTTTCCCTCGTGCCAGTTCACAAGATCCCTATCAACTGAGGGTCGAACACGGCTACGAAACCTACTCCCTAACAAAAGAACTAAAGCTAAAAAATAAAAAAGTGATGTTACTCGACTTGCAGACATGTTAGCGATATTCAATGACGACAGAGCTTGAAGTATGGAGCATGTGTTTCCCATTATGTGAAATTAAATGCGTGTTGAAAATTTAGAAATGACATATATTCGGCATTTCAGTCACGTGACAGGACCTGTCAAATTTTGCTAAGGTGAGAGTGCGTACTTGCGTGGCACCAGTCAAGTACATGCGCAAAACTGTACAGGTATACGCTATACTTCGTTGTACGGGCTGACAGTTGTTGTTGTTGTTGTTGTTGTTGTTGTTGTTGTTGTTGTTGTTGTTGTTGTTGTTGTTGTTGTTGTTGTTGTTGTTGTTGTTGTTGTTGTTGTTGTTGTTGTTGTTGTTGTTGTTGTTGTTGTTGTTGTTGTTGTTGTTGTTGTTGTTGTTGTTGTTGTTGTTGTTGTTGTTGTTGTTGTTGTTGTTGTTGTTGTTGTTGTTGTTGTTGTTGTTGTTGTTGTTGTTGTTGTTGTTGTTGTTGTTGTTGTTGTTGTTGTTGTTGTTGTTGTTGTTGTTGTTGTTGTTGTTGTATACTTTATTTATAGTGGAAATCAAAACAGGTAAAATGCCTAATAACATTGGAATAACATAAATAATAACATTGGACCCACTGACAGTTGGGCGCATCGTGTTGCTCTGACGTTCAGCTTTCAGTAGATCTCACATACGTCATAGTGCATACATTTTTGCGAGTTGTAGATCACGTACACATCCAGCAAAGTGTTTTTTTCACAAAGAACTGTTGTTTGCTCGCGTTTGAAACGTTGCTTTTCGTCTTCAGCGTCGTCTTTCCATTCGGAAACAGTTGAGTTCTTGTTTACCAGGGTTTGCGCATGGCTGCGCAAGGAGACATTATGGACATAGGCACTGAGAAGTATGCGCTTTAGGCGGAGGAGAACGACGATGCGTCGTCCTACCTGGGCGAATCCTCAAAGTGTACTGAAAGCCGAGCTTTGACACTGTTGCGCTGGAAGGCCTACTGATGTTTACGAACAACCAAAAGGCACAGTGACTGCCGGAGAAACCCTCCGATGAGGGGATGCTTTGATATACGCAGCCAGGTACGCTGCACCAAAATTTCAACGCTCAACAGCAGGCAATTCATGACTACTTCATGGACCAGTTGATGGACAGGGAGGCAGATATCACACCATGGAAAGAAGCTACCAACAGAAGTCCTGAGGAACTTCTTGCCAACTTGGAATCACTTGAAGTGGCATGACGGTGGGCACGAGTGTCCTGTGCAGTAATGCGCGCGCATACTTACCGTCCACTTCGCAGCGTACGGCGTACAACATGGAAGTTCTCTGTTGTTTTTGTGCCAGAAGAATGTTTTTATAGCTCTTTCGCTTTACGTAAGAGCAGTAGCCTGCGAGTATATCGTTATCAGACTATATCAGTTAATTTCACAGCAAACTGAAGCTGTTACTATGGGTTACTATGGGTTGCTAATGGAGTTGCTATAGTGATTGTGGTCAAAATTGCCGTATTCTTGACTATTCTGAACTTTGATCTGTATTGTTTCGATCCATAAACGGTTGTTGGTATAAGTGAGTGATGTGTGCTTGAAAAAAACACTCTGATGTTTGGTGACTATATCCACTGCTAATACTCCGGAGATGCTGTTGGTGCCACAAATTGTATCGGTTTCACCTTATGCAATTGCCTATCTTCAACCCTTCATATCTCAGTGGCATCACTGTGGATTTCAATAAAATTTTCTGTATGGCCTTGTGATACCCACCACCATCGATTACCTGGCGTCTGGTGAAGCCAGGGATCATTTGTCCAGTCAGGTCGGCAGCCTAACCGTCGGTAAGCTTGTGTTTGGATCCCGTTCTGCTCGATGTGGTAGATCACAAACAATTTGATATCGCACAAATTGATCTGAGCATCGTGCGTACGGTATTTTATATTCCGAAAATCCCAAAGTGTCTCTGTGTGGCCGTCCTATGCCACGAGAAACTCTAATCAGGCTCCTATGTCCTCTGCCTTCATGATTGAATGTCCACTTCGATTGAACAACGAACACAACAATCGAGGACGGCTTTGCAATGAAAAATACAGCTATACTGGAGCTGAAAAAAAGAAGAAAAAAAACGTGCTCAGGATGAGACTCGAGTACACGTATACTCTCCCAGCAGGTGAAATGCAAATTTTTGTGAAAAATGGGTGTCGCCGACTGACCAGTAATTTCGCCTGACGCCCCAAGAGTGTGCAACTGCCTGCACAACCTCTATGCTGTGCTGCAACGGCAGAACTTCACATCACGTGACATGGTTCAAAAGGTTATGCTGGCAAACAGTGCAAAGTGACCACAAGAGAGTTGTACCCAAAGCTGGGTTGCGTACAACCCTGTATCTATCATGCACAGAGTGCAAATAATGTGTACGGGTTCATCACGTGATGTGAAATTCTGCCGTTACAGACCCCATAGCTGGAGTTGCACACTCTTGGGGTTTATGAACTCTTGGTGTAAGTGAGTGATGTGTGCTTGAAAAAAAACATTCGGATGTTTTGTGACTATATCCACTGCTAATACTCCGGAGATGCTGTTGGTGCCACAAATTGTATCGATATTCGCCTTATGCAATTGCCTATCTTCAACCCTTCATAATTATCTCAGTGGTATCACTGTGGATTTCAATAAAATTTTCTGTATGGCCTTGTGATACCCACCACCATCGATTACCGATGATAAACCTGGAAAAAGCCTGATTTAAAAAATGGGGTGAAGTGCCTAATAACATGAACCATGCAGCCTAACGAATTTTTCTCAAAATGAGCCGCGACATCACAAAAGGGTGCTTATGGCACGCGACATCAAACTGCGAAAAACTCGTTTGAAAGTTGAGTACGCAATATTGAGAGTGCACATTTTCTTTTTGAATTCGATCAGTTTCATTGCGATTTATCAAGCTTTTTGAATGCGGTTTTTGCAACACAAGCAGTGAGAATTCAGCCATTGCGGTGTATTCATAACTCAGTTTGTGACATTTTCGCCAAAAGCACCCTTTTGCCATGGTGCGGCTCAAATGTGTTAACATAAATTCTCTCCCGTAACCCCTCGCCTACTTTTTTGGTATTAACATTTAATTTTGTTTTCTCGACATTTATTTGTGCATTCCCATTGTGCTGTACTCGTATGTAGCCCACCACCGCTAGCTTGTAGAGGCCCAAAACCAAACGTCGTAGCTACTGTACTCGTAATAAAACAACAAGGCTAGCATGAAAATGTCCCACTTACCCTGAGTCTTGAACGACTTCATCCTGAAGTCGAGTGGCATTGAGCGCCATTCCAGTCATCAAAATGTTCTCTGACAATTCCAAAACAACGTTCATAATTCACAGGATTCCCCGTGCGAGCACGGAACGGCAAAGGCTACTTATTCGGAGCACAGCAAAGCCGGCGCCGTTTATATTAAAAGGCTGGGAACTAATGGTCCACAGAAGCAATGATACACAAGTCATAATTTCGTTTATACATCCGCCAGTCGCTGTGAAGACTGAAGATAAAAATAATTGAGATGAAACTGGAGTACTCAACTGAGTCGGAGCAGTGAAAAACGCAAGCGCCCTCACTAGTGCACCCTACACCCTATCGCGTACTACTGAAACCTGATTGTTCACACAGTCTACCGTTGTCGGTCTAGTCCCAGGCCCAGGCACTGACACTGAGCACATTCTGACAATGGACTGCATTTCACATTTTCAGCGCTGGCGGCGAGACATAATTATACATAACCAATCTGATCCGCAGCCGGGCTATTGGCGGTAGATCTACTAGTGTGGGAACTGAACGGATTTTGTCATCAAGTGTAGATCTACAGTGCGAAATAGTGGTTGCGACTTTGGGGATAATTTTTTTAGGAATGTGTTTGCTCCCACACTCTGGAGCTCTCGCGCTATTCCGTGGGCTTCTCGTGTGCTCTGGATGGCAGTCGTGGGTCAGTCAAGTGTCAAGTCAAGTCGGGGGATTAGCGCGAGCTCCAGTGTGGGAGCAAACTCATTCCTAAAAAAGTGTGGATCTAGATACATGTACAGCTACAGTGTTTTCCTCTCACATTGTTTTTTGATAAAATGTGTTATAATAACAAAATCGTCCTGTACCTCACCAAATTCGAAGCCAATACGTCGACAATTCTTTTAGCTGATTTTCCATTATTCTCCAATGTTGCAGCCGATTTTCGAACAGTCAGATGATTTTGCAGCCGAATCTAATTTGAATAGCCGAATTTGGGGAAAGCCTTCTCCATGCAAAGCCCGAGGGACCCGTTCAAAAAAAGCCTGTGAATACCGTACTTGCTCGATTAGAGCCCTCTATCGAATAGTGTCCAGTCTCTGAAAGCCGGTGAAGAAATAACGCCCTATCATGAATAGTGCCCCACCCCCCCCCCCCCCCCCCCCCCCCGAGCCCCCTGCGATTGTAACCAAGCTGATGGGCAAGTAATAGTTTGGTGTTCTTTTGCTAATGTACTTGTCAATCTCAATCCCCTGGTGATTACAGTATCAATATCACAGATATTGTTACCGTTTCTGTAGAGTGATAGTTTACAGTAAACAATAAGCGTTGTTTTACTTAGCCTTCTTCGTCTTTATGCTGGTCCTTGCTGGATGACGTACATGTAAATGTACCAGCATTGAAGAACTGGTGCCCTCTGTTGAATATTGCCTCATCTGTGATAGACTTTGGAAAAATATTGCCCCAGGGGCAATATTCGGGCGACTAAGGTAATCACTTGGTAAGTAAATTTACAGCTCGAAAGGTGATGAGGGTGATAATGGTGGTGATGGTGAATGCAATGATGAGAAGAACGAAAGGTAGAAGAAGACCTCCGGCGTGTTAAATCAACGAAGTCGCACCAACTTCTTCTTCACACGTTATTCGAAAAGTTCATTTCATTTGTTTCACCCATCCACCGTAATTTTCCCTATTTGCAAACGGGTTTACTCACAAAGCTAATCGAGTGAAACCAGAAAGTAATACCCGTAGCAATACTTGTCTTGCTAGTGAGGACTGTTCAACCTACATGTACATGCAGTTGTTTCACATACTTGAAGACGGTTGAAGTACAAGTACAATGTCATGTATTTAAAGGAAGAACAATGGACCAATGAACTATGAGCTAGGCTATAATTTCCACTAACACCAGCGGTTACTTGACAGTCAGCTCATGCGATAACTAAATCATTGCATGACACAGACCAACGGTACTGACTTTCCACATCTAACTAACTGGCTTCTTTTTTTCGTGCTATAAATATTTGGCTCTCCATCCGAGTCCATCTTTATAAGTTTCTAATTCACATTATTTTCATGTTTCTTCTTGTATTCTCTATTGTGATGTATTTTCGAACTTAGGGCCCGGTCCCACATGCAGTGGCGGATCCGCTGGTGCGACAAGGTTTTGCGGGAGTGGTGTCGCACCTCTCCTGCGACAAAATGCTCGCGTGGTCTCACATGCTCACGCGTGCACGGCGAACGAAGCGAGCGCGCCTCTCTGACTTCCAAAAAATTCAGTGCAGCTCTCCTGCAACTCAAGCATGCTTTCACTTCGAAGTAGATCTACGCGTGCACGTACTGATGCAGTGATGGTGTACAGTCAGTACTGTGTCTGTGGACAGAACTGTATCGTCCTTTGTGGACACATCAACGCAGCACTGATGTACTGTTGATGTAGATACTAGGTGTTGGACAGGTCGTTGTTTTTGTTGAGTATCAAGCATTAGCTACATGTCGTGGGTTCGGTATTGTTGACTTTGAGTCTTTGTTCTGTATACTATACTAGTAATCTGAAAGAATGGATTTTCCGTTGGGTAGAGGTCGATTAGCGAGACGTTGTCGACAGGCAACGGAGACCGCAGCGACATTTTGTTGCTGAATACTAGTACGAACTTGTTGAGCAGCACGTCGACGATAACCAATGGCAATGATAACTGCTACAGATACTGGTAATAGTGGTACATGTATCGCTCTTGCTTGACCTACATCACAGTGGTCCGACTGCGTGGTTTTACATGATGGCCATGCTTGGCTGCTCACAGGTCCGGGATTTGGTCTTTGGCCGACGCCGCAGCCGTCGGTTTCAGCTTCTCGGCTATCCACCTATCGCTCCGTATCTCTCTTCATCCCTTGGCCAAACGAGTCTTGACTTCAACATACATGTACAACTGTAGCCGTAGCTGCTCTGACTAAAGTCAAACTGTCCACTTCATGATCGAAAATAAAATCGAACAACACAAATCGCTCACTATGTCAGACTAGTGTCGCAGGAGCGGAACTTCCGCAGGAGAGTATACGCTCCAAAAATTTTGGAGTAGCGGATTTGAACTTTCCGCCACGGCGGAAGTTCCGCTACTCGCAGTTTCCATGGTGATACACGCTGTTGCGACACCGCTGCAGCGGATCCGCAACTCTCAAGTGCATGTGGGACCGGGCCCTAAAGATCGTCACAGGAAAACGTTTTAAAATGTTTCTCTTGACACTACGCCCCAGCCACGCGACATTCGCGTTCTTTCAATATTAATTAATATACTTCTTGGAAAAACTGTGATTGCATCACTGGAATTATTGGGCGCACGTTCAGACGTGGTTTTCTCGCCCAGTCTAGAATTGCCCGTGTAAGATTGAGCTCTTTTGCCAATAGCAATGTAATGATTTAAGTGTTGGAGTAGGGTTTTCAAACCGTCAGGGACCATACTAGAATGTGAACAGACACATTTAAAACTACAAGACACACACACAAAGAAGGAGAAGCAAGAAAACAACACGAAACCACAGTAAACAATAGGGGTGAAAGTTAGCACTGAGAACCCGAGTTCGAGTACTCTGATTTTCTCCGATCGAATATTCGAGTATTGGAGTATTCTTGATATCCTAAAAAATCGCACACCAACCGCCTTAAAAATCACATGATACAACCCTGATTAAACCGATTGGCAGTCCTTTTCTCGGGTGTATTGGTTGGTGGGTCATTTGGGCTCTCTCTACTCGTGTACAAGTGTTCACCACACAGTCTGCACATCAATATCTGCTTACTGCTGCTCTGAAATGCAGACTTCTGTGCCAAATGCATGTACCATGTATGAGCGAGTACTCTGATTTATTCCGAGTACGATTATATTTGAAAAATCCAAACGAGTATTCGAATATTCGGTATAATTGTTTCACCCCTAGTAAACAATATACAGCTTCATACGAGTACGTGCAAACAATTAGGGAACGACAAAGGTGTTTTAACTCTGCCTTTCACGCAGGCAGGCATAGTAGGATGGTCTAAGACCATGATCGAGAAACAGAGGGTACCAGGTTCAAGTCCTGCTTGGAAGCGGAAGGATTTTTTCCAGCCGTGCTGCGACCCACAGTTAATTGGGAACTCGTGGCCTGGCACGAGGGAAACATGGATGCAGTGAATGGGATTTCGGTCTTTGACCATTTTGTGGTGGGTCTGATCTACTCACCTCCCACCGCTTATGAGCTGCATCTGCGCCTTGATCCAAGAGGGTGGTGGCGTTCCTGCGGATGCGGAAAACTGGGCCTTTGGCCGAGTCTCACGCGAACCGTGAAATTTTTTTTTTCACGCACTACGTTTTACGAGTAAGTTGAAGTTCTGACACCTTAGTCTAGCTTATTGGGATATGGTAGGGATAATATCACTTTTAAGATGTTAAATGAAAGGTGATTAAACATCAAGTTGTTTTCTGATATACCTAGCACACTGTAGTCTGGCATTGGTCTTATGAGAGTGCGATTGCTCGATGAGTGTAACTTTAACGTCGCTTGAATGAATGGCAGCAGAGTGTGTAGTGGATATCAAAATTATTATGGCACCAGTCGATAACCAAGTGCGCAAAACAATGCAGGTCATATTATGCACATTTACCGGTATGCACTAGACCAGTGACTTGACAAACATGACTGAAATTGCGTGTCACAACCATAAACAACATGAAACGGGATGCGAACAAATGTGAGGCGGGACAAATAACCATCAGACAGTTACGAGATTATGGGAACAATCCTACTTGAACAATGTTGTTTGTGTTGTATGTTTTTTAAACTCGCCCGTATGAATTTCCAGGTGACAGTGAAGTCCATCATAATTATGGTTATTAAATAACAAATTTCCAACTCCTTAAGGAAATTGTCCGCCCAGGTATTTGTCATTCGGACTCAGACTCTTCAGAAGTATCCTCTTCATCTCCATCCAGATGTTCCACTCTTTGGTCTTGTGAATCTTGCAATTTGCTGGAGCTGCATTCACTGCCCGGTTGAGTTCGGGGGGCTTTTCTAATACTTTTCTTGGCCCGCTGATGGGCAAACCATTGTCGTATGTTTTTTGTCCCGACGGCAAAATGCTTAGCCAATTCGGCTAACCTTTGTGTAGATGGCCAATGATCATGATCAAACTCATTCATCAGAACAGCATACTGATCCTTTGAAAATGGCTTGCAGGCTCGGCCACTTCGCAATTTGGTAGTACTTGTATCTCGTGGGGCACTAGCGTTCCTGGCTACGTCATCTAGCCATGCTTTGAATATAGGGTACAACGATTTCATTTTATCGTCAGCAAATAAACGACTTCTAAACCTTTGGATAGAGTGCTGAGATTTTGCAAAATTGGCACCATAGGATATGCAGAGTATGGATGCGAGTCTTTTTTGTGAAATGTTTGCCCGTTCTCTTGCTGTTTTGACCAATTCGCAAAAGGCCTTATGATCATAACTCAATATATCTTTGTTTGCCGTCGGAGAACAGCGACCCATTGTACTTGGTAGTGGAAGATATGGGGATGATCCGTATCCGCTTGTTGTCTGCCCAAGGGAAGCGTTCTCGGTGTTGTGTTGTTGTGATGTACTCAAGGGTAAAGAGGAAGCAATCCCAGATAAACTAGAAGGCGTATCTCTTTGTGTTGTCAATGATATTTTATAGGCTGGTGGGGGATATGGGGATGCTGCATGACGTCTTGTGCTCTCCGTACGAGAAACATACTCACGTTTTTGCTGTTGCGAGTTACTGACGGCCGAAGAAGAAGCATATCCCTGTAAAGCAGAGGGTGTATCGTGCTGCGCTGAACTGCGGGCATTTGATCTACTTCTTTGGTCTTGGTAGCCAGATGCGGATGGTGTGTATTTCCTTGTTCTCGGAACAAGGGAAACGTTCTCTGAGTAATGCTGCCGCTGGTGTTGCTCCTGCTGTGGATTGAGGGAGGAATTATACGATATGCCTTCCGGTCGCTCTTTTGCTCCTTGATGCGGAGTGGGAGTGCTTGAAGCAAAAGCAGATGATAGCTCTGAACCAGTAGTTACATCGGGTTCGACGCGTCTGGAATTGAAGTCGTTTGTTTTGGTTTGAGTTGACCGGGGCCTATTTAGCCAACGGGCAATTTCTTGAACGTCGTTGTCAACTCGCTTCCAATCCGATGCGTCGTCTTCAGCAACATCGAGCGGTTTGTCTTTGTAGTATTGTCGTGTCTCAATCTTTTGAAGCACGGCCGTAAGCTCATTTCGCAGGGGATACGAGTCCAAGTCATTCTCCAGTTCCAGGCTAAGCCTTGGTGAACTATTCGATGACGTTGCAATCGCCATGGATGTGCTTGATGGATGACTGAAATATGATGGGGCACTAGTTACGATCTCAGTGCTGGCCGACAATGTTCTGTTCTTTACTGTTGCAGTTGAAGACGGGACGCAAGAAGAGACACCGGTCGCAGTTCGTGGTGGTTGGTCAGCCATATGAACGTCCTGAAAGATATCCGTAATTTGTTCAATGCACCCGCAGCACAATACAAATAGAAGACAAATTGTGCAGTGAGAGAATTTTTTTGAATTTGGTGTTCGAAGAGAACCAACTACAACGAATAGAAAGACAGTTGAAAAGCTACGGGCTTGAAAGTTGTCTACGGGCAATGAAGACTGCAGCCTGGACTAACGCGTTTTGAGCTTGCTCAGGGGGGATTATTTCACAGCTTCTGTTGCTTAAGTTAGGGCTGAAAAAATTAACCACAAGTGAAAGGTGTTCGCTGTTACACTTGGTAGAAAAGAATCACAACTGCAATGTGATAAGATTTCACACTGAATCACCTCGTCCTTGGAATTTAAGCAACGTGTGCATGCTGAAACGCGTCAGGACGTTCAAGGGATCGTTGTTCTCACATGTGCGTATCGCTAAACCATTTAATAATCTAAAACTTTTCATATTTGCACCACACAGCCTTACCTAAGTAATTATAGCATTCGAATTCACACTTGTCCAGCTTGAAACACCGTCAGCTATCGTTACTTCTGTGTACTTGTTACCTACTATAGTCGATATACTTCATATATTATACGTTTTAGGTTTCTCAAGTCTGGCACCTTTATTCACTTCTATGTGTACGAGGTCACCAGTTGTCCAAGCGGTTTTAGGCTGCATATCTTTGCGCTATTAGTATCACATTCATTTCCGAGGGCCCTCAAAGTCTGTTCTCACCTTCCAGGAGCAACGCTGACTCATTCTGCACTCTGGTGTGTCACGAGGTGTTTGTCGCGCTGAAAATGTAGGAGAGGGAGTGTTACAATAGTATTGTCACACTCCCTCTCCTAATGCATATTTTTGTAATATTATAACAAAAATATGCATTATGCTACAGACTCAAAGGGTAAAGTGGAGAGACGAAGAGGAACGACAATATAGACCCTCCCCGGCTAGAACAGTATCTAACGACCATGGGGCGGGCGGAGTGAATGCCCCATGGGCTTCTCAAGTGTCCGCAAACGTGGCCGTAACGCGTGCGTATTCCAACACCATTCCATAACTGTAGAACAATTATACCATGGAGACAACTGCAGTGGGACGTCCGCCCAGTTTGGTGGGCAGCGAGTTCACGGAGTGAATGCCCTATGGGCCTCTCGCGTGACTTTTTGCCATACTGTGTTGGAGGGATGAGTCTGAACTGGCCCCCTTATTTCCAGTGCATCTACATGTATACTGTCACATTGGATAAATCTTGTATTGTAGAATTCCACATGTGTGTATACTGCTCTGTACTTTTGTGCATTGAGCACTCTACCTTGAACTGCCCGCACCGGCCTTGTCTATAATATTATCATTTACAATCTGCGGACAGAGTTAAGACAGTCATGTAGTCTTGTACTAGTTTCGGCTCCACAATCCAGTGTGTCGTTACTATAATAGCTTTCGTGTCTGAGGTTGCTGGTATGTCTGTTGGCTCTGGGTTCCCAGTACTCAGTAGCCGAGGCTGATAAAGTATCTCCAAGTTCACCTCAAGGTACCAGTGCAACTAGTGTCTGCTTCTATCACGCAAGAGTCCCCTGGGGCATTCACTCCGTGAACTCACTCCCCACCAAACTGGCCGGGCGTCCCACTGCTGTTGTCTCCATGTTATATTCATTCTACAGTTATGGTATGGTGTTGGAAAACACAGACACGTTACGGCCATGCTATCGGACACTTGAGAGGCCCGTGGGGCATTCACTCCCCCCGCCGCGTAGTCGATAGATCCTGTTTGTCTACTCTTGTTTATCTACTCTTGATATTATAAATCCGTGTTAGGTACTGCTATGGTATTGATAACATTATAATGGTCTACAGTGTATACCAGATTCACACTGACAGTGTCCGCCTAGTTTCCATCAATCATATATTTTGCTTTGCCTGGTTCAATATCCTTTGGTTTTATACTGGGTTTGCATTTTGTTCTGATGATTCATTATTTTTTATCAATGTTGGTATTGCTTTTCCATTCATTGTGGGGTTATTCTCCAGTAAAAGAAGCTGTCATTCGCGCATAGAATCGTGGCTCTACAATTGCACCCGCTCATTCCGCAACGGTGATTTGGTTTAATTCTCCAATCTCTAGTTTTAGATCAAGCTGATTGAGGTGGCAATTCTCACCACGGCTAGACTTAGTGATGGTTTACAGTAAACAATAGGCTTTTTTTCTTTGCCTTCTTTGTCTTTATGCTGGATGACATAAATGAGCAGAGCGTGTAGTGGGTATCAAACTCAAACTCAAATGGGGAAAGGCAAATCAAATCAAATATAGCACCGGCCGATAACCAAGTGCGCAAAACAATGCAGGTCATATCATGCGCATTAACCGGTATACAGTTAATCAGGGACTTGACTAACAGGACTCAAACGTATACGAAATTGCCGTTCACAACCATAAACAACATGATACGGCATGCGAACAAATGTGACCTGGGAAAAATAACAATCAGACAGTTACTTAGAATGGGATTATGGGAACAATCCCACTTGAACAATGTTGTTTGTGTTGTATGTTTTTTGAAACTCCCCCGCATGAGTTTCAGGCGAGAAAGATGTCCATCATAATTATGGTTATTGATTAACATTTTTCCAATTACTTCAGGAACATGTCCGCGAATATATTTGTCATTCGGAGTCAGACTCTTCAGAAGTATCCTCTTCATCTCCATCGAGATCTTCCACTCTTTGGTCTTGTGAATCTTGCGATTTGCTGGTGCCACGTTCACTGCCCGGTTGAGTTCGGGGTGCTCTTTTAATATTCTTCTTGGACCGTTGATTTTCAAACCAATTCCGTATGGTTGTTGTCGTTACGGCAAAACTGTTAGCCAACTCGGCTAACTTTTGTGTAGACGGCCAATGATCTTGAGCAAACTCATCCGTCAGAACAGCATACTGATCCTCTGAAAGTTGCTTGCAGGCTCGGCCACTTCGCAATTTGGTAGTACTTGTATCTCGTGGGGGATTAACGTTCCTGTCTACGTCATCTAGCCATGCTTTGAATATAGGGTACAACGAATTCATTGTAGCGTCACCATATGAACAACTTCTAAACCTTTTGATAGAGTGCTTAGTGCTTGGAAATTTGGCACCATAGGATATGCAGAGTATCGATGCGAGTCTTTCTTGTGAAATGTCTGCCCGTTCTCTTGCTGTTTTGACCAATTCGCAAAACGCCTTATGATCATAACTCAATAAATGTGCCTTAGCCGCCGGAGAAGAGTGATCCATTGTACTTGGTAGTGGGAGATTTGGGGATGATTCGTAATCGCTTGTTGTCTGCCCAAGCGAAGCGTTCTCGCTATTTTGCTGTTGTGATGTACTGAAGGCTAAAGAAGAAGCAATCCCCGGTAAACTAAAAGGCGTATCTCTTTGTGTTGTCAATAATCTTCGAAAGGCTGGTAGGGGATATGGGGATGCTGCATGACGCCTTGTGCTCTCCGTATGAGAAACATACTCACGGTTTTGCTGTTGCGAGTTACTGACGGTCGAAGAAGAAGCATATCCCTGTAAAGCAGATGGTGAATCGTGCTGCGCTGAACTACGAGTATTTGATCTACTTCTTTGGTCTTGGGAGCCAGGTGCGGATGGTGTGTAATTCCTTGTTCTCGGAACAAGGGAAACGTTCTCTGAGTAATGCTGCCACTGGTGTTGCTCCTGCTGTGGATTGAGGGAGGAATTAAACGAGATGCCTTCTAGTCGCTCTTTTGCTATATGATGTTGAGTAGGAGTGCTTGAAGCAAAAGCAGATGATAGCCCTGAACCGATAGTAACATCGGGTTCGACGCGTCCGGAAGTGAAGTAGTTTGTTTGCGTTTGAGTTGGCAGCCAACGGGCAATTTCTTGAACGTCGTTGGCAACTCGCTTCCAATCCGATGCGTGGTCCTCAGCAACATCGAGCGGTTTGTCTTTGGAGGATTGTCGTGTTGCGATCTTTTGAAGCACGGCCGTAAGCTCATTTCGCAGAGGATACGAGTCCAAGTCATGCTCCAGTTCCAGGCTAAGCCTTGGTGAACTATTCGATGACGTTGGTATCGCCACGGATGTGCTTGATGGATGACTGAAATGTGATAGGGCACTAGTTACGATCTCAGTGCTGGCCGACGATGTTCTGTTCTTTGCTGTTGCAGTTGAAGACTGGACGCAAGAGGAGGCACCGGTCGCAGTTCGTGGTGGTTGGTCAGCCATATGAACGTTCTAAAAGATATCCGTTATTTGCCCTCTGCACCCGCAACACAATACAAATAGATTGTGCGGTGAGAGAAAATAATTGAATTTGGTGTTCGAAGAGAACCAACTACAACGGTTCGAAAGACATCTGATAAGCTACGAGCTTGAAAGTTGTCTACGAGCATTGAAAACTGCAGCCTGGACTAACGCGTTTTGAGCTTCCTCAGGGGAGAATATTTTACAGCTTCTGTTGCTAAAGTTAGGGCTGAAAAAATTAACCACAAGTGAAAGGAGTTCGCTGTTAGTAACACTTGGTAGAAAATAATCACAACTGCAATGTGATAAGATTTCGCACTGAATCACCTCGTCCTTAGAATTTCAGCTACTTGAGCATGCTGAAAAGTGTCAGTACGTTGAAGGGATCGTTTTTCTCACATGTGTGTATCGCTTAATCATTTAATAATCTAAAACAGTTCATATTTGCACCACTCAGTCTTACCTTGGTAATTACAGCATTCGAATTCACACTTGTCCAGCTGGACACACCGTCAGCTATCGTTACTTCTGTGTACTTGTTACCTACTATAGTCGATATACTTCATATATTATACGTTTTAGGTTTCTCAAGTCTGGCACCTTTATTCACTTCTATGTGTACGACGTCACCAGTTGTCCAAGCTGTTTTAGGCTGCATATCTTTGCGCTATTGGTATCACATTCATTTCCGAGGTCCCTCAAAGTCTGTTCTCACCTTCCAGGAGCAACTGTGAATCATTCTGCACTCTGGTGTGTCACGAGGTATTTGTCGCGCTGAAAACGGATGAGAGGGTGTGTTACAATAGTATTGTAACACTCCCTCTCCTAATGCATAATTTTGTTATAATTATTATAACAAAAATATGCCTTATGCTACAGACTCAGAGGGTAAAGTGGAGAGACGAAGAGCAACGACGATGAACCCCCCCCCCCCCCCCCCGGCTAGAACAGTATCTAACGACCATGCGGCGGGCGGAGTGAATGCCCCATGGGCCTCTAAAGTGTCCGCAAGCGTGGCCGTAACGCGTGCATACTCCAACACCGTACCAAAGTAGTAGAATAAATATACCATGGAGACAACAGCAGTGGGACGTCCGGCCAGTTTGGTGGTGAGTGAGTTCACAGAGTGAATGCCCCAGGGGCCTCTCACGTGACTACTTGCCATACTGTGTTGGAGGGCTAAGTCTGAACTGTCACCCTTATTTCCAGTACATCTACATGACTTGTATACTACATATTGGATAAATCTTGTCTTGTAGAATTCCATCACTCCCTTAGTATTGACTCACATAGATTTTTGCCATACCTAAGCAGTCAAATATTCCTGCATATTTCACTCCTCAGCCTTAGGGCTATATTGACTGCTTATATTTGACTGCTTAGGGTTGCGCAGTTGAACGGTGCCTAGTGCAGCATTTTTACTGCATGAGTAGGTGGTGGTGCAACGGTTGTGCAATCATAAAACCGGGATTCATGAGGTTATGGTTTTGGAATTCGAAATACGGACTGTTTGTCGTGATAAATCTAATATTGACTTCGTACTTTGTCAGTATAGGAAATAAAAACCTCGTAAAAGACCTTTCTTTTTTTATCTTTTACTCGGCTTTTATTTCCTATATTGACCTCGTACTCAGTCAACATTAGATACATACTGCTCTGTACTTTTGTGCATTGAGCACTCTACCTCGAGCTATCTACACCGGCCTTGTCTATAATATTATTATTTACAATCTGCGGACAGAGTTATGACAGTCAAGTACTCTTGTACTAGTTTTGGCTCCACAATCCAGTGTGTCGTTACTATAATAGCTTTCGTGTCTGAGGTTGTTGGTATGTCTGTTGGCTCTGGGTTCCCAGTACTCAGTAGCTGAGGCTGGTTGGTAAAGTATCTCCAAGTTCACCTCACGGCACCAGTGCATCTAGTGTCTGCTTCTATCAAAGCATCCTGCTGCCTGAACTGTGAAGTACTTCTTACCCCAGGAGGTGTAGGGTGTGCATAGATACATAGAACTGTCTTGGTCGTTATAATTATACCGATGTACCCCGTGTGGTGTAGACCAGGTGTGCATTGTTTGTCGATTAATATGGCTTCGCCAGTTGTGTGCATTAGATAGTTATCTGGCGCAAGTCTATTTTGATCAATAAGTTCTTTTTCGCTGTCCTTGCTATAAGAGAAAATCTGTGGGTGCACATCCAGTGCATTTGCAGATTTGCGTGCTTTTCTTGCGACGGGCGTATACATGTACATGGTACACGTACATGTAGATGTATTGGAAATAAGGGTGACAGTTCAGACGTAGCGCTCTAACACAGTACTGCAAGTAGTCACGTGAGAGTCCCCTGGGGCATTCACTCCGTGAATTCCCTCACCACCAATCTGGCCGGGCGTCCCACTGCTGTTGTCTCCATGGTATATTCATTCTCCAGTTATGATATGGTGTTGGAAAACACACACGTTACGGCCATGCTTGCCGACACTTGAGAGGACCTTGGGGCATTCACTCCGCCCGCCGCATAATCGATAGATACTGTTTGTCTACTCTGGTTTATCTACTCTTGATATTATTAATCCGTGTTAGACTCGTATTTTAGAGGGTTAGACCAGTAAGACTCGTAGCAATACGTGTCTTGCTAGTGATGACTGTTGCACCTACATGCAGTTGTTCCACATATTTGAAGACGGTTGAAGTACATGTGCATGTATGTAGGACTCAGTATAGAGTCCATGCACTATATGATGTCCAGCACCCTATATAGAGTCCATTGGTCCAAAATCCACTATACAGAGTCCAGGAGTCCACTCAGTTTTGATCAGCTTCATCCTGCCGCGCAATCCCCTATAAGGAGTACACTTTTTCTACAAGTCCCCTATTCACGGTCCAGGAGTCCAGTTTATCCAGTCACGCCGTCCTGTGTGCTGTGCCCCGAAAGAGAACACATTTTTAAAAAAATTTCAGTTTTGCTTGCCTCGTGGCAGCGCATTCCTTTCTTCACTTCAGCCATGGCTGCCAATTCTGCTGTGCAGTTGCTGACAGTAATCTGTCTCGAGCTAACCAAGGAGGATAAGGAGACGTTCAAAATCAAATCTGGAAAGCGTCTTGTGGTTCTCTGAAGACGTTTCATCAGTGCGCGGGATGAAAGCAGAAATTGCAGAACGAGAAAAGTTCAGCACAGTTCAAATCTGACGAGTCAGGTACACTGACGCTCTCTTTCGTTCGACGCCACAAGGATCCCCTGTTTGGCTGGCCATTGCTGCCAGTAAGACGTTTGAACGGTTTCATCAGAGCGAGGGATGAAAGCAGAAAGCGGAGAAAGAGAAAAGTTCAGCACAGTTGCAATCTGACGAGTCAGATACACTGACACTCTCTTTCGTTCGACGCCACAAGGATACCCCTGTTTGACTGGACAAGAGCTGCCTGTACCACCGTGTCAAAAGGCTGTCCAACTACATGGCAGGACGATGACTGAGGTAAGGAAGCTTTTACTCGTTTCGATTGGTCTGCTGTTCTGTCGTTATGCTTGAATTTTTTTCCATTTTCAAGGAGCGTATCGCGTTTGTTTGATGTTGCTTGAATGAATGCCCTAAAAGTAATCAACCACTTCGTAATAGTCCTCAAGGACTGCAAGGACTTTGCATCAATCGTATATGATCGTCTAGCTATCATCAATTTTTATTTTATGAGAAATGTATTTTTATCCCTGTGATAATTATGTGAACTCCACGACACTCTTCCTGTAGTATGATGTCGAATACAATGGGATCCACAAACGCAGTGCCAGTGTACTAGTAGTAGTAGGACTAGGAGGATTGCTTGTATGCCAATGACAAGAAAAAGCTTCTCAAGCTAATACTCGTATTCCCTGAAGTAACCGTTTTGATGTCACGAACATGACATTGTGTCAGTGAAACTGCCTCGTGACAACAAATCATTGCATTTCCATCTTGGGGAAGACTGACTGACAGCAACGCTGTACAGATTGTTCAAATCATCTCATTTCAATTTAGTTGCAGTGAAACACTGTGTACACTACATGTATGTTGGTGTGTCTGTGCGTCTTGAGTGTGCACAAACCATCTTATTCCTCGTATTACTAATAGATTATTGTCCCCACCATCACCTGTTCACAGGTCTTTGAGTGGATTGATTTTCATTGAGCATCACATTCGTTGAGAACTTGGTAGTTGTGTGCTCCCATGCATCATTACGGTAATAAGCGTATCCTTGTGCTATCTATTTGTTGCAGGTGTGCTGATCTTCAGAAGCTTGCGGAACTGAGTGCTGCTGAACATTTGCATGGCCATGAGCAATGGTGAAGCTTGCTATTGCACTCTCAGCATGTGCTAGTATTATGCTGACCACTGCACTATGTTACTCTCTTACACTACTACGTGTATGTAAACGTGCGTGTACCCGTCCCCGTACGCATTCGTTTCGTATAATTATTTGTTATCCCTCTTGACTTTACATGTAAATGGCTGGACGTTTGCATGGCTGTTGGAGTTGCGTGTGTATTGTGTCTCTACTCTTTTCTTGGTGTTTTCTTGGCGTTGTATAAGTGTGTGTGTGTGTGTGTGTGTGCGCGCGCGCACGCGCGCGCACAATAATTTGAAAACAAATAATTAATCCTGGGCTCTCCATTATTCTCTTTCGATTCTTGGTTTTTTTCTAGGTATTTTCTTGGCGTTGTGTGGGTGTGTGCATGTGTGTGTGCGTGCACAATAATTTGGCAACACTACATGATTGAGATATTGTAATTTGCAGCGTCTGCGAAGAGACCACTTGATTTGAGGATGGTGTTTGTAGGGTTTTTCATGTAATGACGTGGCTGCAGTGGCGCCTCAATACATATTTTTTTATCTTGAGAAGTGAATGATGTAAAGGATTAAAGGGAGAGGCCGTTTTCTGGTTAATATTCACTGCTTACAGCAGATCCTATGTCTATTTTCGAACTCGATAGGGGATGCCTAATTGGCTGGACTTTATACAGGGGTGTTGTCCACATAAAGACTCTTTATAGTTGATTTCAAAGTTTGGACTCCGTACAGTTGGTTTTGGACCAATGGACTCTATATAGGGGTGAAGCCAATTGGCTGGACTCTATACAGGGAGTGATGTCCATCGAAACTTTGAGCTCACAGTTGATTCCAAGTTTGGACTCTGTACAGTGGATTTTGGACCAATGGACTCTATATAGGGGTTGGACATCATATAGGGGCTGGACGCTCTACTGAGTCCAACATGTATATATGAAGAAACATGCACCATGGAACTACGACTTAGGCTATAATTTCCACTAACACCACCAGTTACTTGACAGTCAGCTAATTCGATAACATAATCAATGCACGAATGTGACCAGACACATCTAAAACTAACAAAAAAATCACGGTTCGTGTGAGACTTGGCCAAAGGCCCAGTTTTCCGCATCCGCAGGAACGCCACCACCCCTTGAACAAAAGCGCAGATGCAGGTCCTATACTGTAGGAGATGAGTAGATCAGAGCCACCACAAAGTGGTCAAAGACTGAAAAATGTTGGTTTGCGTTGCGCAAACCGTAGTTAACCTACATGTCACAGAGCCGCATCTCCCGCATGGAGATGCCGTCCGCGGACACGCCAAAACCGCCAAAACCGCCAAAACCGGCCAAGTCTCATACGAGCTCCGCTAAAGTCGTACGCACTGCCGGGCTCCCGCGTGGGGCCCCACGCAAGCATTTGCAACCGCGACGCGCGTACGGCATGCCGTATAAGCCACCTATCAGCCTTGGGTGCAAGCTCACCCAAGGCCACCCTCGCAAGGCAGGAACAAGTAAAGACATTCACCAGTTGTTTGTTGTGCCTACCCGCCGCAGAAATTTTTTGAAATTGTCTTCTTCTAAGCTTCCGCCCTCAGCGATAGTCTTTACACCCACCATGGCTTTCTCGGATTCACAAATGGAGTCTATCCAGCAGATCGTGGCAGCCAGCGTGGCAGCAGCCCTCAGTGGCATCGCACCGGAGAATGTCATAGAGCACCAAGAAGACGGTATGTGTGCTGATCAATTAATGCACCATACGAACATGGAGTACCCCTCCTGTATTTCGCACGTCTCGTTGGAGACAGTGGATCGGATCAGACGAGTCGAGTATTTAGATCTGGCAATACTGCTCCCGCCCAAATCTATTTCTACCGGGGAGCCAGCCCCTAAGAGGTTCCGCATAGACGAGGAAGTGGCACTTTCGGTGACAAGCGCACCGAAAGGGAAAATTGAGAACCTTGCCACGTGGACCGAGGCATGGTCTATTTTTAGCCTAATCGCCATCCGCGATCAACCTCGCTGCGCCGCTGCACTGATGCAGCACCAAATACGCATGGTACAGGCAGCCGGGAAGTACCGCTTCTCGGCAGTCGTGGACTATGACACGCGGGCACGCCAGGCCCTGTCAAAGGACCCAAGCCGATCCCTGGCGGAGCTCGACACGGAGCTTTTCGCGACGTGTTTCACGGGTCAGGCCCTCCCCAATTGCAGCATTTGCAAGAAGGTGGGGCACTTGGCCGGAGCGTGCACCTCGGCCTTTTGCGGCAAGCAGGCGAAAGAGAGTGCAAGCACTAAATCAACCGAAATCTGCCGCCGCTACAATCACGGCGCCTGCAGCGGCCCATGTCGCTTTCGACACGCCTGCCTCTTCTGCTCAGGCTCGCACGCCGTGTCAGCCTGTCCAGCCAAGAAATAAGAACGAACAGCAATCAGCCCCGGCACCACTTTCTTGCATTCACCCACCCCCTAAACACCCCTATGAACATTGCTGCATTACACCCCAACACCCCTATCAATATTGATGCATTACACACTGAATTGCTGGCGCACCCTAATCCTGCATTTGTTCATTCTCTAATTAGCAATTTACGTGCCGGCTGTCGTATTGGGTTCACCGGACCCCGTGATGTGTCCGTACGCAGCCCGAACTTGTCTTCAGCGGCAGCACACCCCGAGGTCGTCGGCCAGTACCTGGCCACGGAATGCAGTCGCGGCCACACCGCTGGCCCCTTCAACGCGCCGCCATTCGTCCATCTGCGCACCTCTGGCGTAGGTGTGGTCCCCAAGAAGTCGGGCGGCCACCGGCTCATCATGCACCTGTCCGCCCCCGATGGGAACAGCGTCAATTCGTTCATTGACAAGCAGGCCTATCGTTTCTCCCTAATAACGATTGACACGATAGTAGTTAGCTATGTGAGGGTTTTGTCTCATGTGCATGTACAGGTACATGAAAATGGGGTACTAATAGTACCCCATTTTTGCGTTGAAAATTATTTTTGGCCCGGTTTTTTTGCGGATGAAAAAATGTTGGTTTGGGTCTTAGGACCCCATTTTATGGGTCCCGACCTTTTTTTTTTTAGTGAAAATTATTTTTGGCCCCATTTCTTTGTGTATAAAAGTAATGTTGTCCTTATTATTTTTATACCTCTTTTGGTCCTCAGTCTGATTATCTAACGTCATGATGACGATGCCTCGCGCCGGGCAAACGTTTTTCAGACTATATAAATGTGTATGCACGTGCAAAATGTTTTGTGCGATGCTGTGTTGATGCTATTATTATCGAGCATCATAATAATCATGCAGTTCAAAGGAAGAGTTGATTTGCTTCACTATGTGTTATTGATACGCTATTGCGTTCTGGAAGCGAGGTATAGATAGGTAGTTAGAGAAACGAGCAGACATGGAGAAGCAGACCCGCGCGTCGCACAACTCTCAGACACAAGGTAAGACGTTCGAATTGTTATTTTTGCGTTGAAAATTATTTTTGGCCCGTTTTTTTTTGCAGATAAAAATATGTGCCAGGGGTGCCCCTACCTCAAAAAAAGGGGTATTATTATGTAAGTATAAAAGGTGTGTTCTTGAATGAGGACCCAGTCAGTTTCAAGTTGTTGTAGTGCAGTGAAAATGGATTCTGAATTTGAGATCCTGTATGCTTATGTACGTTCAAAGAAGCAATGTGCGCTGGAGGAAAAGAAGAAGAAGAAGAAGAAGGAGATAGAGGAAAGTGAAGAAGTGTGTAACTTATCATCGTGAAGAACAAGTTGAGCATGCTGGTCATAGAGTTTGTTCTCAGTGTGGATTGGTAATGGGGGACATTTACATGCCCGAGGTAAAGTGGGGAGAGCGTTGTACTAGCATAAAGACCTACACGGATTCCGATCGCATTCAAGGTGTGAATCGTCATCTTGTACATTTTCTCAACAAGATCAAGTTCACTTTACCGCATGCACAGTTTCACCCTGTTCAAGAGGCACTGCAAGCAATGAAGAAGGCCAGTAGCTATAAAAGCATGAACTATGCAATAGCATTATCGTGTATACTTCATGAGGATCATGATGCAGTGCGCACACTGCGTTCTTCTTTACCACGCAGTAATGTATCATGGTTGAGAAGCAGCCGCATTACACATCCTCTTCCATCATGTTTTCCACTGATGTTTCTTCTACATCTCATGGAACACATCAAGGGTCCTCTGTCCGCTAGACAGCTGAACACTCTGAAAGTTAATTTATCCTTGATGTCACCTGCAGACCTGTCCATGATGCATCTTCTAATAGATGCCTATTGTTGGCATGACTACAGTCTGGAATATTTAGTAGATCACGTGACCTCTCTCCCACCTGATCTTGCCAACATACTCTATCAATTTACCAAGACTGCAGTACGTCATCAATGTTAGCAATGCGTTGGAGATTTACACTCTCGGGAACCTGTTCTGAGACATGGTCGAGACACGTTCAGTCATGGCCGAGACATGTTCCGACAGGTCAAGTGCAAGTCGTGATGTGATTGGTTAAATCTTATCATCTGCTCACCGTGTCCTCTGATTGGTTGATTCTTGAACAATTTCACCGTGTTCTCCAAGGTCGTCACCTCCCATAGGATGTTATTTCAAACTCGGCAGCGGTTAAAAGGGTATATATGTGCAAGCACAGTACTCCATTCACTCACAACTGCCTTTGTTGTTTCGTTGCTCAAGCCTTCTCTCTCCCCCTCTGGATCTCTCTGGATCTCTCGTGACTGATATCATGATGGCCACTGATGCTGTTGTTGCTGGTGAAGATGTTGTGGACTGTTTGGGTATTGACCCGGTCGCTATCAAGACGATAAAGAAACCCGGTCTCTACAAGCGACGTGCTAGCCGTAATCCGAATCTGGAGCCTCTGCCTAAGATCAAGATGCCATCTCCTCGTCCTACCATACTACCAGGTGTCGCCACCATTATTACGGATGGGGCAGCAGAGTGTGTTGAAGCAATGTACAGCAAGACCGCCCACGACTATCAGATTGCTCCTGGCACCGATTTCTACTATACGCGCGGTGATTTACCGGGCATGCTTGTCAATGGCACGGTATGCGAAGGACGCTTTGGTCAACTTAAGCTGTACGTCCAGGCTTCACAAGACGATCTCATTCAATTCTTCCTGAAGACCTCAACACCTTTGAGACGTGCCGTGAGATCTCCACATATCAACAGGATACGGAGTAACATCTTCCCTGCAATGTACCAAGGGAAGAGTGTGACTGCTGTGTATCTCAAGCCAACCAAGGGTACACCCAACTTCCTGATGAACGAAGAGTGTCAGCTCTATCTGCATCCTTCCACTATATCTTTCAACAGGGAGAAGTGCGAATTCAAGGCATGGCTTTCGGCAATCCCCCTGATGTTTGTAGACTCACGGCTTTGTGAAAGGGATCGCGACACCGTACAAGACCTTCCCCAGACTGAATTGACTCGACTGGTGATTGCATTCCTCAAGAAGTGGAGCACTGCTGACAACGTGACTGCTGACATTGCGTTTGACACAACGGTTGCGGCGGCAGCGTCTCTCCCTGACACCC
The DNA here is from genome assembly GCF_964019385.1 of Sycon ciliatum. Lineage (NCBI taxonomy): Eukaryota > Metazoa > Porifera > Calcarea > Leucosolenida > Sycettidae > Sycon > Sycon ciliatum. Next base: position 17,702,213 of record NC_088655.1, read on the forward strand.
TACCGGACAATTCACTGGACTTGAATCTGCTAAATGCTTAGTCTATCTTACAACATTGATTGATCAGAAAGACTTTATATCCTAACCCTTTTTTTTTCATGCTCTGTTGCTCTCTCTCTCTCTCTCTCTCTTGCTAACATATCATCGCTTCATTAGATTACCACTAGCGCACATGAGTATTATAATGATTTATTTGAGAAAGAAAATAGTTCCTATCATAATTAGAACAGTGTGTATGTGTGTGTGTGTGTGTGTGAAGATGGCGTACTGGGCTACGCATTTCCATAGGAGTGATGGTGATGAGGCCTCCCTCAAACACATGCAAAGCATGCGGAATGACATTATCGAGATGCAATCGGTTGTGGGGAACGATGACACCGAAAACACCTTGGTTCATGATGTGGAGAAACTGAAAGAGGAGAAAGCCGATGAGAGCAAAGTGGAAGATGTGGAAAACAGATCTACGCGCTACACAGATCAAGCCATAGCAGCTGATGAGCTGCACGTTAAAACAGATGGATCCGTGTCCATGGATGCTAACCTCGACATGAACGAGCATTCAATCTGTAATTTGGTGTACGATGATAGCTCTTTGACATGTGCTGTCCCTGCCGGTTGGGTCAAGAATGAAATCCGCCAATCCTCATCGAGATTGCAACGCGACATCGACGCTGTGCGCAAGATGAAAGGTCCTCGTGGTGATCGTGGATTGGGCTGGCTTAGTGGAGGTGGCATGCCACTGAACTCGGTAGGGAGAAATGGTGACTTCTATCTCGATGCAACCACGCTCATCGTGTACAAGAAATTCAGCTCTAAATGGATGGCTTTCGGTCGGCTTCGTGGACCAAGAGGTGAAGCTGGTCCACGTGGGGAACGTGGATTGATCGGTCCTGAAGGTGAGACTGGACCTAGAGGAGGCGATGGACAAGGTGGTGAACGCGGTCAAAAAGGCGATCAAGGAATACCTGGTCCAGGTGGTCCCAGAGGTTAAGTTGGACCACGTGGAGAACGTGGATTAGTCGGTCCTGAAGGTGAGATTGGGCCTAGAGGAGAAGATGGGCAAGACGGCCGACAAGGTGAACGTGGAGTGCAAGGTGATCAAGGAACCACAGGTCCCATGGGTCCCCAAGGAACCATCGGTCCAACCGGTCCTCCAGGAAACAGAGGTCCCGTGGGTCTCCAAGGAATCATCGGCCCCATAGGTCCTCCAGGAACCAGAGGCCCCATGGGTCCGCAATCAAATCAAAACCTATCCGATCCATTTCATCTACTACCTCACATTCGGAGCAACTCCTACCTCTACATATACTCTCATCCTAGCAGATTTGAATCCATCACCAGGGTGAGCAGAAACAGATACAGAGGGGGAAATCTCGTTGACATGAAGGACAAGAGAATCATCGTGAACGGCATCGACATGTTCCGAGACGGTCACTTCTACCTCAACATTACACAACACGAGCAAGTTTCCATTAGAGAACGATTCGTCAATCTGTTTCACGACAACATGTCTTTTGCAATGTTCCAAGTAATTCAAGTGGACGCACCTGACCCTAGAAACATGTCGTTGAGGGCATTCGACATCGATACTGTCAGAAATTTCAGCTTGGATAGTTTATACGTGTTGTTCACTGCCACCCACATAAGTGGCAACTACTTTACGGGTTCCGACTCTTCATCATTCAGCCTACCCGTTTCGTCTTTAGCGAACCGATTATCAGGGGCCTTGGATAAGCCTGTGTCGAGCATGACGGATCTCTTGGGTACAAAGTGTGTCATAAGTTACGCTCGGAATTCAGAAGGTCTATTCACTCTATACGTAAACTCCATTTTGATACATTCCAACTTGGACACGGATCCATTTTCCAGAACCAATGGAATCGAAGATTGCGATTATCGCATTGGTGGCACGCAATTCTTCAACGGCACTACGTCAAAGTTGTTCTGTCATTTGCACTTTGCAGAGAGTTTATCTTCTCATACAATCCAGCGCATCCACACAGAACTCATGGCACACTATAATATATGAAAGTGCTACTTTGATTGTACGTAATAGCACACATGCTACACTACATTCATGAAATGAAAATGAAAAATAAAAAAGAGAGTGTCTCTACAAGTTCTTCACCATGTACAGTCATCATCATAAGTTGAACGTGTTCTTTCTAGCTCAGAGCTTTGATAACATTAATGACATGAAGATTAATGCAAACTTTATGTATCTATTTCGCTTCACTGATAAAAGCAATATCAAGCGTTATCTCAATACTCTTTTTGGTGGTCTGTGCACGAAGTCATCCATTATCTTTAGATTGTATGAGAAGTTATTGGCGATGTGTCGCAGACCTATCCTAACGATTGATTGCTCTTTTAATCAGTACTACACGTATTGCGAAGACACTGCATTAAAGGTGATTTTTGAATAAAACCCTCGTTGATTTGCGTGTTTGTGTGTGTGTGTGTGCACGATATTAGCCGAAAAGTTAGCCGAAAAGTTAGCCGAAAAGTTAGCCGAAAAGTTAGCCGAAAAGTTAGCCAAAAAGTTAGCCGAAAAGTTAGCCGAAAAGTTAGCCGAAAAGTTAGCCGAAAAGTTAGCCGAAAAGTTAGCCGAAAAGTTAGCCGAAAAGTTAGCCAAAAAGTTAGCTGAAACATTGGAAAAAAATTCCATTCATGTATTAAGAATAGAGCACCTAACAGTGAGATTCTCCAATGGGCTACCGAGTAGTATACGAAAAGTTGGATCTAAAGTTGGATCGTTCATCATTCCCAAACAGAAGAGGTTGCGGACGCTACAGTTTATGTTGAGGCATCCTCAGCATGGCATCAAGAAGAGAGCGTCATCGTGGGAAGTTCTTGGTACACCTCCTCGAATGCAACAGAAGGGAGGTATCAATTATAATACCTACTTGAAAAGCGTGAAGAAAGTTCTATCGCAGGTACCAGATCGCAACTTGAGCAACGCTACACTATTAGAGCTTCAAACCGACCCGCGAATAAAGAAACTGTATGCCACCCACTTCAAAAACACTCCAGATCACATCAGTTACCCTTCAGTACGAAACGTGATTACCTCCAACATACTTAACTATGACGCTTCGACTGGTCAAGTGCGTGACTCTGTGGCTGATGTGAGGAAAAAGAGGACCGCACCGTTAACTTCAATCCCCCTCAACCTGACACAAGATCATGAATTTGATCGAGGGATCCTGCAAATCCTAGATGGATTCCTTAAACGGACGGATATACCGCAGACCTTTCTGAAGAGCAATTACTTCACCAGCAGATCTACGCTGCTTCAACTATACGATGAAGATCGTTTGCGCTTCAAGAGCAAGGTTGAGGAAGCATCAGATGCTCTCAAGGCACAGACGATGAACGACTATACAATCCCGGTGAACGAAACAAATCGCATCTACCTATCCCGGTACCCATTTGGCTACATAGCCGGTGCTATCGGCATCAACAGACATGCTGGACTGAAGAGGTGTTCACTGTGGACCAAGTTCTGTCATCATCACCCCACACCTACAGAATTCGTGACTTAATGGGAGAGGTCATACTGGGAACTTTCTATGAAGCAGAACTACAACACGCCAGAGAGACCGGATTGAGATTCGATAAAGTCTTGAAATATAAGAAGGATAAACGTTTCGTGCAATGGAAAGGCTACAGCAATGAGAAAAATTCAATACATGGCTGAAGAAGAAGGAAGTTGACAGTCTTAAATCTTGAATAACAACTATGTACAATTTTCAAATGTACTGTGCTGTGTGTTTCATGATGATCAAGAATATGTGTGTTCGGAGGTTTGAGCATGTGTGCACATAGACACACTTTAACAACAGATTGCTAATGCGTAGAAATGCCCTTGTGCCCATAGGCCAGCGTGTGAACTCCATCCTCCAGGATGTATTTCTTGGAGTCAAAGCCACTGAGTGCTACCTTCAGGGTACTCTCGCCATAGATATGGTGCTTGCGGCTGCGTAGTGCATTCATCACTCGACTCATTTGTACTTGTTGTGTGAGGCATCGACGATAATCATCCATTGTGATCAACGATTTGAGAACCTCGCGTTGGACACCTTTTGCCCACTTGTCACTGCTACCTCCTGCACACTCATACGCGTACATCTTACTCCGAAGGGCGACAAACTCGGCGATGGGCTGCCCTCCCAGCTCGTCTTTGAATTTACCCACAACTTTCCTATTGATGGTGCTGTGAAGCGGGTGGTCCACGGGATAATTAGACGTGTCATAGGCATCACCATACTGTTGCATGTCCACGTACACATCTTCGGTCTCTACAGATAATACCAGACTGTCGGTGTCCGTATAGAGCATGTGAAGCTTATCCTCGTAACGTGGTTGAAGCACACTGTAGTAGAAATCGTACATCAATAACTTCGATAGATCGAGAATCGTTGCACCTACGTACACGGGTTTCGTTAGAGTGACCTTCTCCCTTGAGCATTCGACTGATACCAGATCATTATCGAACACTACGCTCCGAATGTACGAGGGTTTGTTAATACGTCGCTGAATCTTCTTTTCCTCCTCGTTTGCTCTCAGCACACGGAGGTTGATGCGCTTCCTCACGTTCTCCATTGTTTTTCCGTAGACAGAATTATTCATGAGCTGCACACGTGAACAAAGTGTGTAGAAAAAAAGACAAAAAAAAAGAAAAGAAAAAAGAATTGTCAGGTACAGACATAAAGAATTGATTATCATATTGTAGGAAAATACCTGCATTGATAATTTGTATGATTCACACACACACACACACACACACGCACGCACGCACGCACGCACGCACGCACGCACGTACACATGCACAGAAAGAAGATATGCCTAACCTTGAAGAAATCCTTTTCAAAATCAGATGTGGCCATCTTTCTCAGTTCTGTGTTCTTCTCAATGTAAGAACGCATCCACGGTTCTTGACGGAATGAGAGGATACGATGAACATCAGGCACCTCGACACCGAGAGCCACATACTGTTGTAGATTCCTGTAGTGCAGGATATAGCGTTGCTTGGGGAGGAGATTGGGGATGAGCTTTGTTGCTTCCAAACCAATCACCTGAAACACCATACCAACACAATCAGAAGATCCGCAATGGATTAGATAACATAGAATATTCACCACAATCATAAAATCACCAAAACAAAATCATCAGCAATAATTGTAGTCGTAGTAGTAGCACTAGTGCGAGCATAGACAGCAGCACAAGAGCACACAATACATACCTTTTGCTGGTCTGTCAGGTTCCTTTGGTACGGTGATAGCATATCATGTGTCACCTTGAAGCGCTCTGGGGCCAGCGGGTAGTCGTTAAAGTAATCGTGTAGTTCTTTGGGAATCCTCAAATCGCATTCGATGAGATACCCCGTAGGTGCATCGGTTGGGTGCTGTAGGATATCAGCGATCAACTCATCCGTCGGTGACAGGAACTTGAACCGTCCAACAGGCAGAGGTTGCATCATGGCCCACCCGTACAAGTTGTTCGCATCGAGATACATGATGAAGGAGCTTGGTTGTTGTTCATCGTAATCAGGTAGATACTTGTTGTTTGCCTTCGACCACCTGTGCGAAACCATGCTGATACCGCCGCGCTTGCCATGCTCCACGAAATTGTACACGTCAACGTCACTGAGCTGATCAAGAGAAACTTTCGTCAGCTTCAGAAGTGCATCCCAGGCCAGGCCGGGTAGAGTAAGATAGTTGGCTGGGTCCAGACCATACGTATCATATGCTGTCTTGCGAAAGTTCTCAAATACATCAGCCAACAGGATGACATCTGTGAGGAGGTAAACATCGTGATAGTCACCCATATCCTGACATGCGAACGTAGTCCAAACACGTTGGGCATGGGCATACTCCTCATCCGTAATACCTTTCCCGGTGAGGGACGAGTGAAAAGCTCCTTTTTCAGGTAGCTGTGTTTCATCAAAGCACTAAAATCCTGTCATGTGCTCGTACGGGTAAATACCCTTCTTGCATACCAAAGCACGCTGTACTGGGTCCGGAAACGCATCAACCAGGATTCTGAATTTGTCTTGGGGTGTTAGGCTGACCAGCCGCTCCAAAGATGTATTCAGGAATGCAAGACTGTCAATGAACTGGTATTGCCGCCATCCAAATGTGAGGTATTTTTCACTATTTACCGGTATGATGGATATACCTCCAAGTTTCCTTGTCTGTAAAATACATACCATTGACCATTGACCATTGGACGCCCATCGCCAGAGGCGATGATAGCGATGCTACAGCAGAAGCCATAGCAACTTGTGCTGGGATTGCACCATTCAACAGCTTGCAAGGCTGAAGAATTGACCACCACTATTCAGCCTGGTCTACACCACACAGCTTTGAAGTGGCTTTTTTCTGGCCAGTGAATCCCTACTTTTTGGTCTTTTTTTTCTTCTTTTTTCCCGCACACACATCACACCACATACTCCGGCATGCACTGGCTGTTGGTAACCACCCAGGAGAATGAAAGAAAAGTCAGGAAGAGTCTGAGAAAGAGAAGAAAGACGTGTGTGACCATAATCGTCGGGAATCGAACCCGCAACCTATCGATTGGAAATCGCTGCACATACCACTGCACCATATGGGACAAAATACATACACACACACACACACACACACACACACACACACACACACACACACAAACACACACACACACACACACACACACAGAAAGAGATGGGAAAACCATCAATGTGCAATGTGTTGACAGTGACATTCAACGACCTGACGTTCGGCTCCATCACGTATTGAATACACGGATCAACAGTCTTCACGCCAGTCATAAAATTCCAGTCATTTGAAGAAAGAAAAAACATGAAAAAATCAATGTGCAATCATGAATACAACCAATTCAACTCAAATACATCACAGATTATGGTAACATCAGTTAGTTGTACCAGGAAACTCACCTTCTCTTTACCATGCTCCTCATACGTCACTTCATCACAGGAAGTTCGCCCCATCTGTGATATGATATGATGTGAGTCATAGCCTTTCAAGTTGTGAAAGACAACTGGAATCTTGATGCGATACGGGCAGATTCTCAACATCAGGTTACACTTGTTGTGCGCCGGACCCCGGTAGTCTCCAGTGATGTGACAGTGGTCACGTACTCTGTCACCACCAAGCGGATTTTCGCATACCCAACACACCGTAGCCGTGTCGAATGCCATTTGTTGCTCATCTGTGAAATTCATAGCTGCTGGTTGGGTCAGATCTGCACGGATTCTCTCCTCCTCTTCCTCAAGAGCCAACAAGAAGTGGTACATTGCATCCTCTCCACGGTAATCGTAACAGTTGGTAACCTGTCCATCGGATCGTACAACAATGTAGCACACCGAGCATGCTAAGTGTTCATTCTTCTGTTCTGTTGCATTTCCTATTTTTGTTGGTTCATCCATGGATGAAATCAGTGCCTCACAGTCAGCGTAGATCACATAGGGTGCTGGCAAGCGCTTGTGGAAATTGCTGAAGCTGATCTGTGCATCAGGCTTACCCATCTCTACCCGTGCCATAGCATGCTCTTTGCAGTAGAGTAGGTGTCTATCGAGTTTGTCTTGTGACAAATGCAGGGAGAGACAGCGGAAACAGATGAAGTGCTTCCTACGACTAGTAGATGATGCAACAAGTCGACTCATATTTTTGATGTACACCCAATGCTGAGTTTGACCATCGCCGAACAGTAGGAGGTTGATAGCAGCTTGCGGTTGTTCCGAAATACGGATAGGGTAGAGTGACTTGCTTTCGTACCCTAATGCATTGATGAACAGACCAGGATTCATCTTCTCAAGCCGATCGATGTCTGTGGTCTTCGCAGGAAACTCTATGCCATCCACATTAATGTCATTGATGTGGGTGCGATACACTGAAACGCGTCCTGAGTTGCGGTTTGGGAATTTAGCAGCAAGAATAGCCCACCTGTACAGAAAGAACATTTCAGGAGATACAAGTGATGATGATGATGATGAATTCAAAAGCATTATACGTGTCAGAAACGTCATGAAAATTTGATGTGTGAGATGTGTGAGATACATGTGTGAGATAACACAACAACTATATAAATAACTTACAGCATACACTTTTGGTCTGAGTTGATGACGTTGATGATGGCCTTCTTATTCCGCAATTCGTCAGGTAGTGGAAGATACGTCGATCCACGTAGTGGCCGGTACTTTGAGATTTCGATGTTCAGAGCTTCTACACGATCTATAGTCCAGCCAGATGAGTGCTGCACAAACCGTTCAATCTATTGATAACACACAAATGGATACATACATCATCTTCAGATTCAATGACGAGCATACCAAACTGTGCACTACAGGCTTACCTGTTCGTTGATGACGTCGAACATGGTTGTTACCGTTGAGGAAATGTCTTCTGTGATGAGAATAGCTTTCGTACGTGATCGGAAGAAAAAGGTATTCGAGATAACTTCTCCGGTAGCAGGGTTTACCTTTGACATGATAACCCTCACAACTAATGATAACTTGAACTGTCCGAAATCATCGATTGTTTGTGCGAGCACATCCTCAATGGCATACGTGACAAAACTGAAATATTGCAAAACATCAAATGCATTCACCGGCCTGTGAATGAAATATCTTAGCAGCCGCTGGCAATGACAAGACTCGAAGTCAATCCTTGGTCGCTTAGGAATGGGTTCCATTTTTCATGGTTGGATTGAGGTAAAATATTGAAGTCAAGAAGCTGTTACTGTATCCCTATTTATAGGTTCAGTATGAGGATAGTTGAACAATGCTACAACACTGTGTTCTAGTTTCACCAATCACCATCCAAGACCTGATCAGAACTTACCCAATCAACTGTCTCTCTCTCTCTCTCTCTCTCTCTCTCTCTCTCTCTCTCTCTCTCTCTCTCTCTCTCTCTCTTATATATATAACAGGATTCAGAACATGTCAGAACATGTCAGAGCTTGTCTGAACATGTCAGGTTATGTTAGAGCTGGTCTGGATATGTGAACACAGGTTACTTCATAGTTTACCCCCCAGCCTTACCAAATTAGGAAAAGGGAAATACCCCCCCGGGGGGGGGCCGAAAATGAAAAAGACGGGTTCAACAACTGCTAAATGTATCGCTCGTAACGTGGTCCGTGACGTTACAAAAAGGGGCCGTAGAAACGCAGAAGGAGCGGCAGAGAGGCGTGTTCCTGTTGTCCGCACGGGAAAAGTGCCTGAAATATACTCTATTGATCACGATGAAAGTGAAAGGATGCAAAAAGTAGTACCATGAGAAAGCCTGTGAAAAGCTCCACACCATGGTCATTTTCATTAAGAATTTAAAATCAAAAACAAAAGAGATATGTCAGGATGAAGTTGTTAAAAAAACGCAAAAACGGGTCCATTGGAAATCTTGTGGGCTTCCACCGTGACGCACAGCGTGTTCTCCAAGGTCGTCACCTCATCCTACAAAACTCAAGGGGGGGTCCTATTATTTTCAATCTTACATATACTAACCACACACCAGTGTGATCTGCCACAATGTGTCTAAATTCTTTCCGTAATCTTTAGCAAAATGGGTACGTACTATTTAGTGAATGTCGACATCAGAGATAGGGTTTCCCTCTACCAGTTGCATGATGCTGCACAGGTAGACTTTTTGATTGATCAATATGATTGCTACCGTGATGGAAGGAATCCAATGGAAGCCGCTACATTTCTTTGCAGATTATCCCAGGGGACCTTTCTGGGGGCAACGTGTCCCAGAATCGATGTATGCGGGCAGAACGTGATTGACTTCGAAGAGCTATCGAGCGCGGACAGCGGCATGTTGATACACGTCAAGAACGGCAATACAGAGATGTTCACCTACTTCAACGCTCTACTACGAAATGAGCTTCAGACACTCATAACCACCAACGGTGAAAAGATGTCAGTTGGCAACTTCCTACGGCTCATCATGACGATTAATGACAACATATTTATTCGAAATGACTCAGGGAAGATATTCACAAGCCCAGCTGTGCGACTCCGTGTCCACGCCAGAAGACGATTCAACATTCAGATAAAGGTAGAGTTCGACGAGGAGTCTAATTCTTCTAACAGCGCCACGTCGGCCTATGTCCGGAAGAGGCCCAGAGAGGTGGGTGATATCGACTCGGAATGAATGATGAAAATTCAAACGGTATGCTTCTTTTTCTCTCTCTCTCTCTCTCTCTCTCTCTCTCTCTCTCTACTACTACTATCAATATAGATCTGATGTCAATCGTAGGGTACATTGTATCACATAGTATAGAATTCAATAATAATAATAATTTAGAAGTCAATCGTATGTTTCATTAGTGTTCACCTCGCTGGGTGGATAGGATTTTTCTTTTTTTCTCATTTATTAGAATGTCTCTAGCTCCATCGCAATATTTAGTATCTATCGCTGACAAATTATTACAAGATGTCTTCACAATAATATAATCGTGCTTCACTAAACTGCAATTTCAAAACAATTCGAACGTCTTACCTTGTGTCTGAGAGTTGTGCGACGCGCGGGTCTGCTTCTCCATGTCTGCTCGTTTCTCTAACTACCTATCTATACCTCGCTTCCAGAACGCAATAGCGTATCAATAACACATAGTGAAGCAAATCAACTCTTCCTTTGAACTGCATGATTATTATGATGCTCGATAATAATAGCATCAACACAGCATCGCACAAAACATTTTGCACGTGCATACACATTTATATAGTCTGAAAAAAGTTTGCCCGGCGCGAGGCATCGTCATCATGACGTTAGATAATCAGACCAAAAGAGGTATAAAAATAATAAGGACAACATTACTTTTATACACAAAGAAATGGGGCCAAAAATAATTTTCACTAAAAAAAAAGGTCGGGACCCATAAAATGGGGTCCTAAGACCCAAACCAACATTTTTTCATCCGCAAAAAAACCGGGCCAAAAATAATTTTCAACGCAAAAATGGGGTACTATTAGTACCCCATTTTCATGTACCTGTACATGCACATGAGACAAAACCCTCACATAGCTAACTACTCACGATAGCAGACCACGTGCGCAGGACGGGCCCCGGAGCCCTCCTGTCAAAGGTGGACCTGAAGCACGCTTTCCGACTCTGCCCCGTGCACCCTGACGACTGGCCGCTCCTCGGCATGTTATGGAAGGGCAACTACTATTTCGACACTGTCCTGCCATTTGGCCTACGCTCCGCTCCCAGTCTGTTTAACTGCCTGGCTACCGCCCTAGAATGGATCCTCCGTAATAACTACAGTATCCCTGCACTGGAGCACTATTTGGCTGACTTCGTATCAGTGTCTCCAGCAGCCGAGTCTGTCACATCCTCTGCGGCCGCGACCCACAAAGCCACTATTCTGCAGGTCTTCGCAAAACTGGGTGTCCTAACAGCAGACGGCCCGGACAAAGTTGTTGGCCCCGCCACCTGCCTCACAGTGCTTGGCATCGACATTGATTCAGCGGCAGGGGAGCTGCGGCTCCCAGACGAGAAGCTCCGTACATTGCGGCAACTCCTAGCAGCCTGGGCCACCCGGCCATCAGCGTCCAAACACGAACTCCAGTCCCTCGTTGGCCACCTGGCGTTCGCCGCCAAGGTCGTGCCAGCCGGTCGTTAGGCCTCCGCGGAATGTGCCGGCATGATTTCGGGAATTATCGGTGTGATTTTTAAAACGGGAATTATTGGCAATTTTTGTGGAATAATCGGTAAAATTTGAGCAATGCCCCCCTTTTTTCAATTTTTTTCCATCTACAACACCCTGATTTGTACCAAAAAGCTTATGATCCTGAAGTTGATCGCTTGGTATTTCAAAAAAGAAAGAAAGAATAAAAGCTTCCAGCCGAGTTTCACGGGAACCGTGATTTTTTTGCCCGTACAAGTGGCAAAAAACCCGTACGCGGCACGGTATCTGCAAAAAAGGGAAGAAAAAAAAGAATTATTGTGAGAATTATTGGTGGAATTAACGGAATAATCGGTCGAAATTTTGAGCAATGCTCAAAAGAATTATCAGTAAAAATACGAGCATATTCCGCGGAGGCCTACCGGTCGTACGTTCACTCGCCGCCTCATCGACCTGTGTTCCTCAGTCACCAGCCCTGCCGCGGCCGTCCGCCTCACCAGTGAGGCTCTCGCCGACATCAAATGGTGGCAGGAGTTCCTCCCACTATGGAACGGAAAGGCCCTCCTACGCGACCCCGTATGGTCAAAGGCCCCGGACCTGGAATTGTTCACCGACGCGTCTGGCATTGGTTTCGGCGGCTTTTACCAGGGTCGTTGGTTCGCGGGCACATGGTCAGCGGCGCAGCAGGCCCCACCGTACACGTCCATAATGTGGAGAGAGATGTGGCCCATCGCCATTGCCTGCCAACTCTGGGGCCCCCACTGGGCACAGAAGAAGATCCTCCTGCACTGCGATAATTCAGCAGTGTGCACTGCCTGGGAGTCCGGCACATGCCGACACGCCGGGGTCATGGCACTGATACGCAGCACCATGCAACTCACCGCTCGCCACAACTTCTGCCTGCTCGTCCGTCACATCGCCGGCGTCGACAACAGCATCGCAGACGCACTCTCCCGGGCCCAGTTCCAGCGCTTCCGCCGTCTGGTTCCCGACGCGGAGACTGCCCCATCGTCACTCGCCAGTGCCCAATCCGACAACAGATAGTCGCATCCGTCTGCAGCTGGCCAGGCGCCCCAGCCGCCAATTCAAGCTCCCAGCAATCCCAGCTACCACTGCGCAGGCTCGCCGTACGTCCGTAGTCCCCCCAGCCCAGCATCTCACATCTCTGCTCTTTTCTTGTTGTTTTGTTTCCCCCACTCTACTAACCCACCTACAATTTCCGCTGTCAATGATTATCCATGCCCTCGCCGGGGCGAACCCTTCATGGTCTATCTTACCACTCTGTGTGCTTAATGGGCTTATCCGGCCCCTTAGAACCCCCCCCTTTTCTTTTTGGGAGGAAGGGGGCCGACACCCCGCAGGCCCCGAGCCGGCGACCGCTGTACTCGGGGGCGCTCCATATGTACGCTATACGTGTGGCCCGCATGGCGCAAACAAAATATGGGCCAGGCACCGTGTTGCCATGCTACCGAGGCAAATTGTAGAGGGCATTAAGCCTACCTAGCAGGTGTAGGTTTGCCTGTATACTAGGGGCACGGCTCCGTGAGCCTGACCTACTCGCTGTCTTGTGCTCTGCATGTATATCCAGGCTCGCAAGCCGCGCGCATAACATCCCGCCGGATGTCCACCTCCCGCCGGAGGATCGCCTACAGACACCACCGCCGCAAGCAACGGCTCCTCGAGCCTACGCTTCGCCGCCCGCTGTCTTTTAGTATTGTTCTGTTTGCCTATCCAGGGTCGCTAGCCCCGCTCGGATTACATCCCGCCGAACATATAACTCCCGCCGGAGAATTGCTTACAGACACTGCCGCTGCGAGCTGCGGCTCTGCCGAACCAAGGCTGCGCCGCCCGCTGTCTGTTGTTCTGTGTGTCTGTCGAGGGTCGCCAGCCCCGCTTGCATAACATCCCGCCGGATGTCCACCTCCCGCCGGAGGATCGTTTACCGCCGCAAGCCACGGCTACGCAAGCCAACGTTTACGTGCCAACCCCATGCGTCCACCCGCAAGGCTAAGTACCTATGGGTTAGGCCAATAGCAGAGGCTCCCACCCCGCGGGGCTGGGGGGAGGGGGCTCTCGGGTCGTATTTGCATTAGCCCCGCAGCATGGGGGCGAACCTCGGCCAAACCAGTACCGGAACGCCCCGCCGAGGTCAGGGGGGGGGGGGAGATCTTCCACTAGCATAACCCACGGGTCCCCTGCTTACAATCCGCAGCCATGCCGCCGGGCCAGTGCGTTCCGGGAAGCGGGCCGCTGTTCGGCGACCCGGCGCAGCACGCATACACCGCAGCTTGGCCGCCGTGCCACCCTGCCTGTTTAGGGAACATGCTCGTGTGCGGACGTATGCGTGTGTGCGTTTGTGTTGCATGCGCTTGTGCCTGTGTCCTCCTAGGCTCGCTAGCCGCCGCTGTCTCAGCGCGAGCAGGGCACCTGATTGCCAACTCAGTAGCCACTGGCACACAGCACACGCACGCCCCAGGCTGGCGTGCATTCTTGGAGTTCATGGGTCGCATGCGGCGCGACGCACATCACCCAGATCAGAACGACGTCCTGCTGTTCGCTGCCGCAATGTCTCACTCAGTCAGCGCCAGCACTCTAAGAGTCTACCAGGCCACGATCAAATACCACCTCCTCCGCATGGGAGGCCCGGCCGGGGTTACATCCTCTAACCGCATCACAGCCCTGCTCAAGGGTTTGGAGAGGGAGAGAGCGTCACTTCCCAGGCATTCGTCAGCCCGCCCTCAGCGCCAAGCGATCACCGTCTACCAGTTGAAGGCTCTCCGCCAGTTCTTGGATCGGACCTTGTACTCCCCGGCAGACAGACTAATGCTATGGGCTGCTTTGACGACAGCCTTCCACGGCCTGCTGCGTGTGAGTGAGTACACGTCGCCGTCACCACACGGTCCCGGCGGCCTCAAGACGCTGAGGCGCGAACACCTCCGGCTAGCCCAGCAGGAGGCCTCTCTGCAGCTCCAGAGGACGAAGACGTCTGAATTAACAACAGGCGGGGAGGTAGCGCTGCATCGCTACGCTGACCCCGCACTATATCCCGTCCGAGCCCTGCAGGCTTACGTTCGGTCCAGCAAATGGAGCAATGACAAGCAACCCCTATTCAAGTTTCAGGATGGTCGCCAGCTCACGCCGAACGACATCAATGCTGTCCTACACAAAGTGCTAGGTCCAAGCATCAGCAGCCAATTCTTACGCGCTGGGGGAGCCACACACATGGCGGATCGAGGCGCACCGGAGTATGCCCTGATGGCTGCAGGCCGCTGGTCCAGCGGGGCATATCGCACGTACATTCGCAGGCCCGCAGGCATGCCACAGCACTACTAGAGCCTGCGTGTCGCAAGCCAATCGGTACCTTTATTGGAGGCACGGGTGCTGCCAATGGGCGCCGCATAGTGCACGCACATCGGCACCATTGAACTTTTCATGTGTACTAAGATTTAGTGTCACGCTGCCATAGCAACCTAGTAGTACACGTAGCCGTTCCGACGGCGCAGGACCCCGCGGGTCGCTTCTGCTGTCCTTGCCTCTCTGATGCGTGATATGTGTACATCATTTATAATCATGACCTCATACTGAGTACATGTACGTCATACTTGATTACCGATCACAGGCTCATGATTATTCATGCTGGAATAAACGCTTGCGACACCCCACAGGCTCGTCTCTCTTGTGTGGCATGAGGGTTAAATGTTGGTTTGCGTTGCGCAAACCGTAGTTAACCTACATGTCACAGAGCCGCATCTCCCGCATGGAGATGCCGTCCGCGGACACGCCAAAACCGCCAAAACCGGCCAAGTCTCATACGAGCTCCGCTAAAGTCGTACGCACTGCCGGGCTCCCGCGTGGGGCCCCACGCAAGCATTTGCAACCGCGACGCGCATACGGCATGCCGTATAAGCCACCTATCAGCCTTGGGTGCAAGCTCACCCAAGGCCACTCTCGCAAGGCAGGAACAAGTAAAGACATTCACCATTTGTTTGTTGTGCCTGCCCGCCGCAGAAATTGTTTCCCACCCTCCCGCACCATTTAAAAGGCAGGAGGCACGGGTGCTGCCAATGGGCGCCGCATATTGCACGCACATCGGCACCCTTGAACTATTCATGTGTACTAAGATTTAGTGTTCCGCTGCCATAGCAACCTAGTAGTACACGTAGCCGTTCCGACGGCGCAGGACCCCGCGGGTCGCTTCTGCTGTCCTTGCCTCTCTGATGCGTGATATGTGTACATCATTTATAATCATGACCTCATACTGAGTACATGTACGTCATACTTGATTACCGATCACAGGCTCATGATTATTCATGCTGGAATAAACGCTTGCGACACCCCACAGGCTCGTCTCTCTTGTGTGGCATGAGGGCCGGGTTAATCCCATTCACTGCATCCATGTTTCCCTCATGCAAGACCACGATTTCCCAATTAACTGTGGGTCGCAGGGTGGCTGGAAAATTCCTTCCGCTTCCAAGCAGTTCTTGAACCTGGGACCCTCTGTTTCTCAATCATGTTCTTAGACCATACACACTATGCCTGCCTGCCCAAAACTAACAAGAAACACACAAAGACTCCCTGGAACCTCCTTTTGAAGTTGATTCGGTGTAGCCTTGTCAACAGGTGGCGTAAGCAGGGACCAACATTACGAGTGCTATAACTCGTAAGAAGAAAGTGGGTACTCACAGCTCGGAGTGAGAATAACAAGGATGCAGTTTACAGGGTTATGGGCCGTTACACGCCCGATTGGTTGAGAGACTAACCTCCTCTCCCCTGACTCACTTGTGAGGTCTGCATTCGCCACTAAGGTTAACAGGCATAGTGGTGGCCTGCGGATGCGAAGGCTAGTTTGGGTGTTTCCGAACATTCAAGCGATGCCGACGCGGATCCCGCGAATATTATTATTATTATTATTATAACTCAAGAACCGGTCTTTCTATCGCTTTGAAAATTGTTCGAGGTGACAGCTGAAAGTTTTCTTTCAATCTACATAATTTCGATCTCTCCAAAAGAGATTTGCGCAAGTTAGGATAATTTCACAATGCCTACCCCATCGATCATCGTTGTTCGATCAATGTATTGGCCAGCCAATTGAGGGTTAACTCTGAGTTTCACGCATTAAATTTTATGAGTAAGTTCATGTTTTTGTCACTTTAGTCTAGCATTTTGGGATGTGGTAGGGATACTGATGGTAAGATGGTAAAATAAAGGTGGTTAAACATCAAGTTGTTTTCTGACATACCTAGCACATTGTAGTCTGGCGTTGGACATAGGAGACTGCGATCGCTCGATGAGTGCAACTTTAAAGTTGCTTGGATGAATGAGAGCAGAGTGTGTTTTGGATATCAAATATGGCACCGGCATATAGCCAAGACCTCAAAACAATGCAGGTCATATCTTCCGCATTTACCGGTATACATTAGATCAGGGGCTTGACTAACATGACTCAACGAAATTACGGTTCACAACCATAAACAACATGAAACGACATGCGCACAAATGCGAGGTGGGACAAATAACAATCAGACAGTTACTTTGAATGGGAGTATGAGAACAATCATATTATGCTACTTGAACAATGTGGTTTGTGTTGTATGTTTTTTTTTAACTTCCCCGCATGAGTTTTCAGGCGATAGAGATGTCCATCATAATAATATTAGAAACTCGGGTATTGAGCCATTAATAAATGTAGAAAAGAAAAAGAACATATGGAAACGAGTTAAGAATGTGTTACTACTCTGTGAGTTTTGTGCCTAGTTGTCGCACTTTCTGACTGTATTATAGTATCTAGTTACAGTGGTGGAGAGTTACTCTTAAGAGAGCATGTCTGAGAATACCAAAGTATGTGTGCACGTGGATCTCTCCGATTTCGCTTAAAATTTGCAGGTAGGTTCCCTTTGGGGTGTAGATCGTTTGTGCAAAGCCCTTGAAAAAGTTTCTGAAGGGAACCTTGAAATTTGGATACCCCTCACAAATGGCCGAAATATCCCAGTCATTATTTATGGGTCTAGAAACGAGTCACGCCACAGCGTAAAGGAACAAGCTATGAACAAAACTCCATCAAGCCAACATTGCCTACCCTTAGAAGAGTTCCTGGAGCAGTACCGCTTAGCCACGCCAGGATCCCAGAAGACGAGGTCCATCACCCCCTGACGCCACAAATGATCGTCTTGAAAATAGCCAATTTACAAGCGCTGGCAAAATAGCCAGCTATGTCCTCAATTGCCCAGAACTATACACCGGCAGATAGTGGAACATCTCTTCTAGCGCTGATTAGCCGCTGAGGGCATGACCCCCATCTTCCTTTTGGGGTTTTCTTGAAATAAACCTTTTTGAATTTTTTAGGGCTCAA
This sequence comes from Sycon ciliatum, assembly GCF_964019385.1. NCBI lineage: Eukaryota > Metazoa > Porifera > Calcarea > Leucosolenida > Sycettidae > Sycon > Sycon ciliatum. The sequence goes on from NC_088655.1 coordinate 17,720,193, forward strand.
ACGATTAGTCCGATTAACCGGTTGCAGACCGGTTACGAAGAATTAACGGTTAACCGATAAAGATAACGGTTACGCAGTACCTTTTCAGTCAATTTTTCAAGTACCAGGTCGTTGCAAAGTATGCACTTTCGCAGGCTGTAGCACGCGTACGCAATTTCTGGGCTGTCAACTCGGTCATTTCTGGTCTCTTGGTGTGAGAGTATGTATGAATGAGCATGCAAGAGAAGGTACATGTGTGCGTTGTGCTGAATAGGGTACATTAATTATTTTTTTGAATGAGTATAGTCAAATATACGGCTAAAAAAGAGTCCGCAGGATTGCCGTGGCTTATAGGTTATAACCGGTTAACCGACCGTTAGCTTAGCAGTTAACCGTCAGGGGTAAAACCGTGACCGTTTGAGCCCTAGAATTTTTCTACTCGACCATGCTGAAATACGGCCAAAGTCATACCTGCGCAGGAAAGCTCGCCCCTCCGCGACGTCTCCTCAGCAATTTCTACTCCAACACTACTCCTAAGGCCGCAGAACAAAGTGTATTGTTGGCTCGGACAAGGAAAAACAGCGGTGATCATTTGTCACTCCAAACGACAAGCTTCTCCTTTCGCCACCAATAATTTTTTGTGCGACTGTTGAAGCAAAAGTGATTGAAGTCCTGAGCGCAGTTTTTGAATTTTATTGCAAGATGCATGGTGACGATCATTTGTGGCGTCAGGGGATGATGGACCTCGTCTCCTGGGATCCTGGCGTGGCTAAGCGGTGCTGCTCCAGGAACTCTTCTAAGGTGAGGCAATGTTGGCTTGATGGAGTTTTGTTCATAGCTTGTTCGTATACGTTGTGGCGTGACTGGTTTCTAGACCCATAAATAATGTGATATATCCGCAATTTCTGAGGGGTATCCAAATTTCAAGGTTACCTTCAGAAACATTTTCAAGGGCTTTGCACAATCGATCCACACCCCAAAGGGAACCTACCTGCAAATTTTGAGCGAAATCGGAGAGATCCACTTGCACACATACTTTGGTATTCTCAGACATGCTCTCTTAACTCGTTTCCATACGTTCTTTTTCTTTTCTACATTAATAATATACGGTTTTGATTTACAAATTTTCAATTCTTTCAGGAAAATGTCCGCCCAGGTTTTCGTTATTCGGACTTAGAATTTACAGAAATATCCTCATCATTTCCATCGCGATCTTAGTCTCTTTTGTCTTGTGAATCTTTGGATTTGCTGGTGCTACATTCACCGCGCGGTTGAGTTCGGGGTGCTTTTCTAGCATTCTCTTTGGACCGTTGATAGCAACGCCAATTCTGTATGGTTTTTTGTCCTTACGGCAAAACTGTTTGCGAATTCGGCTACATGTTGTGTAGATGGCCAAGATCTTGAGCAAATTCATTCGTCAGAACAGCATGCTCAACGAAGTCGCACCAACTTCTTCGTCACATGTTTCTCGAAAAGTTCATTTGGGCCTCAACCAGCGAAATCAGCCCTTAGGGTCAAAAGTTCCAAAATTCCTTTTTGGTTGGAAATTTGTTGAAACACATCTACTGAAGGACCTCAGCCAAGAAAAAGTTCAATATTCCGATTCAAAACGGGTGTATACACCAAAATACAAGATCTACTTCAAATTGGTGCAATGTATGTATACGATGTATGTGTACAATGAATATTCAGCATTCGAAGGTGGGTGGGCAGCTTGAATAGCTTTGAAGTAGTGCGGTAAGCAGCTTTAATGACAAAGAATAACTGATGAGTGCGGAGAAATGATCCACATATTCGCAGCTACACCCTGCGTGGAGTCGTTCCTCAATCTCGCCTTCCATTTCTTCCTCCACAGCTGAAGACACGACGTCGCTGCCGTCACTAGCCCCAGACTCAGAATTCATCTCAGGTGACGACTCCTCATCTTCCGACTCTGACAAGTCATCGGCCACCTTGAGCCGCATCGCAGCAGGAGATGACGGCTGTGATTCCACCTCGCTGTCGACATCGATGTTGGAACAAAAGAACGTCTCATCCTCACCCTGAACTTCAGCGGCTACTTCAGCATCCGCTCCCCACAAGGCTCGAGCCAGCTGTACAGAATGACTGCCGTGTGTGCTCTGCGAACAGCTCTGGCGTCCGCAGCCATCGCAACAAGATCAAGGAACATTCGAGTCGCCACTCGACACCACTCCTTCAAAATAAATTACTTCAACCAAGGAGTTCAAGAAGAACTCGTCGCTCTGTTCGCAGCGCGATCAAAAAAAATGTTGAACGTCACAAATCGACCATTTTCTCGAAGATATTACGAAACCTCTAAGGGTCGTTTTCGCTGATTGCGGCTCATTTCATTTATTTCACCCATAGACCATACGTTTCATTCTTTGCGAATGGGTTTACACACAAAGCTAATCGAGTGAAACGAGAAAGTAATACCCGTAGCAATATTTGTCTTGCTCGTGAGGACTATTCAACTTACATGTACATGCAGTTGTTTCACATACTTGAAGACGGTTGAAGTACAAGTACATTGATATAAAGGAAGAAAAATGGACCAATCAACTACGAGTTAGGCTATAATGGTCGGCGTGTCCGCGAGGATAGGAATATCCTCAAAACCTTCGCTTTCTCTTCTAGCGCAGCAAGTTTCTTCCAAGCACCGACACAACAACCGTCCATCTCGAGTGTGCTTGTCCTGTCGGTACAAGTTGCAACCAAGGCTGAATACTTGTTTTCCACAAGTTGTGAAAGTATTGAATTTCAAGATTCCAAGATTTGATTTCAAGATTCAGAGATTCGAACTCACAATAACCTCTTGGTGTCTATGACAAGTATTTTATGCTTATTTCTACTTGCCGCTGAGGTATCCAGCCCTAAACACATCTCGCGTAGAGATATGCAGCGCTAACCGTTCTTAGCGCTGCATTGGCAAAGGCTTATACTTTGCGGCGCTGGATAAAGATAAGCTGTCACAAAATAGGCAGAGAATCTCGGCGCAACAAACCCGTGCGCGCCTAACATTGATGCTGATATAGTGGGTGCTGCGGCGAGTGTGCTATGATGCGAAGTGCGGTTTTGGGTGGCTGAAGCGTATGTTAAGCTAATTTCCTATAACACCACCAGTTACTTGACAGTCAGCTCATGCGATAAAATAATCATTTCACGAATGTAGCCAGACCCATCTAATTGTTAACTAAAACTAACAACACAAATTCACGGTTCGCGTCAGACTCGGCCAAAGGCGTATTTTTCCGCATCCACAGAAACGCCAACAACCTCTTGGATGGAGGCGCAGATGCAGCTCCTAAACGGTGGTAGGTAAGTAGATCAGACCCACCACAAAGTGGTCAAAGACCGAATATCCCATTCACTGCATCCATGTTTCCCTCGTGCCGGGCCACGAGTTCCAAAATAACTGTGGGTCGTAGCACGCCTGGAAAAATCTTTCCGTTCCTAAGCAGGACTTGAACCTGGTACCCTCTGTTTCTCAATCATGGTCTTAGACCATACCACTATGCCTGCCTGCCTAAAACTAACAAGAGACACACAAAGAAGGAAAAGCAAGAAAACAACAGGAAACCACAGGAAACAATGTAAAGATACATACGAGCACGTGCCAACAAAGAGAGTTTTAACTCTGAGTTTCACGCAATAAGTTGTGAGCTCAAGACATACCTTGCACATTGTAAACTGGCGTTGGATTTATGCGAGTGAGATAACTCGATGAGTGAAACTTGAAAATTGCTTGGTTGAATGAGAGCAGAGTGTGTAGTGAATATCAAATATCGCACCGGCCAATAGCCAAATGCGTAAAACAATGCAGGTCATCATGCGCATTTACCGGTATACATTAGACCAGGGACTTGACTAACATGACTCAAACATAGACAAAGATGTGGTTCACAACCATAAACAACATGAAACAGCATGCGAACAAATATGACCTGGGACAAATAACAATCAGACAGTTACTTAGAACGTGTTAATGGGAACAATCATATTATGCAACTTGAACAATGTTGTTTGTGTTGTATGTTTTTTTAAACTCCCCCCATGAGTTTTTAGGCGACAGAGATGTCCATAATAATAATTATTATTATAGTTATTGGATTATTAATTTCCAATAACTTCAGGATAATGTCCGCCCAAGTATTCGTTATTCGGACTCAAACTCTTCTGAAGTATCCTCTTCATCTTCATCGAGATCTTCCACTCTTTGGTCTTGTGAATCTTGCGATTTGCTGGTGCTATATTTCCTGCCCGGTTGGGTTCGGGGTGCTTTTCTAATATTCTTCCTGGCCCGCTGATTTTCAAACCATTTTCGTATGTTTTTTGTCTCGACAGCAAAATGCTTAGCCAATTCGGCTAACCTTTGTGTAGATGGCCAATGATCTTGATCAAACTCATTCGTCAGGACAGCATACTGATCCTTTGAAAATAGGTTGTGGGCTCGGCCACTTCGCAATTTGGTAGTACTTGTATCTCGTGGGGCACTAGCGTTCGTGTCTACGTCATCTAGCCATGCTTTGAATATAGGGTACAACGAAGTCATTTTATCGTCAGCAAATAAACGACTTCTAAACCTTTGGATAGAGTACTCAGATTTTGGAAAGTTGGCACCGTAGGATATGCAGAGTATCGATGCGAGTCTTTTTTGTGAAATGTTTTCCCGTTCTCTTGCTGTTTTGACCAATTCGCAAAAGGCCTTATGATCATAACTCAATATATCTGTGTTTGCCGTCGGGGAACAGCGACTCATTGTACTTGGTAGTGGGAGATATGGGGATGATCCGTAATCGCTTGTTGTCTGCCCAAGGGAAGCGTTCTCGGTGTTGTATTGTTGTGATGTACTCAATGGTAAAGAGGAAGCAATCCCAGGTAAACTAGAAGGCGTATCTCTTTGTGTTGTCAATAATCTTCTATAGGCTGGTGGGGGATATGGGGATGCTGCATGACGCCTTGTGCTCTCCGTATGAGAAATATACTCACGGTTTTGCTGTTGCGAGTTACTGACGGCCGAAGAAGAAGCATATCCCTGTAAAGCAGATGGTGTATCGTGCTGCGCTGAACTGCGGGCATTTGATCTACTTCTATGGTCTTGGGAGCCAGATGCGGATGCTGTGTTATGCCGTGTTCTTGGAACAAGGGAAACGTTCTCTGGGTAATGCTGCGACTGGTGATGCTCCTGCTGTGGATTGAGAGAGGAATTATGCGAAATGCCTTCTAGTCGCTCTTTTGCTCCATGATGCTGAGTAGGAGTGCTAGAAGCAATAGCAGGCTGAGCAAGGTAAGAGCCACTGCTAGAACTGGCATATGTCACTCGCTGCGAGCCAGACGAACGCGAAACAGATATGGACCCACTTGCAGATGATAGGTCTGAACCAATAGTCACATCGGGTTCGACGGGTCTGGAAGTGAAGCACTTTGTTTCCGTGCGAGTTCGCCGGGGCCATTTCAGCCAACCGGCAATTTGTAGATCGTCGTTGGCAACTCGCTTCCAATCCGATGCGATTTCTTCAGCAACGTCTAGCGGTTTGTCATTGGAGTATTGTCGTGTCTCGATCATTTTCAGCACGGGCGTAATGTCATTTCGCAGGGCATACGAGTCCACGGGACGTAGATCATAGTTAGGCTCCAGCTCTGGGCTAAGCCTTCGTGCACTATTCGACGACGTTGGTATCGCCATATATGTGCTTGATGGATGATTGAAGTGTGATGGGGCATTGGTTACGATCTCACTGCTGGCCACCGATGTCCTGCTCTTTGCTATTGCAGTTGAAGACTTGATGCAAGGAGAGACACCGGTCTCAGTTTGTGGTGGTTGGTCAGCCATATGAACGTCCTGAAAGATATCCGTTATTTGTTCTCTGCACCCGCAACACAATACAAATAGATGGCAAATTGTGCAGTGGGAGAAAAATTTAGAATTTGGCGTTCGAAGAGAACCAACGCCAACGGACAGAAAGACAGTTGATAAGCTAAGGGCTTGGAAGTTTTCTATGGGCATTGAAGATTGCATCCTGGACTAACGCGTTTTGAGCTACCTCAGGAGGGAATATTTCACAACTTCTGTCGCCAAAGTTGGGGCTGAAAAAAAAATTACAAGTGAAAGATGCTCCCTGTTAGTAACACTTGGAATGAAAGAATCACAGCTACAATGTGATAAGATTTCTCACTGAATCATCTCGTCCTTGGAATTTCAGCTACTTGAGCATGCTGAAACGCGTCAGTACGTTCAAGTGATCGTTGTTCTCACATGTGCGTACCGCTAAATCATTAAATCGTCTCAAACTGTTCATATTTGCACCACTCAGCCTTCCCTTGGTAATAACAGCATTCGAATTCACACTTGTAGAGCTTCACACACGGTCAGCTATCGTTACTTCTGTGTACTTGTTACCTACTATAGTCGGTATACTTCATATATTATACGTTTTAGGTTTCTCAAGTCTGGCATCTTTATTCACTTCTATGTGTACGAGGTCACCAATTGCCCAAGCTGTTTTAGGCTGCATATTTGAGCGTTTTTGGTATCACATTCATTTCCGACGGCCATCAAAGTCTTTTCTCACCTTCCAGGAGCAACGCTGACTCATTCTGCACTCTGGTGTTTCACAAGGGGTTTGTCGCGCTGAAAACGGAGGAGAGGGACTGTCACAATATTACAAATATACCTTATGCTGCAGACTCAGAAGGTAAAGTGGAGAGACAAAGAGCAACGACGATAAAGAGCCACGGCTAGAACAGTATCTAACGACCATGAGGCGGGCGGAGTGAATGCCCCACGGGCCTCTCAAGTGTCCGCAAGCATGGCCGTAACGTGTGTGTTTCCCAACACCATTCCATAACTGTAGAATGAATATACCATGAAGACAACAGCAGCGGGACGTCCGGCCAGTTTGGTGGTGAGTGAGTTCACGGAGGGAATGCCCCCAGGGGCCTCTCGCGTGACTACTTGCAGTACTGTGTCGGAGGGCTAAGTCTGAACTGTCACCCTTTTTTCCAGTGCATCTCCATGTATACTCCATACTTGAAAAAACTTCCGTTGTAGAATTGTATTATGCGAAGAGCATAATATGCGAAGTTTTTGAGCAGATTTGGGTCCTCCCTAGTCGTAACAAGTAAAATCCCCAAAGCTGTAGGCCGATAAATTGGCCGAAAACGAGACGAATCGAAACATCGCTAAGCTTTTCGCCGATTTTGGAGGGTTTCTTTGAGAATTGCCGAAAATCGACCAAATCTTGCCGTAGCTCACCTATTTCGAAGCCAATATGTCAACCATTCCTTTCGCCGATTATCCAACATACCGGTACTCTAATTTTGCAGCCGATTTTTGAACAGTCAGATGATTTTTCAGCCGATCTCTGATGTATTTTTGAGCTCAGCGAAAAGCCGAATTTGGGGAAAGCCTTCACCGTGGCCCGAGGTACCCGTACACAGAAAACCTGTGAATACCGCGTACTTGCTCATCTAGAGCCCTTTCTCGAATAGTGCCCCAGTCTCAGAAACCCAGTGATAATAAAGCCCATATCTTTGATAGTGCCCCCCCCCCCCCGGCCCCCGAGACTTGTAATCAAGCGGATGTGCAAGTTTGGTGTTCTTTTGCTAATGTACTTGTCCATCTCAATACACTGGTGATTACAGGATCAATATCACCGTTATTGAATTTGTTGCCGTTTCTGTAGAGTGATAGTGTACAGTAAACAATAGGCGTTGTTTTTCTTTGTCTTCTTTGTATTTATGCTGGATAACGTAAAGGTACCAGCGTTGAAAACAGACTGCCCTCTCTTAACAAGTCCTCTCTTCCTTGAATAGTGCCCCATCTGTGACGAACCTTGAAAATGTATTGCCCCAGGGGCAATATTCCGGCGACTACGGTAATCACTTGGTAAGAAAATTTCCAGCACGGAAGGTGATGTAGGTTATGATTGTGGTGATGATAAGTGGAATGATGAAAAGAACGAAAGAAAAAAATTTCGCCCATAGACCATAACTTTCCTTCTTTGCGAACGGGTTTACTCACAAAGCTAATCGAGTGAAACGAGAAAGTAATACCCGTAGCAATATTTGTCTTGCTAGTGAGTACTGTTCAACCTACATGTATATGCAGTTGTTTCACATACTTGAAGACGGTTGAAGTACAAGTACATTCATTTAAACGAAGAAAAATGGACCAATCCACTACGAGTTAGGCTATAATGGTCGGCGTGTGCGCGAGGGATAGGAATATCCTCAAAACCTTCGCTTTCTCTTCTAGCGCGGCAAGTTTCTTCCAAGCCCCGACACAAAAACCGTCCATCTTGAGTGCGCTTGTCTTGTCGGTACAAATAGCCACCAAGGCTGAATACTTGTTTTCCACAAGTTGTGAAAGTATTGAATTTCATGATTCCAAGATTTGAGTCCAAGATTCAGAGCTTCGAACTCACGATAACCTCTTGGTGTCTATGACAAGTATTTTATGCTTATTTCTACTTGCCGCTGAGTTATCCATCCCTAACCACAACTCGCGTTGAGATATGCAGCACTAACCGTTCTTAGCGCTGCATTGGCAAAGGCTTATACTTTGCGGTGCTGGATAAAGATAAGCTGTCACAAAATATGCGGAGAATCTCGGCGCAACAAACCCGTTCGCGCCTAACATATATGCTGATATAGTGGGTGCTGCGGCGAGTGTGCGGAGTGCGGTTTTGGGTGGCTGGAGCGTATGTTAAGCTAATTTCCACTAACACCACCAGTTACTTGACAGTCAGCTCATGCGATAAAATAATCATTTCACGAATGTAATCAGACACATCTAATTGTTAACTAAAACTAACAACACAAATTCACGGTTCGCGTCAGACTCGGCCAAAGGCGTATTTTTCCGCATCCACAGAAACGCCACCAACCTCTTGGATGGAGTCGCAGATGCAGCTCCTAAACGGTTGTAGGTGAGTAGATCAGACCCACCACAACGTGGTCAAAGACCGAATATCCCATTCACTGCATCCATGTTTCCCTCGTGCCAGGCCACGAGTTCCAAAATAACTGTGGGTCGTAGCACGTCTGGAAAAATCTTTCCGTTCCTAAGCAGGACTTGAACCTGGTACCCTCTGTTTCTAAATCATGGTCTTAGACCATACCACTATGCCTGCCTGCCTAAAACTAACAAGACCCACACAAAGAAGGAAAAGCAAGAAAACAACAGGAAACCACCGGAAACAATGCAAAGATACATACGAGCACGTGCCAACAAAAAGAGTTTTAACTCTGAGTTTCACGCAATAAGTTGTGAGCTCAAGACATACCTTGCACATTGTAAACTGGCGTTGGCTTTATGCGAGTGAGATAACTCGATGAGTGAAACTTGAAAATTGCTCTGTTGAATGAGAGCAGAGTGTGTAGTGAATATCAAATATAGCACCGGCAGATAACCAAGTGCGCAAAACAATGCAGGTCATATCATGCGCATTTACCAGTATACATTAGATCAGGGACTTGACCAACATGACTCAAACGTAGACGAAATTGCGGTTCACAACCGTAAACAACATGAAACGGCATTTGAACAAATATGACCAGGGACTAATAACAATCAGACAGTTACTTAGAATGGGATTATGGGAACAATCCTACTTGAACAATGTTGTTTGTGTTGTATGTTTTTTGAAACTCCGCCCATGAGTTTTCAGGCGATAGAGATGTCCATAATGATAATTAGAGTTATTGGATTACTAATTTCCAATAACTTCAGGATAAGGTCTGCCCAAGTATTCATTATTCGGCCTCAGACTCTTCTGAAGTATCCTCTTCATCTTTACGAGATATTCCACTCTTTGGTCTCGTGAATCTTGCGATTTGCTCATGCTATATTTACTGCCCGGTTGAGTTTGGGGTGCTTTTCTAATATTCTTCTTGGACTGTTGATAGTCTAACCAATTCCGTATGGTTTTTGTCTTTACGGCAAAATTGTTAGCCAACTCGGCTACCTTTTGTGTAGATGGCCAATGATCTTGAGCAAATTCATACGTCAGAACAGCATACTGATCCTCTGAAAATTACTTGCGTGCTCGGCCACTTCGCAATTTGGTAGTACTTGTATCTCTTGTGGCACTAGCGTTCCTGGCTTCGTCATCTAGCCATGCTTTGAAAATTGGGTGCAACGAATTCATTGTAGCGTCACAATATATACGTGCTCTAAAATTTCTGATAGAGTGCCCACTGTTTGGAAATTTGGCACCATAGGATATGCAGAGTATGGATGCGAGTCTTTCTTGTGAAATGTTTGCCCGTTCTCTTGCTGTTTTGATCAATTCGCAGAACGCCTTATGATCATAACTCAATAAATCTGCCTTTGCCGCCGGAGAAGAGTGATTCATTGTACTTGGTAGTGGGAGATTTGGGGATGATCTGTAATCGCTTGTTGTCTGCCCAAGCGAAGCGTTCTCGCTGTTTTGCTGTTGTGATGTACTCAAGGCTAACGAAGAAGCAATCCCAGGTAAACTAAAAGGCGTATCTCTTTGTGTTGTCAATAATCCTCTGTATGCTGGTGGCGGATATAGGGATGCTGCATCGTGCCTTGAGCTCTCCGTATGAGAAATATACTCACGGTTTTGCTGTTGCGAGTTACTGACGGCCGAAGAAGAAGCATATCCCTGTAAAGCAGATGGTGTATCGTGCTGCGCTGAACTGCGGGCACTCGATATACTTCTATGGTGTTGGGAGCCAGATGCGGATGCTGTGTAATTCCTTGTTCTCGGAACAAGGGAAACGGTCTCTGAGTAATGCTGCCACTGGTGATGCTCCTGCTGTGGATTGAGGGAGGAATTATACGAGATGCCTTCTAGTCGCTCTTTTGCTCCATGATGCTGAGTAGGAGTGCTAGAAGCAATAGCAGGCTGTGTAAGGTAAGAGCCACTGCTAGAACTGGCATATGCCACTTGCTGGAAGCCAGACGAACGAGATACAGATACGGACCCACTTGCAGATGATAGCGACGGGTCTGGAAGTGAAGTAGTTTGTTTCGGTTTGAGCTGGCCGGGGCCCATTCAGCCAACGGGCAATTTCTTGATCGTCGTTGGCAACTTGCTTCCAATCCAATGCAATTTCCTCATCAAAATCTAGCGGTTTGTCTTTGGAGTATTGTCGTGTCTCGATCTTTTCCAGCACGGCAGTAATCTCATTTCGCAGGGGATACGAATCCCAGGGACGTTGATCACAGTTGTGCTCCAGTTCCACACTAAATCTTGTTAGACTATTCGATGACGTTGGTATGGCCATGGAGGTGCTTGATAGATGACTGAAGTGTGATGGGGCATTAGTTTCGATCGCAGTGCTGGCCGACGATGTTCTGTTCTTTGCTGTTGCAGTTGAAGTCTTGAAGCAAGAGGAGACACTGGTCTCAGTTTGTGGTGGTTGGTCAGCCATATGAATGTCCTGAAGGATACACGTTATTTTTACCCTTCACCCGCAACACAATACAATAGAATAATGACATATTCTGCAGCGAGATAAAATTTTAGAATTTGGTGTTCGAAGAGAACCAACTACAACGGATAGAAAGACAGTTGATAAGCAAAGGGCTTGTAAGTTGTCTACGGGCATTGTAGACTGTATCCTGGTCTACAGCGTTTTGAACTTCCTCGGGAGAGAATATTACCCAGCTTCTGTTGCTAAATTTAGGGCAGAAAAAATTAACCACAAGTGTTCGCTGTAAGTAACACTTGGTAGAAAAGAATCACAACTGGAATGTGATAAGATTTCCCACTGAATCATCTCGTCCTTGGAAATTCAGCTATTTGTGCATGCTGAAACGCGTCTGTAAGTTCAAGTGATCGTTGTTCTCACGTGTCCGTATGGCTAAACCATATAATTGTCTAAAACTGTTCATATTTGCACCACTCAGCCTTTCTTTAGTAGTTATAGCATTCGTATTCACACTTGTCCAGCTTGGTACACCCTCAGCTATCGTTCGTTCTGTGTACTTGTTACCTATTATAGTCGGTATAATTATTAAAATTAAAATTTCACGGTTCGCGTAAGACTCGGCTGGAAGCCGAGTTTTCTACATCCGCCGGGGGAATGCCACCACCCTCTGGGATCAAAAGCGTAGATGCAGCCGTCGGTATACTTCATATATTATACGTTTTAGGTTTCTCAAGTCTGGCACCTTCATTCACTTCTATGTGCACGAGGTCACCAGTTGCCCAAGCTGTTTTAGGCTGCCTATCTTTGCGCTATTGGTATCACATTCATTTCCGAGGGCCCTCAAAATCTGTTCTCACCTTCCAGGTGCAACGCTCACTCATTCTGCACTCTGGTGTTTCACGAGGTGTTTGTCACGCTGAAAACGGAGGAGAAGAGTGTTACAACTAATATGCCTACAGTCCATTTCACACAAAGATGGGCCCTGGCTCTGGCGAGCTCCCGTATTAGGCGTTTTTTAAGATTTTATCGTACACAGTGCAGTGCTCTGAAAATTTGAAATTTGAAAAATGGTCCAAAAAGTGGTACCCGAACTGGGGTTCGAACCGTTAAATGCACTGTTGCAGGCAGGGTCAAACGGCCTGGATTTTGATGGGTTTTCCCAATTCAGTCTTGGGGCAAAACCTGGCCGAACTTCTATTCTTGCTATGGTTTGCTGTTTGGAGAAATAGACTTCAGAAACATAGTTGGAAGAGGATTCCACAGGGGATTGCAAAAAAAATAATCTAAAAACACTAAACATTTGACCTATTTATGGGCAAAAGCTAGAAGTCCATCTTTTTCTGAATGGACTGTAATGCAACCGACTCAGAGGGTAAAGAGGAGAGACGAAGAGCAACGACGATGAAGAGCCAAGGCTAGAACAGTATCTAATGGTGTACTAGCTGTGCTAGTACTTCCGAAGTACTTGTTAGCAACAATCCGAACTAGCGCACACACTGCACTGCATTGCTTTGTACTGCATTCAAGACTGACGTCATGCGCTTTGTTTTGCTGCGTAATCACAAATGGCACCAGCCCATTTTGCGGAAAAGAAGAACAAATCTTGCTTGCCCTGTTGTGCTCTTCCAGACAACGGATCGTGCTTCAGCAGTGTTTCTTTTCCCACCATTCCTCCCTCTCCAACTTATTCACACCATAATAATTATCGTACCCACTAATCGGGTCCACTCTCACAACTGGTGTTATCTAGCTATTTGCTGCGGCTCTGCCTTGCGCTATATTACATCCATTTAGCATTGCAGCTCTACGTTGAGCTAACAGCAGCTCTACTTTGAGCTAACAGCAGCTCTACTTTGAGCTAAAAGCAGCTCTACTTTGAGCTAACCGCAGCTCTACTTTGAGCTAACAGCAGCTCTACTTTGAGCTAACAGCAGCTCTACCTTGAGCTTACAGCAGCTCTACTTTGAGCTAACAGCAGCTCTACTTTGAGCTAACAGCAGCTCTACTTTGAGCTAACCGCAGCTCTCCTTTGAGCTAACAGCAGCTCTACTTTGAGCTAACAGCAGCTCTACTTTGAGCTAACAGCAGCTCTGCTCTGAGCTAACAGCAGCTCTGCTCTGAGCTAACAGCAGCTCTGCCCTGAGCTAACACCAGCTCTACTTTGAGCTTCAAACCAGTTGTTTCGAAACCAGCACTCCTCAATCCAAAGATGCCTCTTTGTTGACTTGTTTGTGTGAGGGATGGGGCTAACGACCATGCGGCGGGCAGAGTGAATGCCCCACGGTCCTCCCAAGTGTCCCAAAGCGTGGCCGTAATGCGTGTGTTTTCCAACACCATACCATAACTGTACCATGGAGACAAAAACAGTGGGGCGCCTGGCCAGTTTGGTGGGGAGTGAGTTCACGGAGTAAATGCCCCAGGGGCCTCTCGCGTGACTACTTGCATTATTGTGTTGGTGCGCTAAGTCTGAACTGTCACCCTTATTTCCAGTACATCCATATGTATACTACATATTGGATAAATCTTGTGTTGTAGAATTCCACATAATAAGTAACTAATATTGACTGAGTACGAGGTCAATATAGGAAATAAAAGCCGAGTAAAAGACCGAGGCGAAGCCGAGGTCTTTTACGAGGTTTTTATTTCCTATTCTGACCAAGTGCGAATTCAATATTAGATTTATCACGACAAACAGTCCATATTTCAAATTCCAGAACGATAACCTCATGAATCCCGGTTTTATGATTGCACAACCATTGCACCACCGCCTACTCATGCAGTGACAATGCTGCACTAGGCACCGTTCAACTGCGCAACCCCTAAGCAGTCAAATATAAGCAGTCAATATAGCCCTAAGGAGTGAAATATGCAGGAATATTTGACTGCTTAGGTATGGCAAAAATCTATGTGAGTCAATACTAAGGGAGTGATAATTATGGGTATACTGCTCTGTACTTTTGTGGATGAGCACTCTCCCTTGAGCTGCCTTCACCGGCCTTGTCTATAATTATATTTTACTCAATCTGTGGACAGAGTTATGACAGTCGTGTACTCTTGCCTCTTGGACTAGTTTCTGTTCCATAATTCAGTGTGTCATTACTATGATAGCTTTCATGTCTGAGGTTGTTGGTATGTCTGTGGGCTCTGTGTTCCCAGTACACAATAGCGGAGGCTGGTTGGCAAAGTAACTCCAATTTCACTTCAAGGTACCAGTGCATCTAGTGTCTGCTTCTATCAAGGCAGCGTGCTGTCTATACTGGTTACCCCAGCAAGTGTAGGGTGTGCATAGATGCATAGAACTGTCTTGGCCGTTTTATACCGATGTACTCCGTGTGGTGTAGACCAAGTGTGCATTGGTGGTCGACTCATATGGCCTCTCCAATTGTGTGGATTAGACAGTTATCTGGCGCAAGTCTTGATCTGTCTCATTCAGATCTTTTTCGCTATCGTTGCTATAAGAGAAAATCTGTGGGTGCACATCCAGTGCATTTGTTGCAGATTTATGTGCTTCTCTTGCAACGGGTGTATACATGTTACATGTACACGTACATGTACTGGAAATAAGGGTGACAGTTCAGACTTAGCGCTCTAACACAGTACTGCAAGTAGGCACGTGAGAGTTCCCTGGGGCATTCACTCCGTGAACTCACTCACCACCAAACTGACCGCGCGTCCCTCTGCTGTTGTCTCCATGGTATATTCATTCTACATTGATGGTATCGTGTTGGAAAACACACACGTAACGGCCATGGTTGCGGACACTTGAGAGGCCCGTGGGGCATTCACTCCGCCCGCCGAATAGTCGATAGATACTGTTTGTCTACTCTTGTTTATGTACTCTTGATATTATTAATCCTTGTTAGGTACTGCTATGGTATTGATAACATTATAATGGTCTACAGTGTATACCAGATTCACACTGACAGTGTCTGGCTAGTTTCCATCAATCATATCTTTTGCTTTGCCTGGTTCAATATCCTATGGTTTTATACTGGGTTTGCATTTTGTTCTGAGGATTCATTATTTTTTATCAATGTTGGTATTGCTTTTCCATTCATTGTGGGGTTATTCTCCAGTAAAAGAGGCTGTCATTCGCGCATAGAAACGTGGCTTTACAATTCCACCCGCTAATTCCGCCACGGTGATTAGATTTTTTCTCCAATGGCTAGTTTTAGAACAAGCTGATTGAGGTGGCAATTCTCATCACGGCTAGACTTAGTGATAGTTTACAGTAAACAATAGGCTTTTTTTCTTTGCCTTTTTGTCTTTATGCTGGATGACATAAATGAGAAGAGCGTGTAGTGGATATAAAACTCAAACTCAAATGGGGAAAGACAAAGCAAATCGAATATGGCACCAGCCGATAGCCAAGAGCACAAAACAATGCAGGTCACATCATGCGTATTTACCAGTATATAGTAGACCAAGGACTCGACTAACATGACTCGAACGTACACGAAATTGCGGTTCACAACCATAAAAAAAACATGAAACGGCATTCGAACAAATGTGAAGTGGGACAAATAACAATCAGACAGTTACTTAGAACGGGATTCTGGGAACAATCCTACTTGAACAATGTTGTTTGTGTTGTATGTTTTTTGAAACTCCCCCGCATGAGTTTTCAGGCGAGAGAGATGTCCATCATAATTCTTTTTATTGATTAACAAATTTCCAATTACTTCAGGAAAATGTCCGCCCAGGTATTTGTCATTCGGAGTCGGACCCTTCTGCAGTATCCTTTTCATCTCCATCGAGATCTTCCACTCTTCGGTCTTCTGAATCTTGCGACTTGCCGGTGCCACATTCACTGCCTGGTTGAGTTCGGGGTGCTCTTCTAATATTCTTCTTGGCCCGTTGACGACGAAACCATATCCGTATGGTGTTTGTACCTATGGCAAAACTGTTAGCCAATTCGCCTAACTTTTGTGAAGATGGCCAATGATTTTGAGCAAACTCGTGCGTCAGAACAGCATACTGATCCTCTGAAAGTCGCTTGCGGGCTCGGCTACTTCCCAATTTGGCAGTACTTGTATCTCGTGGGGGACTAACGTTCCTGTCTACGTCATCTAGCCATGCTTTGAATATAGGGTACAACGAAGTCATTTTCGCGTCACAATATGTACAACTTTCAAACCTGTTGATAGATTGCTGACCGTTTGGAAATTTGGCACCATAGGACTTGCAGAGTATGGATGCGAGTCCTTTTTGTGAAATGTTTGCCCGTTCCCTTGCTGTTTTGACCACCTTGGAAAACGCCTTATGATCATGTGTGTCACTCAATAAATCAGTCTTTGCAGTCGGAGAAGAGAGATCCATTGTACATGGTTGTGAGCGATTTGAGGTATTCGATATACTACTAGGGTCTTGGGAGCCAAATGGCGATCCTGTGTAATTCCTTGTTCCCTGTACAAGGGAAACGGTCTCTCCGCAATGCTGTTGTGAGAAAGCTTGCGAATGGTGATGCTCCTGCTGTGGATTGCGAGCGGATTTACACGAGATTCCTTCTAGTCGCTCTCTCGCTCCCTGATGACGAGAAGGAGTGCTGGAAGCAATAGCAGGCTGTGTAAGGCAAGAACCACTGCTGGAACTGGCATATGCCACTTTCCACAAGCCAGACGAACACGATACTGATACGGACCCACTTGCAGATGATAGCTCTGAACCAATTTTTACATGGGGCTCGACGGGTCTGGAGGAGAGGTAGTTTGTTTCGGTTTGAGTTGAGCGGGGTGGATTCAGCCAACGGGCAATTTCTTGATCGTCGTTGGCAACTCGCTTCCAATCCGATGCGACTTTTTCAGCAACATCTAGCGGTTCGTATTTGGAGTATTCTCGTGTCTCCATCTTTTCCAGCACGGCCGTAACTTCATTTCGCAAAGAATACGAGTCCAAGGGACGTTGATCACAGTTATGCTCCAGTTCCAGGCTAAATCTTGTTAGACTATTCGATGACGTTGGTATGGCCATGGAGGTGCTTGATGGATGACTGAAGTGTGACGGGGCATTAGTTTCAATCGCAGTGCTGGCCGACGATTTCCTGCTCTTTGCTGTTGCAGTTGAAGTCTTGCAGCAAGAGTAGACACCGGTCTCAGTTCGTGGTGGTTGGTCAGACATATGAACGTCCTGAAGGATACACGTTATTTTGTACCCTTCATCCGCAACACAATACAATAGAAGAATGACAAATTCTGCAGCGAGAGAATTTTTTAGAATTAGGTGTTCGAAGAGAACCAACGACAACGGAGAGAAAGACAGTTGATAAGCAACGGGCTTGTAAGTTGTCTACGGGCATTGAAGACTGTATCCTGGTCTACAGCGTTTTGAACTTCCTCGGGAGAGAATATTACTCAGCTTCTGTTGCCAGAGTTAGGGCTGAAAAATTTAACCACATGTGAAAGGTGTTCGCTGTTAGTAACACTTGGTAGAAAAGAATCACAACTGCAATGTGATAAGATTTCTCACTGAATCACCTCGTCCTTGGAAATTCAGCTATTTGAGCATCCTGAAACGCGTCAGTATATTCAAGTGATCGTTGTTCTCACATGTGCGTATAGCTAAATCATTTAATAATCTTAAACTTTTCATATTTGCACCACTCACCCTTCCCTTAGTAATTATAGCATTCGAATTCACACTTGTCCAGCTTGACACACCGTCAGCTATCGTTACTTCTGTGTCATTGTTACCTACTATAGTCGATATACTTCATATATTATACGTTTTAGGTTTCTCAAGTCTGGCACCTTTATTCACTTCTATGTGTACGAGGGCACCAAATACCCAAGCTGTTTTAAGCTGCATCTCTATGCGCTATTGGTATCACATTCATTTCAGAGGGCTCTCAAAATCCGCCACAGACTCAGAGGGTAAAGAGGAGAGACGAAGAGCAACGACGATGAAGAGCCCCGGCTAGAACAGTATCTAACGACCATGCGGCGGGCGGAGTGAATGTCCCACGGGCCTTCCAAGTGTCCCAAAGCGTGGCCGTCACGTATGTGTTTTCCAACACCATACCATAATAGTAGCATAAATATACCATGGGGACAACAGCAGCGGGACGTCCGGCCAGTTTGGTGGTGAGTGAGTCCACGGGCTGAATGCCCCAGGGGCCTCTCGCGTGACTACTTTGAGTACTGTGTTGGAGGGCTAAGTCTGAACTGTCACCCTAATTTTCAGTACATCTCCATGTATACTACATATTTGAAAAATCTTGTGTTGTAGAATCCCATATGTGTGTATACTGTTCTGTACGTTTGTGCATTGAGCACTCTACCTTGAGCTGCCTTCACCGGCCTTGCCTATAATTATAATTTTACTCAATCTGCGGACAGAGTTGTATGACAGTCATGTACAACGTGTTGAAGGCTTCATATAAAACTACCATACAGATAATATGGTTTGGGGAAAGACCATGATTGAGATACATGTAGGAGAGATGCCGGGTCCAGGTTCTTTTCGGAAGCGAGTTTTTCTGCTGTGAACGGGGAAAATTTATGGTTGCCCGTGATTGATCTGGAATGCAGAGCGGAGTTACAAAAATATACAAAGGTAGGTTTCCCCAATTCCAAGTGGTTGGCCGAAAAAGTCGCCGAAAACGAGACTTATCGAAAAGAATCACCATGGCTGGTTAAAATCGCCCGCATCACATGCTTATTGGCACTATGTCATCGTGATTGTGGAATAATAATAATAATAATAATAATAAACCGCTTCACCTGTCGCTGATTTTTGAAGGATTTCTTTGAGAATAGGCAAAATCTACAAAATTGTGTTTCAATATGCGTTTACGACCGAATGATGTTGCTGCAAGCATGACCGGCCGCGACCGCTCAAGGTCACTACATCAGTAAAAAATTATTATTCCCGTAGCTATGCAGAAGACGTTACTTCAGTAACGTCTGGCGCTAGCCAGGGTCCACACAGCTTTAATCCCGTATCTGTCCCGTATCTGTGACTACAAAGGCTCTACAGGATTGTACATAACAGCTGGCCACTAAATGTGCTGGCTCCCGTATCTGCCCCGTACCGTACCATAAAACACTGCTGACCACAATATTCGTCGTATCAAGAGTTCATAACCCCCAACTTCCAAGAGTGTGCAACTCCTGATCAGTCCCTGTATGGAAGCCCGGTCGGCGGAATTCCTTCATTGCGTCATTTTTGGTGCAGTGCGATGAGTCACGCCGATGAATTCTTCTTAAATTTACAGTCAAACCAGGATGCTTCCCCAGGGTAAACTGCCTAAACTGCGATTCTAGTCTGAGCCTCAACGGCTCAAGAAGCAAATGTGAAACAAAGCACACGATCCTAAAGACAAAACTATTTATTTTTTCGATGCGATGGTGACTCTTCGTCGCCTTCTTCTTTCACCAGTGCAGCCAGTCTCTTCAAGAACAATTTCTTCCCCAGGACATCGGCATACTCCCGGTGCTTTCCTCGAAGATGATTTCAAATGGTTGAGGAACTTGAGAATACGTCGAAGGAGCATTTTTCGGCTGAGTTGCACAGCTATCAGAAAGAAGATTGATTGTCCTCGACGGCAATGCAATATTTTTAACAGCGTCCTCACATCTTCCTGTCACGATGTCGACATGTCCATGGATTCTTGGAGAAAGAGTTTGATTTTGAGAAAGTACAACTGGTACATGTACGTACGTCCGAAATGTCTTCAAAAAAAAAAGCTTCGAAAAGTCGAGGCCTCGAGGCTACAGCCTTGAGTTAGGAGCAGGTTCAGGGTATAGTTTCCAGAAATCGCAAAGAATCTATTTACCTCGGATGACAAGCTGCGCATGACGTAATGTAGGAATCTCGCCGAGCGCTGGGTCTATGCCCGTTGCACACTCTTGGGGGTTATGAACTCTTGGTCGTATTAATATGTATACCATGGTATACGACTCCCTGATGTAGAGGCAGATTTGGAAAGAAATAGGGAGACGAAGAGGAAATGAAATTTGAATAGACGCCGAATAGTTGATAGGATGCGTCAGCAAAAACATACTTTGAAAGAGAGATCCCGTCGTCTCCAAAATAAGCGTTAACGGCCGATTCAGCGCCGGTCACAGGAAACGTCGGAAGAGAGATCCCGTTGACTCCAGAACGCCCGTGATCGGCAGAGGCAGCGCCGGTCCCAGGAAACATCACGACAGACATCCCGTCGACTCTAGAACGCCCGTGATCGGCAGAGTCAGCGCCGGTCCCAGGAAACGTCAGGACAGACATCCCGTCAACTCCAGAACGCCCGTGATCGGCAGAGTCAACGCCGGTCCCGTAGCTATGCAGAGGACGTTACTTCAGTAACTCATTGAAACGTTTTTGCAATACAATGATGTAGGTAATCAAAGGAAAGAAAACATATCCATCAGTTCTAACAACATGCACGATGAGCTAGGCAACAAAGCATAGCGTAGGGCCCTGAGCTTGCAAGCTCTCTCGTCGTGTCCGTTCCGTTCGGTTGAAGTACAAGTACATGTAGTTGAATGAAGAAAAATGGACTATAATTTCCACTAACACCACCTGTTACTTGACAGTCAGCCCATGCGATAACATAATCAATGCACGCCACAGGCTAGGCACCGGTGGATTATGCCGGCATAATTCTTGGCATAAATTTTGGCATAATTTTGGTGGTTGAAAATTTGGAGCATAATTTGGCATCCTCTAGGAGGTGGGAGCATAACTACACGTCTATACCACAGTTGTAGTATGTAGGCTACACAATTGTGTACAATGCACCTGATCTGTGCTGGTGGTCTGCAGGGTAAGGGTTCGGAGGTCATGCAGATAGTGTTTTCAATGAAATGCAAGGTAGAAATCATTGCAATACAGTACTGTATGCTCGAACTCGTCTTCTCCAAAGTTCTTTCTCACACTGACACAGTACATGTAGCAGAAGATGCGAGTGAATCAGCCTTCATCAGGTATCCCGTAGTGGACGAGATAGTGGCGGGTAGTCCGCAAAACTCTGTGTACATGTACATTACATTACATTTGTACATTATGCATGTTACGATGTCGTGACCTCCGGTAGGAGAGATGAGCTGATTATTCGCAGGGTGAGGGTGACATCTGTTGGACGAGTATGATGATTATGAAGACCGTGAGTTGAACGTGATATTTTTCAAAGGTAACTCAAACTAATTTGGCAATGAACTAATAATTTTACTGAAGTACAAAAGAAATCAAGACGTAATGAATAGAAGAAGTAATGTTTTCTCACTTCCATGTTGATCTCTAACATGAAAGAACACCTTGCAGCTTAGTATGGGTATACTCATGTTTTTTGTTGTACTTATGGCCACTTGCAACTTGCAAGTACGAAAAAGGCACAATGTTCCGAACTTTGAGGCTCCATAAGTACAACAAAGTGAATATATTCCCAGGTGCCAAAGCATGATATTAGGATTGTGCGAGCGTAATGCGAGAATCAATGAAAGCATAATCTCCATGATTTCGCGAGCATAATCCGCCGGAGTCTACCACAGACCAAGGGTACTGACATTCCACAACTAACTGCCTATCGAGCTGGGTTTTTTTCTTCCTATACATCCTTGGCTCTCCATACGAGTCGATCGTTACAAGTTTCTCATTCATATTCTTTTCATGTTTCTTCTTGAATTCCCTATTGTGATGGATATTCGAACTAATAATCTTTCCAAGAAAACGTCCTGGGAAACCTTTGTACCTTACTCATAGCGTTATTTCAAAAAAGGTCAATGTTTATTGACAATACGTTCCAGCCACGCAACATTCGAGTTCATTCAAAATTACTAAGTACATTCCTTGCAAAGCCTGGGATAGCAACACTAAAAATATTGGGTGCAAGTTCAGACGTGGTTTTCTCGTCCAGTTTAGACTTGGCCGTGTAAGATTGAGCTCTCTTGCCGAATGGAATGTAATAATTTAAGTGTTGGAGCAGAGTTTCAAAACGTCAGGGACCATAGCAGAATTTAACCAGACACATAAACTAACAAGACAAAAACAAAGAAGTAATAGCAAAACAACCACAGGAAACAATATACGGCTACAAATCAGTAAGTGCAAACAATTAGAGGACGAAAACGGTTTCTAGTCTAGCATTTTGGGACACGTTAGCGATACTATCACTTTTAACAAGGTAAACGGAAGGTGAGTATCAAGTTTTTTTCTGACATTCCTAGCACATTGAAGTCTGGCGTTGGACTAATGAGAGTGCGATCGCTCTATGAGTGCAAGTTTAAAATTGCTTGGATGAATGAGAGAAGAGTGTATAGCGGATATCAAATTATGGCACTGGTCAATAGCTAAGTGCGCAAATCAATACAGGTCATATCATGTGCATTTACCAGTATACATTAGACCAGGGATTTGACTAAAATGACTCAAACGTATACGAAATCATAAACAATATGAAACGGCATTCGAATAAATGTGAGGTGGGACAAAGAACAATCAGACAGTTACTTCGAAGTACTTAGAATGGGATTATGGGAACAATCCTACTTGAACAATGTTGTTTGTGTTGTATTTATTAAAACTCCCTGCATGATTTTTCAGGCGATAGAGATGTCTATCACAATCATGGTGATTGAACAGATTTCCAATTATTTCAGGAAAAGGCCCGCCCAGGTATTTGTTATTCGGGCCCAGACACTTCTGAAGTATCCTTTTCATCTCGATCAAGATAATCCACTCTTTCGTCTTGTGAATCTTACAGTTTGCTGGTGCCACATTCACTGCCTGGTTGAGTTAGGGGTGCTCTTCTAATATTTTGTCCTGGCTTTTTGATTTTTAAACCAGTTACGTATGGTTTCCGTCCGTACGGCAAAACTGTTAGCCAATTCGGCCAACTTTTGTTGAGATGGCCAATGATCTCGAGTAAAGTCATCCTTCAAAACAGCATACTGATCCTCTGAAAGTGGCTTGCGTGCTCGGCCATTCCGCAATTTGGTAGTACTTGTATCTCGTGGGTGATTAACGTTCCTGTCTACGTCATCTAGCCATGCTTTGAATATAGGGTACAACGAATTCATTGTAGCGTCACAATATAAACGCCTGTCAAAATTGCTGATAGATGCCCGATTTATTGGAAATTTGGCGCCATAGGATTTGCAGAGTATCGACGCGAGTTTTTCTTGTGAAATATTTGCCCGTTCCCTTGCTGTTTTGAGGGCCTTGCGAAACGCCTTATGATCATAACTCAATAAATCTGTTTTTGCCGTCGAAGAAGAGTGATCCAATGCATTTCGTATCGGGCGATTTTGGGATGATCTGTAATCTCTTGTTGGCTGCACAAGCGAAGCGTCCTCGCTGTTTTGCTGTTGTGATCTACTCAAGGCGAAAGAACAAGCAGTCACAGGTAAACTAGAAGGTGGATCTGTTTGTGTTGTAAATAATCTTCTGTATGCTGATGGCGGATATGGGAATGCTCCATAGCGCCTTTTTCTCTCCGTATGAGAAATATACTCACGGTTTTGCTGTTGCGAGTTACTGACGGCCGAAGAATAAGCATATCCCTGTAAAGCAGTTGGTGTATGGTGCTGCGCTGAACTGCGGGCATTCGATATGCTTTTATGGTCTTGGGAGCAAGATGCGGATGCTGTATAATTCCTTGTTCTGGGAACAAGGGAAACGTTCTCTGAGTAATGCTGCCACTGGTGATGCTCCTGCTCTGGATTGAGAGAGGAATTATACGAGATGCCTTCTAGTCGCTCTTTTGCTCCATGATGATGAGTAGGAGTGCTAGAAGCAATAGCAGGCTGTGTAAGGTAAGAGCCACTGCTAGAACTGGCATATTCCACTTGCTGCAAGCCAGACGAACGAGATACAGATACGGACCCACTTGCAGGTGATAGCTCCGAAACAATGGTCACATCGGGTTCGACGGGTCTGGAAGTGAAGTAGTTTGTTTCGGTTTGAGATGGCCGGGGCCCATTCAGCCAACGGGAAATTTCTTGATCGTCGTTGGCAACTTGCTTCCAATCCAATGCAATTTTCTCAGCAACATCTAGCGGTTTGTCTTTGGAGTACTGTCGTGTCTCGATCTTTTCCAGCACGGCAGTAAGCTCCTTTCGCAGGGGATACGAATCCCAGTGACGTTGATCACAGTTGTGCTCCAGTTCCAGGCTAAGCTTTGATGGACAATTCGATGACGTTGGTATCGCCATAGATGTGCTTGATGGGTGATTGAAGTGTGATGTGGAATCTGGTATGATCTCAGTGCTGGGCGACGATGTCCTGCTCTTTGCTGTTGAAGTTGAAGATTTGATCCAAGAAGGGATACCTGTCGCCGTTCGTGGTGAATGGTTAGCCATATGAACGTCCTGAAAGATATCCTGAAAGATATCGGTTATTTGTTGTCTGCACCCGGAAACCAATACCGATAGAAGACAAACTGTGCAGTGAGAGAGAATCTTAGAATTCGGTGTTCGAAGAGAACCAACGACAACGGATAGAAAGACACTTGATAAGCTATGGGGTTGGGAGAAGTCTCCGGGCATTGAAGACTGTCCCCAGAACTACAGTGTTTTGAGCTTCCGCAGGAGCGAATATTTCACAGCTTATTTTGCCAAAGTGAGGGCTAAAGAAAAATAATTACAAGTGAAAGGGGTTCGCTGTTAGTAATACTTGGCAGGAAACAACCACAACTGGAATGTGACAAGATCTCGCACTGAATCCCCTTGTCCTTGGAAATTCAGCTATTTGAGCATCCTGAAAGGTGTCAGTACATTCAAGGGATCGTTATTCTCACATGTGCGTATCACTCAATCATTTAAATTTTCTAAAGCTGTTCATATTTGCACGACTCGGCTGTATGTCAGTAATTACAGCATTCGCATTCACACTTATCCAGCTTGATACACCATCAGCTACCGGTACTTCTGTGCATTTGTTGCCCTCTGCAGTCGCAATAATTCGATAACGTTTTCTCAAGTCTGGCACACTTTTTTCAGTTCTTCTACATGTCCGAGGTCATCAGTGGACCATGCTATTTTATCCACCTCTTTGCGCTATTGGCCACACATTCATTTCTGATGGTCATTAATGTCTGGTCTCACTTTCTAGGAGCAACACTGACTCATTCTGCACTCTGGTGTTCCACGAAGTGTTTGTTGCGCTGGAAACGAAGGAGAAGGGAGTGTACAAATATACCTAATGCCGTAGAGTTAGAGCGTAAAGAGGAGAGACGAAGGGCAACGACGATGAAGAACCCCAGCTAGAATGGTATCTAACGACCATGCGGCGGGTGGGGTGAATGACCCACGACAAGTCTGAACTGGCACCCTTATTTTCAGTACACATAATGTATACTACATATTGGATAAATCTTGTATTGCAGAATTGCTCTGTACTTTTGTGCATTGAGCAATTTACCTTGAACTGCCTTCACCGGCCTTGTCTATAATATTATCATTTACAATCTGCGTACAGAGCTATGCCAGTCATGTAGTCTTGTACTAGTTTCGGCTCCACAATCCAGTGTGTCGTTACTATAATAGCTTTCGTGTCTGAGGTTGTTGGTATGTCTGTTGGCTCTGGGTTTCCAGTCCTCAGTAGCCGAGGCGGGTTGGTAAAGTAACTCCAATTTCACCTCAAGGTACCAGTGCATCTAGGGTCCGCTTCTATCAAGGCTGCGTGCTGTCTATACTGGTTACCCCAGCAAGTGTAGGGTGTGCATAAATGCATAGAACTGTCTTGGGCGTTATATACCGATGTACTCCGTGTGGTGTAGACCAGATGTGCATTGGTGGTCGATTCATATGGCTTCGCCAATTGTGTGGATTAGAAAGATATCTTGCGCAAGTCTTGATCTGTCTCATTTTGATCTTTTTCGCTATCGTTGCTATAATAAAAAATCTTTCGGTGCACATCCAGTGCATTTGTTGCAGATTTACGTGCTTCTCTTGCGACGGGTGTATACATGGTACATGGTACAATTACATGTACTGGAAATAAGGGTGACAGTTCAGACTTAGCGCTCTAACACAGGTCTGCAAGTAGTCACGTGAGAGTCCCCTGGGGCATTCACTCCGTGAACTCACTCACTACTAATCTGGCCGGGCGTCCCACTGCTGTTGTCTCCATGGTATATTCATTCTACAGTTATGGTATGGTGTTGGAAAACTCAGACAAGTTACGGCCATGCTTGCGGACACTTGAGAGGACCGTGGGGCATTCACTCCGCCCGCCGAATAGTCGATAGATACTGTTTGTCTACACTGCTTTATCTACTCTTGATATTATTAATCCGTGTTAGACTCGTTTGTTAGAGGGTTACACAAGTAAGACTCGTAGCAATACCTGTCTTGCTAATGATGACTGTTCCACTTACATGCAGTTGTTTCACATACTTGAAGACCATTGAAGTACAACCATACATGTATATAATGAAGAAACATGGACAAATGAACTATGCATTAGGCTATAATTTCCACTAACACCACCAGTTACTTGACAGTCAGCTAATTCGATAACATAATTATTGCACGAATGTGACCAGACACATCTAAAACTACCAAACAAATTCACGGTTCGCGTGAGACTCGGCCAAAGGCCCAGTTTTCTGCATCCGCAGGAAAGCCACCACCCCTTGAACCAAAGCGCAGATGCAGCTCCGATACGGTTGGAGATGAGTAGATTAGACCCACCACAAAGTGGTCAAAGACCGAAATTCCCATTCACTGCATCCATGTTTCCCTCATGCAAGGCCACGAGTTCTCCATTAAGTGTGGGACGCAGCATGGCTGGAAAAATCCTTCCGCTTCCAAGCAGTTCTTGAACCTGGGATACTCTGTTTTTCAATCATGGTTTTAGACCATACCACTATGCCTGCCTGCCCAGAACTACCAAGACACACACAAAGACTCCTGGGAACCTCCTTTTGAAGTTGAATCGGTTTTTGAAGTTGACCAACATTACGAGTTCTATAACTCAAGAACCGGTCTTTCTATCGCTTTGATAATTGTTCGAGGTGACAGCTGAGAGTTTTCTCTTCAATCTACATATGAGCCAGAGTACGCCAAAATATGACCACAGACCAAAATTGGGTTTCAGTTTTTTGTTCAAAAATGATCTAACACACCTAATGTTCACTGTCTGAAAGTTTTGGATTGATCCGACATGTCTAAGTATTGCTACAATGGTATTATATGCAGCACTGTTGAAAATAATAATAAAATTATTTCGATCTCTCCAAAAGAGATTTGACCAAGTGACGATAATGTCAAAATGCCTACCCCATCGATCATCGGTGTTCGATCAATGTATGGGCCAGCCAATAAAGGGTTAACTCTGAGTTTCACGCATTAAATTTTACGAGTAAGTTCATGTTTTTGACACTTTAGTCTAGCATTTTGGGATATGGTAGGGATACTGATGGTAAGATGGTAAAATAAAATAGGTTAAACATCAAGTTGTTTTCTGACATACCTAGCACATTGTAGTCTGGCGTTGGACTTAGGAGAGTGCGATTTCTCGATGAGTGCAACTTTAAAGTTGCTTAGATGAATCAGAGCAGAGTGTGTTTTGGATATCAAATAT
Organism: Sycon ciliatum; assembly: GCF_964019385.1. Classification (NCBI taxonomy): domain Eukaryota; kingdom Metazoa; phylum Porifera; class Calcarea; order Leucosolenida; family Sycettidae; genus Sycon; species Sycon ciliatum. The sequence continues at coordinate 17,748,096 of NC_088655.1, forward strand.
GGCACCGGCCAATAGCCAAGACCTCAAAACAATGTAGGTCATATCTTGCGCATTTACCGGTAATTAGATCAGGGGCTTGACTAACATGACTCAACGAAATTACGGTTCACAACCATAAACAACATGAAACGACATGCGCACAAATGCGATGTAGGACAAATAACAATAAGAATAATGATAGTTACTGAGAACGGGATTATGGGAACAATCCTACTCATATCTTGCGCATTTACCGGTATACATTATATTAGGAACTTGACTAACATGAAACAACGAAATTGTGGTACACAACCATAACCAAAATGGGACGACATGCGCCCAAATGCGAGGTGGGACAAATACCAATCAAACGGTTACTTAGAACGGGATTATGGGAATAATCCTACTTGAACAATGTTGTTTGTGTGGTATGTTTTTTTAAACTTCCCCGCGTGAGTTTTCAGGCGATAGTGATGTCCATCATAATAATATTAGAAACTCGGGTATTGAGCCATTAATAAATGTAGAAAAGAAAAAGAACATATGGAAACGAGTTAAGAATGTGTTACTACTCTGTGAGTTTTGTGCCTAGTTGTTGCACTTTCTGACTGTATTATAGTATCTAGTTACAGTGGTGGTGAGTTACTCTTAACTGGTTTCCATACGTTCTTTTTCTTTTCTACATTAACAATATTAGGTTTTGATTTACAAATTTTCAATTCTTTCCGGAAAATGTCCACCCAGGTTTTCGTTATTCGGACTTAGAATTTACAGAAATATCCTCTTCATTTTCATCCCGATCTTCCTCTCTTTGGTCTTGCGAATCTTTGGAGTTGCTGGTGCTACATTCACCGCGCGGTTGAGTGCGGGGTGCTTTTCTAGAATTATCTTAGGACCGTAGATAGCAGCACCAATTCCGTATGGTTTTTGTCCTTACGGCAAAACTGTTTGCGAATTCGACTACACTTTGTGTAGATGGCCAATGACCTTGAGCAAATTCATCCGTCAGAACAGCATGCTCAACGAAGTCGCACAAACTTCTTCTTCACATGTTACTCGAAGCGTTCATTTCATTTATTTCACCCATAGACCATACGTTTCATTCTTTGCGAATGGGTTTACTCACAAAGCTAATCGAGTGAAACGAGAAAGTAATACCCGTAGCAATACTTGTCTTGTTAGTGAGGACTGTTCAACCTACATGTACATGCAGTTGTTTCACATACTTGAAGACGGTTGAAGTACAAATACATTCATTTAAAGGAAGGAAAATGGACCAATCAACTACGAATTAGGCTATAATGGTCGGCGCGTCCGCGAGGATAGTAATATCCTCAAAACCTTCGCTTTCTCTTCTAACGCAGCAAGTTTCTTCCAAGCACCGACACAACAACCGTCCATCTCGAGTGCGCTTGTCCTGTCGGTACAAGTAGCCACCAAGGCTGAATACTTGTTTTCCACAAGTTGTGAAAGTATTGAATTTCATGATTCCAAGATTTGATTCCAAGATTCAGAGATTCGAACTCACGATGACCTCTTGGTGTCTATGACAAGTATTTTATGCTTATTTCTACTTGCCGCTGAGGTATCCAGCCCTAAACACAACTCGCGTTGAGATATGCAGCACTAACCGTTCTTAGCGCTGCATTTGCAAAGGCTTATACTTTGCGGCGCTGGATAAAGTTAAGCTGTAATAAAATAGGCGGAGAATCTCGGCGCAACAAACCCGTGCGTGCCTAACATTGATGCAGATATAGTGGGTGCTGCGGCGAGTGTGCTATGATCTGGAGTGCGGTTTTGGGTGGCTGAAGCGTATGTTAAGCTAATTTCCACTAACAACCCAGTTACTTGACAGTCAGCTCATGCGATAAAATAATCATTTCACGAATGTAACCAGACACATTTAATTGTTAACTAAAACTAACAACACAAATTCACGGTTCGCGTCAGACTCGGCCGAAGGCGTATTTTTCCGCATCCACAGAAACGCCACCAACCTCTTGGATGGAGTCGCAGATGCAGCTTCTAAACGGTTGTAGGTGAGTAGATCAGACCCACCACAACGTGGTCAAAGACCGAATATCCCATTCACTGCATCCATGTTTCCCTCGTGCCAGGCCACGAGTTCCAAAATAACTGTGGGTCGTAGCACATCTGGAAAAATCTTTCCGTTCCTAAGCAGGACTTGAACCTGGTACCCTCTGTTTCTCAATCATGGTCTTAGACCATACCACTATGCCTGCCTGCCTTAAATTAACAAGAGACACACAGAGAAGAAAAAGCAAGAAAACAACAGGAAACCACAGGAAACAATGTAAAGATACATACGAGTACGTGCGAACAAAAAGAGTTTTAACTCTGAGTTTCACGCAATAAGTTGTGAGCTCAAGACATACCTTGCACATTGTAAACTGGCGTTGTACTTATGCGAGTGAGATAACTCGATGAGTGAAACTTGAAAATTGCTTGGTTGAATGAGAGCAGAGTGTGTTGTGAATATCAAATATAGCACAGGCCAATAGCCAAATGCGCAAAACAATGCAGGTCATATCATGCGCATTTACCAATATACACTAGACCAGGGACTTGACTAACATGACTCCAACTTAGACGAAATTGCGGTTCACAACCATAAACAACATGAAACAGCATGCGAACAAATATGACCTGGGACAAATAACAATCAGACAGTTACTTAGAATGGGTTAATGGGAACAATCCTACTTGAACAATGTTGTTTGTGTTGTATGTTTTTTGAAACTCCCCCCATGAGTTTTTAGGCGACAGAGATGTCCATAATGATAATAGTTATTAAAGTTATTGGATTACTAATTTCCAATAACTTCAGGATAATGTCCGCCCAAGTATTCGTTATTCGGACTCAGACTCTTCTGAAGTATCGTCTTCATCTTCATCGAGATCTTCCACTCTTCGGTCTTGTGAATCTTGCGATTTGCTGGTGCTATATTTCCTGCCCGGTTGAGTTCGGGGTGCTTTTCCAATATTCTTCCTGGCCCGCTGATTGGCAAACCATTTTCGTATGTTTTTTGTCCCGACGGCAAAATGCTTAGCCAATTCGGCTAACCTTTGTGTAGATGGCCAATGATCTTGATCAAACTCATTCGTCAGAACACCATACTGATCCTTTGAAAATAGGTTGTGGGCTCGGCCACTTCGCAATTTGGTAGTACTTGTATCTCGTGGGGCACTAGCGTTCATGTCTACGTCATCTAGCCATGCTTTGAATATTTGGTACAACGAATTCATTGTAGCGTCACAATATAAACGCCTGTCGAACTTGCTGATAGATGCCCGATTTATTGGAAATTTGGCGCCATAGGATTTGCAGAGTATCGACGCGAGTTTTTCTTGTGAAATATTTGCCCGTTCCCTTGCTGTTTTGAGAGCCTTGCGAAACGCCTTATGATCATAACTCAATAAATCTGTCTTTGCCGTCGAAGAAGAGTGATCCAATGCATTTGGTATCGGGCGATTTAGGGATGATCTGTAATCTCTTGTTGTCTGCACAAGCGAAGCGTCCTCGCTGTTTTGCTGTTGTGATGTACTCAAGGCGAAAGAACAAGCAATCACAGGTAAACTAGAAGGTGGATCTGTTTGTGTTGTAAATAATCTTCTGTTGGCTGATGGCGGATATGGGGATGCTCCATAGCGCCTTTTTCTCTCCGTATGAGAAATATACTCACGGTTTTGCTGTTGCAAGTTACTGACGGCCGAAGAAGAAGCATATCCCTGTAAAGCAGATGGTGTATCGTGCTGCGCTGAACTGCGGGCATTCGATATGCTTCTATGGTCTTGGGAGCAAGATGCGGATGCTGTATAATTCCTTGTTCTGGGAACAAGGGAAACGTTCTCGGAGTAATGCTGCCACTGGTGATGCTCCTGCTCTGGATTGAGAGAGGAATTATACGAGATGCCTTCTAACGTTAGTCGCTCTCTTGCTCCATGATGCTGAGTAGGAGTCCTAGCAGCAATAGCAGGCTGTGTAAGGTAAGAGCCACTGCTAGAACTGGCATATTCCACTTGCTGCAAGCCAGACGAACGAGATACAGATACGGACCCACTTGCAGGTGATAGCTCCGAACCAATGGTCACATCGGGTTCGACGGGTCTGGAAGTGAAGTAGTTTGTTTCGATTTGAGCTGGCCGGGGCCCATTCAGCCAACGGGAAATTTCTTGATCGTCGTTGGCAACTTGCTTCCAATCCAATGCAATTTTCTCAGCAAAATCTAGCGGTTTGTCTTTGGAGTACTGTCGTGTCTCGATCTTTTCCAGCACGGCAGTAAGCTCCTTTCGCAGGGGATACGAATCCCAGGGACGTTGATCACAGTTGTGCTCCAGTTCCAGGCTAAGCTTTGATGGACAATTCGATGACGTTGGTATCGCCATAGATGTGCTTGATGGGTGATTGAAGTGTGATGTGGAATCTGGTATGATCTCAGTGCTGGGCGACGATGTCCTGCTCTTTGCTGTTGAAGTTGAAGACTTGATCCAAGAAGGGACACCTGTCGCCGTTCGTGGTGAATGGTTAGCCATATGAACGTCCTGAAAGATATCGGTTATTTGTTCTCTGCACCCGGAAAACAATACCGATAGAAGACAAACTGTGCAGTGAGAGAGAATCTTAGAATTCGGTGTTCGAAGAGAACCGACGACAACGGATAGAAAGACACTTGATAAGCTACGGGGTTGGGAGAAGTCTACGGACATTGAAGACTGTCTCCAGAACTACAGTGTTTTGAGCTTCCTCAGGAGATAATATTTCACAGCTTATATTGCCAAAGTGAGGGCTAAAGAAAAATAATTACAAGTGAAAGGGGTTCGCTGTTAGTAACACTTGGCGGGAACAATCACAACTGGAATGTGACAAGGTCTCGCACTGAATCCCCTCGTCCTTGGAAATTCAGCTATTTGAGCATCCTGAAAGGCGTCAGTACATTCAACGGATCGTTCTTCTCACATGTGCGTATCACTCAATCATTTAAATTTTCTAAAGCTGTTCATAGTTGCACGACTCGGCTGTATGTCAGTAATTACAGCATTCGCATTCACACTTACCCAGCTTGATACACCATCAGCTACCGGTACTTCTGTGCATTTGTTGCCCTCTGCAGTCGCAATAATTCGATAACGTTTTCTCAAGTCTGGCACACTTTTTTCAGTTCTTCTACATGTCCGAGGTCAACAGTGGCCCATGCTCTTTTATCCACCTCTTTGCGCTATTGGCCACACATTCATTTCTGATGGTGACAGTTCAGACTTAGCGCTCTAACACAGGTCTGCAAGTAGTCACGTGAGAGTCCCCTGGGGCATTCACTCCGTGAACTCACTCACTACTAATCTGGCCGGGCGTCCCACTGCTGTTGTCTCCATGGTATATTCATTCTACAGTTATGGCATGGTGTTGGAAAACTCAGACACGTTACGGCCATGCTTGCGGACACTTGAGAGGACCGTGGGGCATTCACTCCGCCCGCCGAATAGTCGATAGATACTGTTTGTCTACACTGCTTTATCTACTCTTGATATTATTAATCCGTGTTAGACTCGTTTGTTAGAGGGTTACACAAGTAAGACTCGTAGCAATACCTGTCTTGCTAATGATGACTGTTCCACTTACATGCAGTTGTTTCACATACTTGAAGACCATTGAAGTACAACCATACATGTATATAGAGAAGAAACATGGACAAATGAACTATGCCTTAGGCTATAATTTCCACTAACACCACCAGTTACTTGACAGTCAGCTAATTCGATAACATAATTATTGCACGAATGTGACCAGACACATCTAAAATTACCAAACAAATTTACGGTTCGCGTGAGACTCGGCCAAAGGCCCAGTTTTCTGCATCCGCAGGAACGCCACCACCCCTTGAACCAAAGCGCAGATGCAGCTCCGATACGGTTGGAGATGAGTAGATTAGACCCACCACAAAGTGGTCAAAGACCGAAATTCCCATTCACTGCATCCATGTTTCCCTTATGCAAGGCCACGAGTTCTCCATTAAGTGTGGGACGCAGCATGGCTGGAAAAATCCTTCCGCTTCCAAGCAGTTCTTGAACCTGGGATACTCTGTTTTTCAATCATGGTTTTAGACCATACCACTATGCCTGCCTGCCCAGAACTAACAAGACACACACAAAGACTCCTGGGAACCTCCTTTTGAAGTTGAATCGGTATAGCCTTGGCAACAGGTGACGTAAGCAGGAATAATCCCGGCCGTTGATCCACGTATCACGCTCTGAGCGTTAATTTCCCGGGACCAACATTACGAGTGCTATAAATCAAGAACCGGTCTTTCTATCGCTTTGATAATTGTTCGAGGTGACAGCTGAGAGTTTTCTCTTCAATCTACATATGAGCCAGAGTACGCCAAAATATGACCACAGACCAAAATTCGGTTTCAGTTTTTTGTTCAAAAATGATCTAACACACCTAATGTTCACTGTCTGAAAGTTTTGGATTGATCCGACATGTCTAAGTATTGCTACAATGGTATTATATGCAGCACTGTTGAAATGGTGAAATTCTATGTACAGCAATGGGATTGTCATTTTTGCTCACAATTGATATGCCCCTTGGTTCATCCTTTTCGGGTCAGTTGCTATGTCGAGGGTCTTATAGCATGAGCTGACAGGTACTCAGCCACATCCCAATTGTGTATAGGCAGCTGAGATGGGTGTCCGAAATACCTCCTGTTTGGAGCACCACTGGAGAACCGCCAGCGAAAACACGGTCAACATCAGACTAATAAGATGGCGGAAGAAGTTGGCACTCCATGTCCTCTCCATCACACTACACCTGTGCTTTCAGATATACAGTATACACTGCTGCACACAGTGTTACTCAACATACTAGACGTCGCAGTTATATTCCCCGAACCAAAGCCCATCTGCACACGGTTTTCTCCGCACACCAGAGAGTACTGCTTTCGCTGCATACTACTCATGCTAGCGATGTTCCGCATAAGGGTACGTACAGGTTCCTGCACGAGTACGAGGCCAGTACCGCGGAATCCAGCCCGCGCCGCGATAGCGGCAAGGGCTGGATGAACAGCGGTACTGGCCGAGTATGAGTGACTGGAACGTGTTTCCCGTGTGCACCCAAGCCAAATAAAGAGATACATGACAGACACACCTGCATTGTGTTTTGTGATTGTTTTCTGGTACAGTTTTTTGTAGTAGTCCATAGTGCTTTTTTTCTCGCGCGGCCATTGACATTGTCGACTGGGCATCGGGCATTCTGGCTGTTCTGTTCCTACGGATTTTTCCCACTACACGTCTTGATCGGAAACCTCGGCAAATTGCGCGGATCCTGCAGGTTGCTGAGCATTGCGCGCTTTGGTTGAGGCTCATCCGGCTCGTCCAAGATCTCCTTCGCGAGCGACTCCGCAATAAAAGTTTCAGTCTCTTCCTCAACTTTTCGGAGGAGCTCATTCGCATCGCCAATATCGTTCAACAAAGGGGCTTCTTTTCTCCCAGTTCCAGATCAAATGTTGGAGCGCCATGATGACAGTTGTGGTTGCAAACCGCTCTTCTGCTTTAGTTATTTTATTAGTAACCAATGAAACTTGAAAGACCTTGAAGTAGAGTACGAGTCAGTCCAGTGGCTACTGCCCGGCGACGGCCAGTTGAATCCGTTCCTGCCCGTCGTCAAGTGACGACGGGCAGTGGAATCCGTTCCTGCCCGTCGTCACTTGACGACGGGCAGTGGAATCCGTTCCTGCCCGTCGTCACTTGACGACGGGCAGTGGAATCCGTTCCTGCCCGTCGTTACTTGACGACGGGCAGTGGATCCAGTTCCATCACCTTTGAGCAGGCAGGACCGCGCTTTCCAGTCCGCGCTGTTTGATCTGTCATTGGTCAACTCCAAGGCGACAATCACGTGACATACGGGAATCAAAATTATCGACTTGAGCAAGTTGAGGTAGCAGCAGAGTCCAGTGATTGTTTTTGGACTTGCAACCAATACTGGCATTGTCCTGGATATGTGCAGCAATGACCATTCTGGCCAAATCATCGGCCGACTCACCTCCCAAGTCAGTGTCGATGCCAATCGCCTGCCAGGTTGTCATCAGAGTAGAATTCCTCATCACTGCAGATCGTGGGACTACCAGCATCAAATCTTTTTACGCTCGATGAAAGTGTCGCCCTCATATGACTCGTCGCTGTAGCCATCATCGTCTTCCTTCTGTTTCCGACTCGAATCCTCAAAATATGTTATCCTGCGCATGGAGTGCGATGATGTCGTCTTCTTCCGCTCCGCAGTACATTACTTCTACTAGGCTCTTCTGTCGATACATCGATGACGATCCGTTTTAGCCGACTCAGCGCAACATGGAATACAAACTCTAACAAATAAACTTACTTGCAACAAAGAATTGCATCCGGAACAGTCCAGTCGACCGAGGAGAACGACATCAGCGACTCGCGTTGCACTGCAGTGCACTTCATATTTTTTGCCGCGGAATTCAAATCGCGATTTTCTCGAATTTTTCAAAAAACCTTGTGGGCATGTTTTAGCGCGCTCGGGCTCAAAATAAAATTATTTCGATCTCTCCAAAAGAGATTTGACCAAGTTACGATAATTTCGAAATGCCTACCCCATCGATCATCGGTGTTCGATCAATGTATGGGCCAGCCAATAAAGGGTTAACTCTGAGTTTCACGCATTAAATTTTACGAGTAAGTTCATGTTTTTGACACTTTAGTCTAGCATTTTGGGATATGGTAGGGATACTGATGGGAAGATGGTAAAATAAAGGTGGTTGAACAGCAAGTTGTTTTCTGACATACCTAGCACATTGTAGTCTGGCGTTGGACTTAGGAGAGTGCGATTTCTCGATGAGTGCAACTTTAAAGTTGCTTAGATGAATGAGAGCAGAGTGTGCTTTGGATATCAAATATGGCACCGGCCAATAGCCCAGACCTCAAAACAATGCAGGTCATATCTTGCGCATTTATCGGTGCACATTAGACCAGGGACTTGACTAACATGACCCAACGAAATTGTGGTTCACAACCATAAACAAAATTAAACGACATGCGCACAAATGCGATGTGGGACAAATAACAATAAGAATAATGATAGTTACTGAGAACGGGATTATGGGAACAATCCTACTTGAACAATGTTGTTTGTGTGGTATGTTTTTTAAAACTTCCCCACGTGAGTTTTAAGGCGATAGAGATGTCCATCATAATAATATTAGAAACTCGGGTATTGAGCCATTAATAAATGTAGAAAAGAAAAAGAACATATGGAAACGAGTTAAGAATGTGTTACTACTCTTTGAGTTTTGTGCCTAGTTTTTGCACTTTCTGACTGTATTATAGTATCTAGTTACAGTGGTGTAGAGTTACTCTTAACTGGTTTCCATACGTTCTTTTTCTTTTCTACATTAACAATATTAGGTTTTGATTTACAAATTTTCAATTCTTTCAGGAAAATGTCCACCCAGGTTTTCGTTATTCGGACTTAGAATTTACAGAAATATCCTCTTCATTTTCATCCCGATCTTCCTCTCTTTTTTGTCTTGCGAATCTTTGGAGTTGCTGGTGCTACATTCACCGCGCGGTTGAGTGCGGGGTGCTTTTCTAGAATTATCTTTGGACCGTTGATAGCAAAGCCAATTCCGTATGGTTTTTGTCCTTACGGCAAAACTGTTTGCGAATTCGACTACACTTTGTGTAGATGGCCAATGACCTTGAGCAAATTAATCCGTCAGAACAGCATGCTAAACGAAGTCGCACCAACTTCTTCTTCACATGTTACTCGAAGCGTTCAATTCATTTATTTCACCCATAGACCACACGTTTCATTCTTTGCGAATGGGTTTACTCACAAAGCTAATCGAGTGAAACGAGAAAGTAATACCCGTAGCAATCACGATGACATAGTGCCAATAAGTATGTGATGCGGGCGATTTTAACCAGCCATTTTGGGGATAACTGAGAAAAAGAAGGAGAAGAAAAAGAGAAAACAAAACAAAACAAAAGGAGTACTATAGGAACCTGGAGAGAGCAGTATGAAGATTAGGCTAGCAATGGAAAACAACGAATTCAATTCAATTCAACTTAGGCGCGGGCAGAATGGAACAAAATGCAGCGAAGGTGTCACGAGACTTTACCTCCTGCGGAAGTCGAGACCAATGAGAATAGGACTTGAACAGAGGGGATTTTAAAAGGATCAATGATCTGGCAAGTGGGAACTGGAGAGAGCATCTAGTACGCGAGCTATTATTGAACCAGCTTTTAAAAATGCGCAAGTGCATGAGGAGGAGCAAGTTGAAGCTTAATACGGTGAATGAATTTGCATGCCGAGTGGGGAAAGCGTTCTGAGAGAGGGGAAGAGGAAGCCAAAATGTATAGCGTCTGAGAGGAGGTCAGAGGGGGCATTGCGAAATATTAATCGAAGTAATTTACGGTGGGTGACTTCTAACCGATGCATAAGAGCGGAGGATAGACCGGAGGACCAAACGAGAGAGTAGTAATCAAACAAAGGAAGATCATAAGAGTGATAAATTTGTATTCGACAACCATGTTGTAGATGGGAGTTGTGAGGAGAAATGCAGCCTATCGCGGAGCAAACTCGCTTTTCAATATAGGTAACGTGCGAATCCCACGACAAGTGTTCATCAAGAAATATACCAAGGTGTTTGTGATTTTTAACAATGTTGATAGCAATGGGATCATCAGGGAAAGTAAAAAGCCGAGTCGTAAAGAGGGTGAGGTCACTGGAGGGTCGTGGGGGGATACAAAGGATTGCCGTTTTCGACACATTGGGGCGGAGTTTCCACTTCGACATCTGGCGCACAACTTGCTTAATGTGATACTGTAGCGAGTCGCAGGCTTGTAATAAGCCTGGCTCGGTTATATGGAGCGCTGTATCGTCAGCGTAGAGTGAGGTATGATCCAAACCTGCCAAATCATTAACGTATACGATGAACAATAGAAGCCCCAAGATAGAGCCTTTGGGCACTCGAGAGTGGACTGTTAGAGGGGCGGACAGGGCATGTCCAATTCGGACACTCTGTCGACGTTCAGTGAGATAGCTGGTGAGCCACTGCAGACACGTTCTGGGAAACTTTTATACCTTACTCATAGCGTTATTTAAAAAAAGGTTAATGCTTATTGACAATACGTTCCAGCCACGCAACATTCGAGTTCATTCAAAATTACTAAGTACATTCCTTGCAAAGCCTGGGATATCAACACTAAGAATATTGGGTGCAAGTTCAGACGTGGTTTTCTCGCCCAGTTTAGACTTGGCCGTGTAAGATTGAGCTCTCTTGCCGTATGCAATGTAATGATTTAAGTGTTGGAGCAGAGTTTAAAACTTCAGGGACCATAGCAGAATTTAACCAGACACATACTTGTATAAACTAACAAGGCACAAGCAAAGAAGGAATAGCAAAACAACCACAGGAAACAATGTACGGCTACAAATCAGTAAGTGCAAACAATAAGAGGACGAAAACGGTTTCTATTCTAGCATTTTGGGACACGTTAGCGATACTATCACTTTTAACAAGGTAAATGAAAGGTGAGTAAGTATCAAGTTTTTTTTTTTCTGACATACCTAGCACATTGAAGTCTGGCGTTGCACTTATGAGAGTGCGATCGCTCTATGAGCGCAAGTTTCAAATTGCTTGGATGAGTGAGAGCAGAGTATATAGGGGATATCGAATTATGGCACCGGTAAATGGCCAAGTGCGCAAAACAATACAGGTCATATCATGCGCATTTACCAGTATACATTAGACCAGGGATTTGACTAAAATGACTCAAACGTATACGAAATCATAAACAATATGAAACGGCATTCGAATAAATGTGAGGTGGGACAAAGAACAATCAGACAGTTACTTCGAAGTACTTAGAATGGGATTATGGGAACAATCCTACTTGAACAATGTTGTTTGTGTTGTATTTATTAAAACTCCCTGCATGAGTTTTCAGGCGATAGAGATGTCTATCACAATCATGGTGATTGAACAGATTTCCAATTACTTCAGGAAAAGGCCCGCCCAGGTATTTGTTATTCGGGCCCAGACTCTTCTGAAGTATCCTCTTCATCTCCATCAAGATATTCCACTCTTTCGTCTTGTGAATCTTGCAGTTTGCTGGTGCCACATTCACTGTCTGGTTGAGTTAGGGGTGCTCTTCTAATATTTTGTCCTGGCCCTTTGATTTTTAAACCAGTTACGTATGGTTTCCGTCCGTACGGCAAAACTGTTAGCCAATTCGGCTAACTTTTGTTGAGATGGCCCATGATCTCGAGTAAAGTCATCCTTCAAAACAGCATACTGATCCTCTGAAAGTTGCTTGCGGGCTCGGCCATTCCGCAATTTGGTAGTACTTGTATCTCGTGGGGCACTAGCGTTCCTGTCTACGTCATCGAGCCATGCTTTGAATATAGGGTACAACGAATTCATTGTAGCGTCACAATATAAACGCCTGTCAAACTTGCTGATAGAGTCCCGAGCGATTGAAAATTTGGCGCCATAGGATTTGCAGAGTATCGACGCGAGTTTTTCTTGTGAAATATTTGCCCGTTCCCTTGCTGTTTTGAGGGCCTTGCGAAACGCCTTATGATCATAACTCAATAAATCTGTCTTTGCCGTCGAAGAAGAGTGCTCCAATGCATTTGGTATCGGGCGATTTAGGGATGATCTGTAATCTCTTGTTGTCTGCACAAGCGAAGCGTCCTCGATGTTTTGCTGTTGTGGTGAACTCGAGGCGAAAGAACAAGCAATCACAGGTAAACTAGAAGGTGGATCTGTTTGTGTTGTAAATAATCTTCTGTTGGCTGATGGTGGATATGGGGATGCTTCATAGCGCCTTTTTCTCTCCGTATGAGAAATATACTCACGGTTTTGCTGTTGCGAGTTACTGACGGCCGAAGAAGAAGCATATCCCTGTAAAGCAGATGGTGTATCGTGCTGCGCTGAACTGCGGGCATTCGATATGCTTCTATGGTCTTGCGAGCAAGATGCGGATGCTGTATAATTCCTTGTTCTGGGAACAAGGGAAACGTTCTCTGAGTAATGCTGCCACTGGTGATGCTCCTGCTCTGGATTGAGAGAGGATTTATACGAAATGCCTTCTAGTCGCTCTTTTGCTCCATGATGCTGAGTAGGAGTGCTAGAAGCAATAGCAGGCTGTGTAAGGTAAGAGCCGCTGCTAGAACTGGCATATTCCACTTGCTGCAAGCCAGACGAACGAGATACAGATACGGACCCACTTGCAGGGGATAGCTCCGAACCAATGGTCACATCGGGTTGGACGACGGGTCTGGAAGTGAAGTACTTTGTTTCGGTTTGAGCTGGCCGGGGCCCATTCAGCCAACGCGAAATTTCTTGATCGTCGTTGGCAATTTGCTTCCAATCCAATGCAATTTTCTCAGCAAAATCTAGCGGTTTGTCTTTGGAGTACTGTCGTGTCTCGATCTTTTCCAGCACGGCAGTAAGCTCCTTTCGCAGGGGATACGAATCCCAGGGACGTTGATCACAGTTGTGCTCCAGTTCCAGGCTAAGCTTTGATGGACAATTCGATGACGTTGGTATCGCCATAGATGTGCTTGATGGGTGATTGAAGTGTGATGTGGAATCTGGTATGATCTCAGTGCTGGGCGACGATGTCCTGCACTTTGCTGTTGAAGTTGAAGACTTGATCCAAGAAGGGACACCTGTCGCCGTTCGTGGTGAATGGTTAGCCATATGAACTTCCTGAAAGATATCCTGAAAGATATCCGTTATTTGTTCTCTGCACCCGGAAAACAATACCGATAGAAGACAAACTGTGCAGTGAGAGAGAATCTTAGAATTCGGTGTTCGAAGAGAACCAACGACAACGGATAGAAAGACACTTGATAAGCTACGGGGTTGGGAGAAGTCTACGGGCAATGAAGACTGTCTTAAAAACTACAGTGTTTTGAGCTTCCTCAGGAGAGGATATTTCACAGCTTATATTGCCAAAGTGAGGGCTAAATAAAAATGATTACAAGTGAAAGGGGTTCGCTGTTAGAAACACTTGGCGGGAACAATCACAACTGGATTGTGACAAGGTCTCGCACTGAATCCCCTCGTCCTTGAAAATTTAGCTATTTGAGCATCCTGAAAGGCGTCAGTACATTCAAGGGATCGTTCTTCTCACATGTGCGTATCACTCAATCATTTAAATTTTCTAAAGCTGTTCATATTTGCACGACTCAGCTGTATGTCAGTAATTACAGCATTCGCATTCACACTTATCCAGCTTGATACACCATCAGCTACCGGTACTTCTGTGCTTTTGTTGCCCTCTGCAGTCGCAATAATTCGATAACGTTTTCTCAAGTCTGGCACACTTTTTTCAGTTCTTCTACATGTCCGAGGTCAACAGTGGCCCATGCTCTTTTATCATCCTCTTTGCGCTATTGCCCACACATTCATTTCTGATGGTCCTCAATGTCTGGTCTCACCTTTCAGGAGCAACACTGACTCATTCTGCACTCTGGTGTTCCACAAGGTGTTTGTTGCGCTGGAAACGAAGGAGAAGGGAGTGTACAAATATACCTAATGCCGTAGAGTCAGAGGGTAAAGAGGAGAGACGAAGGGCAACGACGATGAAGAACCCCAGATAGAACGGTATCTAACGACCATGCAGCGGGTGGAGTGAATGACCCACGATAAGTCTGAACTGGCACCCTTATTTTCAGTACATATAATGTATACTACATATTGGATAAATCTTGTATTGCAGAATTGCACATGTGTGTATACTGCTCTGTACTTTTGTGCATTGAGCAATCTACCTTGAACTGCCTTCACCGGCCTTGTCTATATATTATCATTTACAATCTGCGGACAGAGCTATGACAGTCATGTGGTCTTGTACTAGTTTTGGCTCCACAATCCAGTGTGTCGTTACTATAATAGCTTTCGTGTCTGAGGTTGTTGGTATGTCTGTTGGCTCTGGGTTTCCAGTACTCAGTAGCCGAGGCGGGTTGGTAAAGTAACTCCAATTTCACCTCAACGTACCAGTGCATCTAGGGTCCGCTTCTATCAAGGCAGGGTGCTGTCTATACGGGTTACCCCAGCAAGTGTAGGGTGTGCATAGATGCATAGAACTGTCTTGGCCGTTATATACCGATGTACTTCGTGTGGTGTAGACCAGATGTGCATTGGTGGTCGATTCATATGGCTTCGCCAATTGTGTGGATTAGAAAGATATCTGGCGCAAGTCTTGATCTGTCTCATTTTGATCTTTTTCGCTATCGTTGCTATAAGAGAAAATCTGTGGGTGCACATCCAGTGCATTTGTTGCAGATTTACGTGCTTCTCTTGCGACGGGTGTATACATGGTACATGGTACAATTACATGTACTGGAAATAAGGGTGACAGTTCAGACTTAGCGCTCTAACACAGGTCTGCAAGTAGTCACGTGAGAGTCCCCTGGGGCATTCACTCCGTGAACTCACTCACCACTAATCTTGCCGGGCGTCCCACTGCGGTTGTCTCCATGGTATATTCATTCTACAGTTATGGCATGGTGTTGGAAAACTCAGACACGTTACGGCCATGCTTGCGGACACTTGAGAGGACCGTGGGGCATTCACTCCGCCCGGCGCATAGTCGATAGGTACTGTTTGTCTATTCTGGTTTATCTACTCTTGATATTATTAATCCGTGTTAGACTCGTATGTTAGAGGGTTAGACCAGTAAGACTCGTAGCAATACGTGTCTTGATAGTGATGACTGTTCCACCTACATGCAGTTCTTGAAGACGGTTGAAGTACAAGTACATGTATTTAAAGGAAGAAACAAAATTGACCAATGGACTATTACTTAGGCTATAATTTCCACTAACACCACAAGGCAGCGCTACAGTCTCGCTGGCCATATCTTTCGTTTGGCCCCAACTGCTCCTCCACAGTTGGCAGTGGATATGTATCTTCGCCTGGCCAACGACGAGGGCACTGAACTCTTCAGGGGTCGACCTCGGACGACTTTGGTAACGGTCTTGCAGACGGAACTGTTATCATGGCATGGACTTACCCTCCACCAGCCGCTAGATGTTGACGCAGTCCGCACAATGGCAGCGGACCGACAGGCATGGCGTGGAGCCCGCCCCACCTGACAGGACTGACCAGACATGTTGTATGCATATTCTATTTTATTTTATACTTTGGATGAAGTTTTCCATTAGTCATATTGGTGTTGTTGCTAACGGCTTTTGTTGACGTCACTTCTGTCATTTTATTGTATCGTATTACTCTTCAGACATTAATCCTGAATGGCATAAGCGAACGTGGCACCCCCGCCACCTACGCGGACATGCTTTTAATAATATAATAATACCACCAGTTACTTGACAGTCAGCTAATTCGATAACATAATCATTGCACGAATGTGACCAGACACATCTAAAACTAACAAACAAATCACGGTTCGTGTGAGACTCGGCCAAAGGCCACCACCCCTTGAACCAAAACGCAGATGCAGCTCCTATACGGTGGGAGATGAGTAGATCAGACCCACCACAAAGTCGTCAAAGACCAAAATTCCCATTCACAGCATCCATGTTTCCCTCATGCAAGGCCACGAGTTCCCAATTAACTGTGGGTCGCAGCGTGCCTGGAAAATTCCTTCCGCTTCCAAGCAGTTCTTGAACCTGGGACCCTCTGTTTCTCAATCATGGTCTTAGACCATACCACTATGCCTGCCTGCCCAAAACTAACAAGAAACACACAAAGACTGCCTGGAACCTCCTTTTGAAGTTGGTTCGGTGTAGCCTTGTCAACAGGTGGCGTAAGCAGGGACCAACATTACGAGTGCTATAACTCAAGAACCGGTCTTTCTATCGCTTTGAAAATTGTTCGAGGTGACAGCTGAAAGTTTTCTTTCAATCTACATAATTTCGATCTCTCCAAAAGAGATTTGCGCAAGTTAGGGTAATTTCAAAATGCCAACCCCATCGATAATCGTTGTTCGATCAATGTATTGGCCAGCCAATTGAGGGTTAACTCTGAGTTTCACGCATGACATTTTATGTGTAAGTTCATGTTTTTGACACTTTCGTCTAGCATTTTTGGATGTGGTAGGGATACTGATGGTAAGATGGTAAAATAAAGGTGGTTAAACATCAAGTTGTTTTCTGACATACCTAGCACATTGTAGTCTGGCGTTGGACTTAGGAGACTGCGATCGCTCGATGAGTGCAACTTTAAAGTTGCTTAGATGAATGAGAGCAGAGTGTGTTTTGGATATCAAATATGGCACCGGCCAATAGCCAAGACATTAAAACAATGCAGGTCATATCTTGCGCATTTACCGGTATACATTAGATCAGGGGCTTGACTAACATGACTCAACGAAATTACGATTCAAAACCATAAACAACATGAAACGACATGCGCACAAATGCGAGGTGGGACAAATAACAATCAGACAGTTACTTTGAATGGGAGTATGAGAACAATCATATTATGCTACTTGAACAATGTTGTTTGTGTTGTATGTTTTTTTTTACTTCCCCGCATGAGTTTTCAGGCGATAGAGATGTCCATCATAATAATATTAGAAACTCGGGTATTGAGCCATTGCTAAATGTAGAAAAGAAAAAGAACATATGAAAACGAGTTAAGAATGTGTTACTACTCTGTGAGTTTTGTGCCTAGTTGTTGCACTTTCTGACTGTATTATAGGATCTAGTTACAGTGTTGGAGAGTTACTCTTAAGAGAACATGTCTGAGAATACCAAAGTATGTGTGCAAGTGGATCTCTCCGATTTCGCTCAAAATTTGGAGGTAGGTTCCCTTTGGGGTGTAGATCGTTTGTGCAAAGCCCTTGAAAACGTTTCTGAAGGGAACCTTGAAATTTGGATACCCCTCAGAAATGGCCGAAATATCACAGTCATTATTTATGGGTCTAGAAACGAGTCACGCCACAGCGTATAGGAACAAGCTATGAACAAAACTCCATCAAGCCAACATTGCCTACCCTTAGAAGAGTTTCTGGAGCAGTACCGCTTAGCCACGCCAGGATCCCAGAAGACGAGGTCCATCACCCCCTGACGCCACAAATGATCGTCTTGAAAATAGCCAATTTACAAGCGCTGGCAAAATAGCCAGCTACGTCCTCAATTGCCCAGAACTATACACCGGCAGATAGTAGAACACCTCTTCTAGCGCTGACTCCCCGCTGAGGACATTTCCACATCTTCCTTTTGGGGTTTTCTTGAAATAAACCCTTTTGAATTTTTCCACTCGACCATGCTGAAATACGGCCAAAGTCATACCTGCGCAGGAAAGCTCGCCCCTCCGCGACGTCTCCTCAGCAATTTCTACTCCAACACTACTCCTAAGGCCGCAGAACAAAGTGTATTGTTGGCTCGGACAAGGAAAAACAGCGGTGATCATTTGTCACTCCAAACGACAAGCTTCTCCTTGCGCCACCAATAATTTTTGGTGCGACTGTTGAAGCAAAAGTGACTGAAGTCCTGAGCGCAGTTTTTGAATTTTATTGCAAGATGCATGGTGACGATCATTTGTGGCGTCAGGGGATGATGGACATCGTTTTCTGGGATCCTGGCGTGGCTAAGCGGTGCTGCTCCAGGAACTCTTCTAAGGTGAGGCAATGTTGGCTTGATGGAGTTTTGTTCATAGCTTGTTCGTATACGTTGTGGCGTGACTCGTTTCTAGACCCATAAATAATGTGATATATCGACCATTTCTGAGGGGTATCCAAATTTCAAGGTTCCCTTCAGAAACTTTTTCAAGGGCTTTGCACGATCGATCCACACCCCAAAGGAAACCTACCTGCAACTTTTGAGCGAAATCGGAGAGATCCACTTGCACACATACTTTGGTATTCTCAGACATGCTCTCTTAACTCGTTTCCATACGTTCTTTTTCTTTTCTACATTAATAATATACGGTTTTGATTTACAAATTTTCAATTCTTTCAGGAAAATGTCCGCCCAGGTTTTCGTTATTCGGACTTAGAATTTACAGAAATATCCTCATCATTTCCATCGCGATCTTAGTCTCTTTTGTCTTGTGAATCTTTGGATTTGCTGGTGCTACATTCAACGCACGGTTGAGTTCGGGGTGATTTTCTAGCATTCTCTTTGGACCGTTGATAGCAACGCCAATTCTGTATGGTTTTTGTCCTTACGGCAAAACTGTTTGCGAATTCGGCTACATTTTGTGTAGATGGCCAAGATCTTGAACAAATTCATCCATCAGAACAGCATGCTCAACGAAGTCGCACCAACTTCTTCTTCACATGTTACTCGAAGAGTTCATTTCATTTATTTCACCCATAGACCATACGTTTCATTCTTTGCGAATGGGTTTACTCACAAAGCTAATCGAGTGAAACGAGAAAGTAATACCCGTAGCAATTTTTGTCTTGCTCGTGAGTACTGTTCAACCTACATGTACATGCAGTTGTTTCACATACTTGAAGACGGTTGAAGTACAAGTACATTGATATAAAGGAAGAAAAATGGACCAATCAACTACGAGTTAGGCTATAATGGTCGGCGTGTCCGCGAGGATAGGAATATCCTCAAAACATTCCCTTTCTCTTCTAGCGCAGCAAGTTTCTTCCAAGCACCGACACAACAACCGTCCATCTCGAGTGCGCTTGTCCTGTCGGTACAAGTAGCCACCAAGGCTTAATACTTGTTTTCCACGACAAGTTGTGAAAGTATTGAATTTCATTATTCCAAGATTTGATTCCAAGATTCAGAGATTCGAACTCACGATAACCTCTTGGTGTCTATGACAAGTATTTTATGCTTATTTATACTTGCCGCTGAGGTATCCAGCCCTTAACACAACTCGCGTTGAGATATGCAGCACTAACTGTTCTTAGCGCTGCATTGGTAAAGGCTTATACTTTGCGGCGCTGGATAAAGATAAGCTGTCACAAAATAGGCGGAGAATCTCGGCGCAACAAACCCGTGCGCGCCTAACATTGATGCTGATATAGTGGGTGCTGCGGCGAGCGTGCTGTGATGCGGAGTGCGGTTTTGGGTGGCTGACGCGTATGTTAACCTAATTTCCACTAACACCACCAGTTATTTGACAGTCAGCTCATGCGATAAAATAATCATTTCACGAATGTAACCAGACACATATAATTGTTAACTAAAACTAACAACACAAATTCACGGTTCGCGTCAGACTCGGCCAAAGAGTCTGACTCCGCATCCACAGAAACGCCAACAACCTCTTGGATAGAGGCGCAGATGCAGCTCCTAAACGGTGGTAGGTGAGTAGATCAGACCCACCACAAAGTGGTCAAAGACCGAATATCCCATTCACTGCATCCATGTTTCCCTCGTGCCAGGCCACGAGTTCCAAAATAACTGTGGGTCGTAGCACGTCTGGAAAAATCTTTCCGTTCCTAAGCAGGACTTGAACCTGGTACCTTTGACCAACCCACTGTGCCTGCCTGGTTAAAAAGAGTTAGGCTTTAATTTCCACTAACACCACCAGTTACTTGACAGACAGCTAATGCGATACCAATCATAACCATTGCACGGCACAGAAGAACGGTACTGACATTCCACAACTAACTGCCTGACTAACTAACTGGCTTCCTTTTTCTTCCTATAAATATGTAGCTCTCCATCCGAGTCCATCTTTATAAGTTTCTAATTCACATTATTTTCATATTTCTTCTTGTATTCCCAATTGTGATGTACATTCCAACTAATGATCGTCACAAGAAAACATTCATAAAAAAAAACAAAAACAAAAAAAAACATTCATGTTTCTCTTGACATTCGCGTTCTTTCAAAATTCATAATTTAATATACTCCTGGGAAAGCCTGTGATAGCATTACTGGAAATATTGGGCGCAAGTTCAGACGTGAATTCCTCGCTCAGTCTAGAATTGGCCGTGTAAGATTGAGCTCTTTGCCAATAGCAATATAATGATTGCATCGTTGGAGTAGAGTTTCAAAACGTCAGGGGCCATATCAGAATGTGACCAGACAAATTTAAAATTAACAAGACACACAAAAAGAGGGAAAAGCAAGAAAAAACAGGAAACCACAGAAAACAATGTACAGCTACATACGAGTGCGTGCAAACAATAAGAGGACGACAAAGGTGTTTAACTCTGAGTTTCACGCCCTACGTTTTACGAGTAAGTTCAAGTTTCTGACATCTTAGTGTAGCGCTCTGGGATAAGGTAGGGATACTATCACTTTTAATATGGTATTAAAAAGGTGATTACCGGTAAACATCAAGTGGTTTTCTGACATACCTAGCACATTGAGTGCAATCGCTCGATGAGTGAAACTTTAAAGTTGCTTGGATGAATGAGAGCAGAGTGTGTTCTGGATATCAAATTTGGCACCGGCTAAGAGCCAAGACCTCAAAAAATGCAGGTCATATCATGCGAATTTACCGGTATACATTAGACCAAGGTCTTGACTAACATGACTTAAACGTAGACTAAATTGCGGTTCACAACCATAAACAGGAAACAGGATGCGAACAAATGTGACCTGGAACAAATAACAATCAGACAGTTACTTAGAATGGGATTATGGGAACAATGCTGCTTGAACAATGTTGTTTGTGTTGTAAAACTCCCCCGTATGTGTTTTCAGGCGATAGATAGGTCCACCATAATTATGGGTATTGATTAACAAATTTCCAATCACTTCAGGAAAATGTCTGCCCAGGTATTTGTCATTAGGAAACAGACTCTTCAAAAGTATCCTCTTCATCTCCATCGAGATCTTCCACTCTTTGGTATTCTGAATCTTGCGATTTGCTGGTGCAAAATTCACTGCCTCGTTGAGTTCGTGGTGCTCTTTTAATATTCTCCTTGGACCGTTGATAGCTAAACCAAGTCCGCAGGGTTTTTGTCCTTAACGATAAACTGTTAGCCAATTCGGCTATTTTTGCTTAGATGGCCAATGCTCTTGAGCAAACTCATCCATAAGAACAGCATACTGATACTGTGAAAGTTGCTTCCGTGCTCGGCCACTTCGCAATTTGGTAGCACTTGTATCTCGTGGGGCACTAGCGTTCGTGTCTACGTCATCTAGCCATGCTTTGAATATAGGGTGCAACGAAGTCATGTTAGCGTCACTATACGTACACCTTTCAAACTTGCTGACAAATGACAGTTTGTTTGAAAATTTTGCACCATAGGATTTGCAGAGTATCAATGCCAGTCCTTCTTGTGTAATGTTTGCCCGTTCTCTTGCTGTTCTTACCACTTTGCAAAACGCCTTATGATGATAGTAATTATACAATAAATCTGTCTTTGGCGTCTGAGAAAAGTGATCCGTTGTACTTCGTAGTGGGCAATTTGGCGATGATCCGTAATCGCTTGCTGTATGACCAAGGGAAGCGTTCTGGCTGTTTCGCTGTTGTGATGTGCTCAAGGCTAAAGAAGAATCAATCCCAGGCAAACTATAAGGTGTATCTGGTTGTGTTGTGAATAATCTTGGGAGCCAGATGGCGATGCTGTGTAAGCCCTTGTTCTTGGAAGAAGGGAAACGTTCTCTCGGTAATGCTGCGATTTGTGATGCTCCTGCTGTGGATTGAGGGAGGAATTATACGAGATGCCTTCTAGTCGCTCTTTCGCTCCATGATGCCAAGTAGGAGTGCTAGAAGCAATCGCAGGTTGTGCAACGTAAGAAGCACTGCTAGAACTGGCATATTTCACTTGCTGCAAGCCAGACGAACACGATCCTGATACGGACCCGCTTGCAAATGGTAACTCTGAACCAATAGTTACATCGGGTTCGACGGGTTTCGAAGGGAAGTAGTTTTTTTCGGTTTGAATTGCCCAGGGTCCGTTCAGCCAATGGGCAATTTCTGGAACGTCGTTGGCAACTCGCTTCCAATCCAATGCGACTGCTTCAGCAAAATCTAGCGGCTTGTCTTTGGAGCATTGTCGTTTTTCGATCTTTTCCAGCACGGCAGTAAGTGCATTTCGCAGGGGATACGAGGCCCAGGGACGTTGATCACAGTAATGCTCGAGTTCAAGGCTAAGCCTTGGTGGACAATTCGATGACGTTGGTATTGCCGTGGATGGGCTTGATGGATCACTGTAGTGTAGGTTAGCATCAGTTACTATCTCAGTGCTGGCCGACGATGTCCCGCTGTTTGCTGTTCCAGTTGAAGACTTGATGCAAGACGAGACGCCGGTCGCAGTTCGTGGTGGTTGGTCACCCATATGAACGTCCTGAAAGGTATGGCTATTTGTTCTCTGCACCCGGAACATAATACCAATAGAAGACAAACTGTGTAGTGAGAGAGAAGTTTAGAATTTGGTGCTCGAAGAGAACCGTCGACAATAGGACAGAAAGATGGTTGATAAGCTACGGGCTTGGGAGTTGTCTACGGGCATTTAAGGCTGTATCCTGGACTACAGCGTTTTGAACTTCCTCGGGAGAGAATATTACTCAGCTTATGTTGCAAAAATAAGTGCTGAAAAAAATGTAATAACAAGTGAAAGGTGTTCGCTGTTAGTAACACTTGGCAGAAAAGAATCACAACTGCAATGTTATAAGATTTCCCACTGAATCACCTTGTCCTTGGAAATTCAGTTACTTGTGCATGCTGAAACGCGTCAGTACGTTCAAGTGATCGTTGTTCTCACGTGTGCGTATCGCTAAACCATTTAATTGTCTAAAACTGTTCATATTTGCACCACTCAGCCTTCCTTTAGTAACTATAGCATTCGTATTCACACTTGCCCAGTTTAGTACACTCTCAGCTATCGTTCGTTCTGTGTACTTGTTACCTATTATTTTCGGTATAGTTATTAAAATTAAAAAATTCACGGTTCCCGTGAGACTCGCCTGGAAGCCGAGTTTTCCGAATCCGCCGTGGGAATGCCACCACCCTCTAGGATCGAAAGCGTAGATGCAGCCGTCGGTATACTTCATATATTATACGTTTTAGGTTTCTCAAGTCTGGCACCTTTATTCACTTCTATGTGTACGAGGTCACCAATTGCCCAAGCTGTTTTAGGCTGCATATCTGAGCGTTATTGGTATCACATTCATTTCCCAGGGCCCTCAAAGTCTTTTCTCACCTTCCAGGAGCAACGTTGACTCATTCTTCACTCTGGTGTTTCACGAGGTGTTTGTCACGCTGAAAACGGAGGAGAAGAGTGTTACAACTAATATGCCGACAGTCCATTTCACAAAAAGATGCGCCCTGGCTCTGGCGAGCTCCGGTATTAGGCGGTTTTTCAAGATTTTATCGTTCACAGTGCAGTGCTCTGAAATTTGAAATTTGAAAAGGGGTTCAAAAAGGGTACCCGAACTGGGGTTCGAACCGTACAATGCACTGTTGCAGGCAGGGTCCAATGGCCTGGATTTTGATGGGTTTTCCCAATTCAGTCTTGGGGCAAAACCTGGCCGAAATTCTATTCTCGCTATGGCTTGCTGTTTGGAGAAATAGACTTCAGAAACATAGTTGGAAGAGGATTCCACAGGGGATTGCAGAAAATATTCTAAAAAAACTCAACATTTGACCTCTTTATGGGCAAAAGCTAGAAGTGCATCTTTTTCTGAATGGACTGTAATGCAACAGACTCAGAGGGTAAAGTGGAGAGACGAAAAGCAACGACGATGAAGAGCCAAGGCTAGAACAGTATCTAACGATAATGCGGCGGGCGGAGTGAATGCCCCACGGGCCTCCCAAGTGTCACATAGCGTGGCCGTAACGCGTGTGTTTTCCAACACCGTACCATAACTGTACCATGGAGACAAAAACAGTGGGACGCCTGGCCAGTTTGGTGGTGAGTGAGTTCACGGAGTGAATGCCCCAGGGGCCTCTCGCGTGACTACTTGCATTATTGTGTTGGAGGGATGAGTCTGAACTGTCACCCTTATTTCCAGTACATCTACATGTATACTGTCATATTGGATAAATATTGTCTTGTAGAATTTCACATGTTTGTATATTGCTCTGTATTTTTGTGCATTGAGCACTCTACCTTGAACTGCCTTCAACGACCTTGTCTGTAATATGTATCTAATATTCACTGAGCACGAGGTCAATATAGGAAATAAAAGCCGAGTAAAAGACCGAGGCGAAGCCGAGGTTTTTTACAAGGTTTTTATTTCCTATACTGACCAAGTACGAAGTCAATATTAGATTTATCACGACAAACAGTCCGTATTTCAAATTCCAGAACGATAACGTCATGAATCCCGGTTTTATGATTGCACAACCGTTGCACCACCACCTACTCATGCAGTGACAATGCTGCACTAGGCACCGTTCGACTGCGCAACCCCTAAGCAGTCAAATATAAGCAGGAAATATAGCCCTAAGGAGTGAAATATGCAGGAATATTTGACTGCTTAGGTATGGTAAAAATCTATGTGAGTCAATACTAAGAGAGTAATAAAATCATTTACAATCTGCAGACAGAGCTATGACAGTCATGTAGTCTTGTACTAGTTTTGGCTCCACAATCCAGTGTGTCGTTACTATAATAGCTTTCGTGTCTGAGGTTGTTGGTATGTCTGTTGGCTCTGGGTTCCCAGTACTCAGTAGCTGAGGCTGATTGGTAAAGTATATCCAAGTTCAACTCAAGGTACCAGTGCATCTAATCTATTCTTCTATGAAATTAGCGTGCTGTCTATACTGGTTACCCCAGGTTGTGTAGGGTGTGCATAGATGCATAGAACTGTCTTGGCCGTTTTATACCGATGTACCCCGTGTGGTGGGGACCAGGTGTGCATTAGTGGTCAATTCACATGGCTTCGCCAGTTGTGTGGATTAGACAGTTATCTGGCGCAAGTCCTGATCTGTCTCATTCAGTTCTTTTTCGCTTTGGTTGATATAAGAGAAAATCTGTGGGTGCACATCCAGTGCATTTGTTGCAGATTTATGTGCTTTTCTTGCAACGGGTGTATACATGTTACACGTACACGCACATTTACTGGAAATAAGGGTGACAGTTCAGACTTAGCGCTCTAACACAGTTCTGCAAGTAGGCACGTGAGAGTTCCCTGGGGCATTCACTCCGTGAACTCACTCACCACCAAACTGACCGCGCGTCCCACTGCTGTTGTCTCCATGGTATATTCATTCTACATTGATGGTATCGTGTTGGAAAACACACACGTTACGGCCATGCTTGCGGACACTTGATAGGCCCGTGGGGCATTCACTCCGCCCGCCTAATAGTCGATAGATACTGTTTGTCTACTCTTGTTTATGTACTCTTGATATTATCAATCCTTGTTAGGTACTGCTATGGTATTGATCACATTATAATGGCCTACAGTGTATACCAGATTCACACTGACAGTGTCCGCCTAGTTTCCATCAATCATATCTTTTCCTTTGCCTGGTTCAATATCCTTTGGTTTTATACTGGGTTTGCATTTTGTTCTGATGATTCATCATTTTTTACCAATGTTGGTATTGCTTTTCCATTCATTGTGGGGTTATTCTGCAGTAAAAGAGGCTGTCATTCGCGCATAGAAACGTGGCTCTACAATTGCAACCGCTCATTCCGCAACGGTGATTTGGTTTAATTCTCCAATGGCTAGTTTTAGATCAAGCTGATCGAGGTGGCAATTCTCACCACGGCTAGACTTAGTGATAGTTTACAGTAAACAATAGGCTTTTTTTCTTTGCCTTGTTTGTCTTTATGCTGGATGACATAAATGAGCAGAGCGTGTAGTGGGTATCAAACTCAAGGTCATATCATGCGCATTAACCGGTATACAATAGATCAGGGACTTGACTAACATGACTCAAACGTAGACGAAATTGGCGTTCACAACCATAAACAACATGATACGGCACGCGAACAAATGTGACCTGGGACAAATAACAATCAGACAGTTACTTAGAACGGGATTATGGGAACAATCCTATTTGAACAATGTTGTTTGTGTTGTATGTTTTTTGAAACTCCCCCGCGCGAGTTTTCAGGGGAGAAAGATGTCCATCATAATTATGGTTATTGATTAACATTTTTCCAATTACTTCAGGAAGATGTCCGCGAAGGTATTTGTCATTCGGATTCAGAACTTTCAGAAGTATCATCTTCATCTCCATCGAGATCTTCCACTCTTTGGTCTTGTGAATCTTGCGATTTGCTGGTGCCACGTTCACTGCCCAGTTGAGTTCGGGGCGCTCTTCTAATATTGTTATTGGACCGTTGATTTTCAAACCAATTCCGTATGGTTGTTGTCGTTACGGCAAAACTGTTAGCCAACTCTGCTAACTTTTGTGTAGACGGCCAATGATCTTGAGCAAACTCATCCGTCAGAACAGCATACTGATCCTCTGAAAGTTGCTTGCAGGCTCGGCCACTTCTCAATTTGGTAGTACTTGTATCTCTTGTGGCACTAGCGTTCCTGGCTTTGTCATCTAGCCATGCTTTGAATATTGGGTACAACGAATTCATTGTAGCGTCACAATATCCACGTCTTCTAAAATTTCTGATAGAGTGCCCACTGTTTGGAAATTTGGCACCATAGGATATGCAGAGTATGGATGCGAGTCTTCCTTGTGAAATGTTTGCCCGCTCTCTTGCTGTTTTGATCAATTCGCAGAACGCCTTATGATCATACCTCAATAAATCTGCCTTTGCCTTCAGAGAAGACTGATCCATTTTACTTGGTAGTGGGAGATTTGGGGATGATCCGTAATCACTTGTTGTCTGCCCAAGCGAAGCGTTTTCGCTGTTTTGCTGTTGTGATGTACTCAAGGGTAAAGAAGAAGCACTCCCAGGTAAACTAGAAGGTGAATCTGTTTGTGTTGTCAATAATCTTCTGTAGGCTGGTGGCGGATATGGGGATGCTCCATAGCGCCTTTTTCTCTCCGTGTGAGAAATATACTCACGGTTTTGCGGTTGCGAGTTACTGACGGCCGAAGAAGAAGCATGCCCCTGTAAAGCAGATGGTGTATCGTGCTGCCCTGAACTGCGGGCATTTGATCTACTTCTATGGTCTTGGGAGCCAGATGCGGATGCTGTGTTATGCCTTCTTCACGGAACAAGGGAAACGTTCTCTGGGTAATGCTGCGACTGGTGATGCTCCTGCTGTGGATTGAGAGAGGAATTATACGAGATGCCTTCCAGTCGCTCTTTTGCTCCATGATGCTGAGTAGGAGTGCTAGAAGCAATAGCAGGCTGAGCAAGGTAAGAGCCACTGCTAGAACTGGCATATGAGCCAGACGAAGGCGATACTGATATGGACCCACTTGCAGATGATAGCTCTGAACCAATAGTCACATCGGGTTCGACGGGTCTGGAAGTGAAGCACTTTGTTTCCGTGTGAGTTCGCCGGGGCAATTTCAGCCAACCGGCAATTTGTGGATCGTCCTTGGCAACTCGCTTCCAATCCTCTGCGATTTCTTCAGCAACATCTAGCGGTTTGTCGTTGGAGTATTGTCGTGTCTCGATCATTTCCAGCACAGCAGTAAGCTCCTTTCGCAGGCATACGAGTCCACGGGACGTAGATCATAGTTAGGCTCCAGCTCTGGGCTAAGCCTTCGTGCACTATTCGATGACGTTGTTATCGCCATAGATGTACTTGATGGATGATTGAAGTGTGATGGGGCATTGGTTACGACCTCACTCCTGGCCGACGATGTCCTGCTCTTTGTTGTTGCAGTTGAAGACTTGATGCAAGGAGAGACACCGGTCTCAGTTCGTGGTGGTTGGTCAGCCATATGAACGTCCTGAAAGATATCCGTTATTTGTTCTCTGCACCCGCAACACAATACAAATAGATGGCAAATTGTGCAGTGGGAGAAAAATTTAGAATTTGCCGTTCGAAGAGAACCAATGACAACGGATAGAAAGACAGTTCATAAGCTAAGGGCTTGGAAGTTTTCTATGGGCATTGAATATTGCATCCTGGACTAACGCTTTTTGAGCTACCTCAGTAGGGAATATTTCACAACTTCTGTCGCCAAAGTTAGGGCTGAAAAAAAAATTACAATTGAAACATGTTCCCAGTTAGTAACACTTGGAATGAAAGAATCACAGATACAATGTGATAAGATTTCTCACTGAATCATCTCGTCCTTGGAATTTCAGCTACTTGTGCATGCTGAAACGCGTCAGTACGTTCAAGGGATCGTTGTTCTCACATGTGCGTATCGCAAAATCATTAAATCGTCTCAAACTGTTCATATTTGCACCACTCAGCCTTCCCTTGGTAATTTCAGCATTCGAATTCACACTTGTCCAGCTTGACACACCGTCAGCTATCGTTACTTCTGTGTACTTGTTACCTACTATAGTCGATATACTTCTTATATTATACGTTTTAGGTTTCTCAAGTCTGGCACCTTTATTCACTTCTATGTGTACGAGGTCACCAATTGCCCAAGCTGTTTTAGGCTGCATATCTGAGCGTTATTGGTATCACATTCATTTCCCAGGGCCCTCAAAGTCTGTTCTCACCTTCCAGGAGCAACGTTGACTCATTCTGCAATCTGGTGTTTCACGAGGGGTTTGTCGCGCTGAAAACGGAGGAGAGGGAGTGTCACAATGTAACAAATATACCTTATGATGCAGACTCAGAGCTTAAAGTAGAGAGACAAAGAGCAACGACGATAAAGAGCCTCGGCTAGAACAGTATCTAACAACCATGAGGCGGGCGGAGTGAATGCCCCACGGGCCTCCCAAGTGTCCGCAAGCGTGGCCGTAACGTGTGTGTTTTACAACACCATACCAGAACAGTAATTGAGTATAATTATATATATACCATGGGGACAACAGCAGTGGGGTGTCCGGCCAGTTTGCTCGTGAGTGAGTTCACGAAGTGAATGCCCCCAGGGGCCTCTCGCGTGCTGGACTACTTGCAGTACTGTGTTGGAGGGCTAAGTCTGAACTGTCACCCTTATTTCCAGTACATCTACATGTATACTACATATTTGATAAATCTTGTGTGCATTAGATAGTTATCTGGCGCAAGGTTTTTTTGATCAATAAGATCTATTTCGCTAACCTTGCTATAAGAGGAAATCTGTGGGTGCAGATCCAGTGCATTTGCAGATTTGTGTGCTTTTCTTGCGACGGGTGTATACATGGTTCACGTACATGTACATGTACTGGAGAGAAGGATGACAGTTCAGACTTTGCGCTATAACACAGTACTGCAAGTAGTGACGTGAGAGTTCCCTGGGGGCATTCACTCCATGAACTCACTTACCACCAAACTGGCCGACGTCCCACTGCGGGTTGTCTCCATGGTATATTCATTCTACAGTTAGGGTATGGTGTTGGAAAACACACACGTTACAGCCATGCTTGCGGACACTTGAGAGGACCGTGGGGCATTCACTCCGCCCACCGCATAGTCGATAGATACTGTTGCTGTAACAGTTTTCCTCTGTTCTCTATAACTTTACACTCCCTCGCACCTCGTGCGTCTTACGCCTGTCTATTAGCACCCTCATTGGCGCCATTGCCACATGTATACTATCACATTTTGGATATAACTGGTCGAGGCACGCTCAACCAGGCCTCTTACTTTTCAAGTTTGATTAAACCTGTTACACTGGTAGCAGAGGATGGTTACTACTCTGCTTTTGGCAGGTGTTCTGGTCGCTCTGCTTACGCTCCTCGTACTCGTCGTTCGGCTGATAAACGATATCAAGACCGCTCAGCGCGTTAGCCAAGGAAACCGAACGATACATCCGAACTCGGAACCGTGGGAGCCAACACCCCGCCTTACGAAAGAGCCGCCTGTGTTTGGAGGAGATTCCGCTACATTCAAAGAATGGACGTTTGCAATGGACATGGCCCTACGGTCGTTGGCACTCCCAAATGCGGCACAGAGGGTCGACTACGCGGCAGGATTTTTGACTGGAAACGCTCGTCTTTGGTTGATAGCGGCATTGGAAGCTAACCAAGTGTTTTCCGACTGGCCTGCTCTGAAAGCGGCACTTGGCGGTGTGTACGGACCACGGCACAACGAGGAAACATCGCGTATGGGACTAATTTCCGCAGCGCAGCGCGGGTCGCTGGACGCATACATTGCTGCTTTCACTCGCCTCAGCCTGCAAGTGCCGGAAATCGACCACCACACCAGAGCGCTGCTGTTCGTCAGGGGTCTAGTGCCGCACATCCAGCGACAGGTCATGCGTGAGCATCCACGTACCCTGGAGCAAGCTGTCATGGCAGCAAACACCGTGGAGCAGTCGTCAGGGCCACCGGCGTCGGGGCCACCAGCCAGTAGAGAGTCGCGTTCCGTGCCCAGCTTCCGTGGTCAGGGCCGCCTCCGCAAGCTGACGGACCAAGAGCGTGTCCAACTGCGAGCAATGGGACACTGCTTTGCTTGCAGGAAGCCAGGCCACCTCGCTAAAGACTGTACTGAGGGTGGACAGCGCTACCCAAACGCTGGTCGCCAGTAAGAAAGGGGGTGCGCTTACTGGCGACGACCCAAGCGCCCACGCCGGTACCAGTCGCTAACCGGTTCGGAGCTCTGGAGGTTGAAGACGTTGCTCTCCAGGAACCTACGGAGCCGGAGACACCCATAGCTGTAGAAAATTGTCCCGTTGCAGAAAGGTGTCATGTCAGCAACGTCAGCGTCGGCAATGAACCTGAACACGACCTACTGCGCATACAGGGAAAGATCGGCGGTCGCCGTGCAGTGATGCTGATAGATTCCGGTTCGACGCATGACTTCATTGCAGACAGTTTTGTTCGAAAGCATCATCTTGACACGGATGCAAGCTCAGCAGTGCTGAGCGTAACATTGGCGGACGGCTCGACCAGCGAGGTCCCGCAGATTTCCACACGCACGCTAAGGGTGACAGTCGGGGGCTTCAGTGAGGAACAGCACTTTACTGTGTATCCCCTGACTCGCTACGACGCTATTCTTGGCAAGCCGTGGCTTACAAGGAACAACCCCAGCATCAACTTCCGTACGAACGAAGTTCAGTTGGACGGTGAGCCCTTTGTTGCCAAATTGCCTTCAGCTTACCCGCCGACAGCCGACCGGCCATCTGTGGAAAGCATGTTTATCAGTGGCCGACAAGCTCGTCATGCCCTGAGGAGTGGAGCCGAGGGGTTTCTTGCATGGGTCACTGCTGCAAACGAGGAGAATCGTTCCGGGCCACAACTCCAGGAATCAGAGCAACAAGACATCCAGAACCTGCTCAAGAGGTACCAGGATTTATTTCCAGACGAGCTGCCGAATGAGCTTCCACCGAAGAGACCAGTCGACCATGAAATCCAGATAGAAGATGGAGCCAGACCACCGTCTCGACCCGCCTACCGCCTGCCGAAACCAGAGATGGACGAGCTCCAGTCACAGCTATCAGAATTACTTGAGAAGGGATTCATTGAGCCAAGTAAGTCGCCATACGGTGCACCTGTGTTTTTTGTGAAAAAGTCGGATGGTACTCTGAGAATGGTGTGCGATTGGCGAGAATTGAATAGAATTACGATCAAAAACAAAGCTTGTCTTCCTAATATTGATGACTTATTCGACACGATCCAGGGCAGTGCATATTTCTCCAAGTTGGACTTGCGGTCAGGCTACAATCAAATCAGAATTCAAGACTCGGATGTTTCTAAGACGGCCATTAATACGCCGTTCGGCCACTTCCAATTTAGAGTCATGGGATTCGGGCTGACTAATGCCCCGGCCACCTTTCAGTCTCTCATGAACTCTATTCTGCAACCGCATCTCCGAAAATTCGTTGTAGTATTCTTGGATGACATTCTAGTTTTCAGCAAGACCTGGGAAGATCATCAGCATCATCTTCAAACAGTTCTAGAAACACTTAGAAATAGTGAGCTGTATTGCAAACAGTCTAAATGCGAATTCGGCGTGAGAGAAGTTCTCTTCTTGGGGCATAAAATCAACGGCACATCAATTTCCCCTGATCCCAAGAAGATAAGTGCTGTGGAAACATGGCCAACTCCGTCGTCAGTAACTGATGTGAGGAAGTTTCTTGGCTTTGCAAACTATTTCCGAAGGTTCATAGATCGACACTCGACCATCTCTCGTCCATTAGAAGAAATCACCGGAAAAAATTCACGCTTTGAATGGAGCGCTGCTAGACAGAAGGCATTCGAGTCTCTAAAATCAGCATTACTCGAGGCGCCAGTGTTGCAACTGGCCGATGTTGAGAAAAGCTTCATGGTAGAAACTGACGCAAGTGACTTTGCCGTGGCGGGTGTGCTCCTGCAGCAGGGAGAAGATATGGATTTGCATCCCGTAGCCTATTGTAGTCGGAAACTGTCAGCTGCAGAACGCAACTATACTGCGGCCGAGAGGGAAACGTTGGCTGTGGTATTTGCATTAAAGTGCTGGAGAATCTATCTATTCCGCCACTTTGACCTGATGACTGATAATATGGGTGTTGTCTATTTACGAACCAAACCGACTCTCACCAAGCGTGAGGCAAGATGGGTAGAGTTTTTAGCTGACTATGACTTTACGGTCTTTCA
The DNA here is from genome assembly GCF_964019385.1 of Sycon ciliatum. Classification (NCBI taxonomy): domain Eukaryota; kingdom Metazoa; phylum Porifera; class Calcarea; order Leucosolenida; family Sycettidae; genus Sycon; species Sycon ciliatum. Next base: position 17,781,516 of record NC_088655.1, read on the forward strand.
CAAACCAGGAAAGAAAAACATTGCCGACCCGCTTTCACGCCGTCCAGATCTGTTCAGTGATTCTGAAATAGGCGGGTCATCCTATCCTCCTAACATTCAGTTGAATGCCATAGAGCATACCCTAGAGATTAATCCAGACTTAGCGCAGTTAATTGTCAGCGGTTACAAGTGCGACAAGGATCTTGCTCCCATTATCAGGAGACTGAAAAATTCAAGCCATGACAATCTGCACGACCGTTACCTTCTAAATGAAACACCCGGTTATCTTTATCTCAGATCTTCACCACAGAACCGGTTATGCATTCCAAAGAGTAGCAAACTCCGACTCGCCCTGCTTCAAGAATACCATGACTGTGTGACTGCAGGGCATCCCGGTCGAGATCGCACCTATTTCAGACTCTCTAGATATTTCTATTGGCCCAGAATGGGACTGGATGTAAAGGCGTTTGTCAAGTCATGTGACGTCTGCCAACGAGTTAAAGGCGGCCAGCTAAAAACTGGTCTCTTGCAGAATTTACCAGTGCCCAGTCAGCCGTGGGCAGATATCTCGATGGATTTTATCATGGGTTTGCCTAGGACCGATACAGGTCATGATGCTATATATGTATTTGTAGACCGCTTGACAAAGTGTGTACATTTAGCACCTACTTCCTCTACTATTGACGCTAAAGGAAGTGCTGATCTGTATATTCAACATGTATTTCGACTTCATGGTTTGAGTTCTAGTATTGTATGTGATCGTGATCCAAGATTTACGGCAGCATTTTTTCAGGAATTGTTTGATCGCTTAGGAACGAAACTAGCATTTAGTACTGCCAATCACCCTCAGACAGATGGCCTAACTGAACGAGTAAACAGAATAGTAGAGGATGTGCTGAGGGCTTTTGTAAATCATAAACAAGATAACTGGGATATGCTCCTACCTCTCTGTGAGTTTTCTATCAACAGCGCTACTCAATCATCTACAGGAAACACACAGTTCTTCTTAAATTACGGTCTAAATCCCAGAGCGCCACCCGACTTCCTCAACCCTATTCAGGGAGGCAGAGATTCAGCTGATTGGTTGCAAGCAAGACAAGACGCGGTCAAGATCTCACAAGATGCGCTAGTGGCAGCTCAAGCTCGTCAGGCCTTCTATGCAGATCGGACAAGGGTCGAGGGAAAGCTGAAGGTGGGAGATTTGGTAATGGTCTACCGGGATTTCCTCCTGACTCCTGAAGCTCGGGACCGACCATCCCATAAATTACGCCCCAAGTGGTTTGGCCCCTTTCCTATAACCCATGTGGTCGGCCCGAATGCCTACAAGCTCAAGTTGCCTCATACCAGCCGCTGTCACCCGGTATTTAATGTGTCGGCACTCCGTGCCTACGAGAAGAACGCTATTCCTAATAGGAGACAGCCTACGCCTCCGCCTATCACGGACCTTGATGGTCATGCCCGCTATGTGGTGGAGAACATTCTCAGTCACCGCCGCCGGCAGAATCAGCTTCAGTACCTAGTCAAGTGGCAAGGCTACTCTGATGCCACTTGGGAGCCTGAACATTATTTGTTGGATGAATCTGGTAATGACATTGTTCCACTTCAGAAGTACAAAATCTTGGCTTCTGCCCGCTGAGTTTTGCAGTTGAACTTCTAGTTTCACCTTACACATTTGTTGAGCTTATTACACTTTATTTGCATGGAGTTTCAGTCGTCTTATTGTGTTACTCCAGTGCGAAGCCTTTTTTCGTCTCGCACGTGTTTGCGCTTATTGTACTCTATTCCACTTGAGCATTTGGGTTATAAGCTCCTTCCTCTCCATAGGAGGGGGATGATGTAACAGTTTTCCCCTGTTCTCTATAACTTTACACTCCCTCGCACCTCGTGCGTCTTACGCCTGTCTATTAGCACCTTCATTGGCGCCATTGCCACATGTATACTATCACTTTTCAAGTTTGATTAAACCTGTTACAGTTGCCTACTCTGGTTTATCTACTCTTGATATTATTAATCGGTGTTAGATTCGTATGTTAGTGGGTTAGACCAGTAAGACTCGTAGCAATACGTGTCTTGCTAGTGATGACTGTTCCACCTACATGCAGTTGTTCCACATATTTGAAGACGGTTGAAGTACATGTACATGTATATATGAAGAAACATGCACAATGGAACTACGACTTAGGCTATAATTTCCACTAACACCACCAGTTACTTGACAGTCAGCTCATGCGATAACATAATCATAGCACGAATGTGACCAGACAAATCTAAAACTAACAAAAAAAAACGCAGAATGGTCGGAGCACTCTGCTTTTTTTACAAGCTCCACTTTTCAACTGGCCCAGATATTATTCTCACCCTTCTTCCAACCCGAGCGACCAACACGTCATGCCATAGCCGACGCACACAAAAGCATGCTTCACGCCAGTTTCAGCTCTCTTCCGCTCCGAGCATGGAATGATGTCCTTCCGTCTTTCCCTGACGCTGTTGTGGAGGTCTGGAGCCAGCTCCCGCAGTGCGTTCTGCTTAACCAGCCAAGGGACTGCACACGTTCAAAGAAAAGTTCAACGCCCACCTGCGCCCTACCCGCTGGGTGCGGGCAACGGACAGGCTATGAATCAAAGAAAAAAGACGAAAAAAGCTCTAACTCTTTTCCCTCCTCCATTCACTTCGTTGACTCTCGGATAACTTATTATTGTGTGTAATCCACTGTTATCTACCCCACCCCCTGCGTATTTTCTGTAACCTTCTGTTTTTGTGGAGTGCTTGGGTTGCAATGAAGCCATACGGTCGTTCAAGCTGCCCCTGCCTCTCCCGCACTCCTGCCATTCCATATGTCTCATCGCTGCCTTGCTGCTTTGTGCCGTCAAACGGTGTGTGGTTTATTTTGTAAAACCAAAATTATATATTGGGCAGCTCTTTATAAAAATGCTTTGCTTCACGGAAACGTATTTCATTGCGAAGAGCAGCGCTTCGGTCCTCTGAGCTGTGCTGATGAGCTCTAACAGAGCGAAACAGTTGCTGTTCACAGACTTGAGTATATAATAATAATAATAATAATAATAATTCAAAGGATCAGTCGGGGAAGTGAAAATTGAAGTTCTCCCAATCCTTTCCAAATAATAATAATAATAATAATAATAAACGGGTCGCGTGAAACTCGGCCAAAGGCCCAGTTTTCCGCATCCGCAGGAACGCCTCCACCCTCTTGGACCAAGGCGCAGATGCAGCTCCTATACGGCGGGAGGTGAATGATGAGAATGACGGCATATGGGAGCAAACACTAGCACGTAGATCTAAAAGAAGTAATTGTTGCATGCATGAATACATGATCGGATAATTTAGCGAAAATAACTGGAAAAGTACAACTGTGCCGACAGACGTTCCTAGATTGTGGGCACCAAATTCCTTGGCCACAGTCACATGAGATACACCGACATCTCGTCACCTGATTTCCTTTAGGTTATTGTGTCTTTGTGTTCAGACTTCATTTGTCCCATGTTCCCACGTAGACTGAGCTCTACAATTAAAGCAATGAACTTTGCCTTATCTGACGTCTTTTTACACTTGCAGTTGTTGGATATCGAGCGACGCCGCCTTCTACGGATCATTAATTACGCCTATGTGTCTAACACTCACCTACAACATAGCCGTTCTCTTCCTCCTGGTCAAGTCCCTGAAGACTCGAGCAGGGACCGTCAGGACAACCCGAAAGAAGCAGACCGCTTCCCGGAAAGTCAACCTGCTGCGTATCAGTGTTTCTCTATCATTGTTGCTCGGCCTGACGTGGGTGACCGGAGTGTTGACTGCTTTTAGTCTTATTGATCACATACCTTTGCAGTACATCTTTGCCGGACTGAACACGATGCAGGGTGTCTTCATCGTCGTGCACACCATCACGTCACAGGATGTGCGCAAGGAATGGAGCGATCACAGCTCGCGGCGATCGCGCTCTGCAAGCGACACAATGTCGAGCTCCTTCAGATTCAGCTGAATTACCTTGCGCCGATTGTCCAGCCATGGGGAAGGCACGCTGGAGAGGGTCACAGGGGCGGATCCAGACCCCAAAGCTGAGGGGTGCGAGGATTAAACTTACATATTTTCTTTTGCAGTAGTAAACCAAAGACATAGTATGTTATGTGTGTTGCTGTATAATATCATAATTACACATAGCACCAAGATGAGTAGTATGACGAGAGAGCTTGGAAGCTCAGGGCCCTACGCTATGCTTTTTTGCCTTGATGACCTAGACAAAAAAAAAGCATAGGGATGTTATAAATTCTTTAAAAAATTCCTTTTTTTTAAGACACAACCTGGGATTCGAACCCGCACTATCGCGCGTCCTGCATGCATCCCCCGATACACTTCGCATACATACTAATTCTTCCAAGTTGTTTCACATTGTGATCTTGCATTTGAAAGCCCTATTTGAATATGCATTGTGGCCAGCCGTCTTTGATGGCACGGTACGGTAGCGGATAGGTACGGGACAGGTACGATCGAGGGTAATACGACACCGTCTCCCGTACCGTACCATCAAACACAGCTGGCCACATACAGCTGCCCGCAATATTCAAATAGGGCCTTCAAACGCAAGATAATAACGTAAAGCAACTTGGAAGAATGGGTATGAATGCGAAGTGTATGGGGGAATGCATGTAGGGCGATAGTGCGGGTTCGAATCCCAGGATATGCCTGAAAAAAAGGAGAATTGAAAAATTTATAACATCCTATGCTTTTTTGCCGTCAGATATGGATAGCGCCAGGCGTGACACAAACAAACACACAAACAAACACCAAATTAAAGCTGTGTGGACCCTGGCTAGCGCCAGACGTTACTGAAGTAACGTCTTCTGCATAGCTACGGGAATTAATTACACATTGAATGTCAAAATTTACAAGTAATTTACGACTGCTACCGGTATGATTCTCAGTCAGACACAGATTATGCTATGTACATGCTATATACACAGTCCATGCGGTTCGAAGGCTTCCAAACATTATCTATGAGCGACTTGATGTCATCATTGCTGGCATTCTACATCAATCCAGCAAATCGCTCAATGTCAAAAGGATGATGGCTCTCACAACGACGCTTAGCAGCAGGCTCCATGGTCTCACCAGCTGGTCCACCAGCTGTGTCTGACATCTCCGCTCAGCATGCACGGAAACGGAGTCGGAACAAGCAGTGAGAATTTGAAAGAAGCTAACACGACAACTGAAACATTCAACGTCAAAAGTAAAGAACTTCGAAGTGAGTTTGTTGCCGGTGAAAAGTAACATTTAGTTCCAAAAAGTTCTATTCCAAATGTGCAGCCCTGGCGCGAGCACGTGTCCAGAACGATCACGTGATTGCACACAAATCATCCGCGGATCCGCGCAGGGAGCCTGGGCCTGGCCTGGCCTGACTTTTTTTTGTTTTTTTGGAAAAATCCTGACGGGTTCATTTGCACCCTTCGCACCCCCTGGATCCGCCCCTGGACCCCACTCCATGTGCCGTCGACGCACATACAGGCGTGATTCTCTTGGCGAGCCAGACAATTACTTGTCCGGTACCAGCTCATTCCGACATGCTAGCTGGGAATCTTGTGTTCCAGCGGGTCTCTCGTCCAACACTCTCACCTCTTTTGCTCACGGGTTGCCATTATCGTCTACTATCCCCATCTCTGATCACACCAGTACTAGCCACATCAGGGCGAAAAAAAAACTCCAGTTTGCCTGATGAAGATACCACCTTACCTCTGTTCATGCCCTCGTCCAAGCCTATCCAGGAGGAAGAATCACACGAAGCATCCACGGAAATGCAAACCCTCAGATTTGGCCACTTTCGAAGATGTCCTGGTACCTGTGGTGGGGATTGATCCATTTGCTCCAAACATGGTGGGTGACATCCGACCAGACTCCCAACAGTGCATAACTGGCGCTTCAGATTTCCACGGAGCTCCATGCCCTGGCAGTGGTACAAAGGCTGCTGGACGTACACTTGTGTTCCTATAAAAATAATGGATACTTATCCCAGGTGCAAGCGTTTGAATCAGGTTGGATTCCAAGGAGCACAAATACCACACAGACATGTTGAATGGCCTATTTTCGTTTCAAGGCTTACAGCCCACAAATAGCCACCAGGAAATGTCTTCTTTTCTATGAGCGAACATTAGTTACTCTATTCTACTTCACCATAGACACAGGCTTGGCAGCGTTCTGGCTGTGGTCTTGCATGATGCCACAGCTCCTAGGCTATGATGATCATTAAATTGTTGCTCTTGTTCTTGTTGATATCTAAAGAAATATAGCCGGGAGTAAAATCTTTTCTGTGTCTTGAGCTTTCCTAATTTTTTCCTATCTATAAGGTTTTGGACCATGACCTGGCCAGACCGTTATGCACTCTCATTTTGCATACTTCAGCCCATTTACCCTCTTTAGTCTTGTAATAATAACAAAACTTAATGCAACTGATAAACATGTCTACATAAATCGTGCATATCGTACTCGGGCAATTCTGATTCCCATATTTTTGATAGAATAGCGAAGTCAGGACTTTGTTCTTTGCACTGTATACGTGTACGTTTATCCAAATTCATTGGTAGATTTTCTTTGAAAGCAGAAGAGACATGATGTCTGCACCTCTATTGCATGCCCATACCGGGTGGGTGGCAACTCGGTTCAAACCACTGTGCCTAGTCACACGTGTCGGTACAGTGAAACAAGATCCACAAAATGACACAGTTGACATGACAATTATACTAGTTTTATTTGTTTTTTGTTTTTTTTACTAGAGCCACGTAAACCCGTCATGTGTGAGCCATGAATAAGGGGAGTGGTGGCGTGGTCTGGGATGCTCGGCAGGGAAGACATTTAACATCGTGTCCAACTGTCAAAAAGTTACAGTCCTGAAGTCAAACACTACTGAGGCTCATAGTTCGAGGTTTGGCGATGAATATGCGAGCGAGAAACGGTTATGACAGCAGAGACACTTGCACCTGAATGTCGATGCAAGATAGCGAAAACGACACAGACTGTTCCTGTGTAGTCTGTGACATGCCGTGTGATTCACGCCATGGTCGCTTCTCAGCATGCAAACACCCACGCGTTCAACGCCGTTGCTTCACACATCCGTCCGCCCTTTCCATGCCAGCAACCGAGTCTGACTAGTCATTTCTCCCCAGCGCCTGCCAGAGTAGGATCACGAATCTTGTACTTTGCCGCCTTTCATGTAGAAGAAACTAGAAAATTATTATTTTTGTAGGTAGCCTACTTCAGTCCTGTTGTTGAAATGTAGTTCTTCGGCCACTGGCTCCTCACGAAGGGAGCAACAGGGCGCAGTGAGTGAATGATGTGTCCTAGTTTTGTGAGACTTTGCAGTGCACTTTTCTCTAAAGGAAGAGCTTCAATTTTTAACGGAACACCTCGCTGAAATTCGGCAGCCACCCGGAGAAAGCAGGTAAGGATGAGGAACATGATTTTTTCAGTTGTTGGTGTGCAAGACTTCTGTTTCATTGTCCTGGCCTGCTGGCCACCACGCAAACACATTATACTTCTCTGTCGCTGTGTGTATTCTCAACTATGTTCACCCCTCGCATGCTCCTGGAGCATGAAATAACAAAGAATTTGTGGGTAAAAGTAGTGGTATGCGTTTTGAATTTCGAAATGTTTCCCGGCCGTCAATGGAGGGATATTTATTGATGCAATTAAAAGTCTGTGGGATGTCGAGTTCTTGGGAAAGGTACACGGAGAACAGCCTTAGAGTCTTTTTGCGACTTCTTCGGCGAGTGACGGAAAACCTTTTGAAATGTGAAAAGCAGAACCGCTGCCCTGACAATCGACTCTTCTTCCCCTTCAAGTTCCCCTCAAGTTTGAATGCTTCGCCAACCCTCAAAACCTAGTACATACAGTTGAAAAATATTCTGAAATTTCATTTAAAGAACCCTCAAACGTTTACTCTATAACCAGGTCAATGCACTTCGTCAAGGCGCAGCAGGGTCAGTCAAAATTCTGAACAAAATCCGATTTATAATTCTTGTTCAGGTCTGTCCGCAGATTGAGGAATTATTGGATAGGCATGGTACCCTTTTGTTCTATAGTCTCTACGTCCGCTAAATCAATGTGTAGTTAACAGTGGGATGTGGTTGGTGAAATCCTAGCCAAACACTGTCTGGCAGACAGTGTATGTTATTGGATAGACCTTGTATTGTACAAACACGTTTTGGTTTGACAGCATATTACAAGGTGATGGACCACCGTGTTCGGAAACAGTGTCCCTTACTACAATCATCCAAGGTTGGTAGAGCCCCAGTCTCGCAACCTTCTGAATCGCATGTGTGCTATACCTAGTTCTGACCCTCATTATACTGGGTGAGTTACTGGAGAGAGTGTACTAACACGGTTTTGAACATGCTTTGCCCGACCGCCCACATGGCTAGCCTTTCGCAGTAAGGGTTCTCCCACATTGTAACGAGTCCGGTTAGTACATAAACGCCGCTAGTGGATGGGTCTTTATGACTGTTTTAAAACAGGTCCACATTTCTCGCAGTACAATTACTTCACTGTAGCCATCCACTATACCCATACATCTTCACGACACTCTTCAAACGGTCTCTGGGCTACACCAATCGCTAAAAGAAAAAAAATGAGAAAATCATTAGAAAGCCCATCTCTAGGATATGCCTTTTAATAACGTTAATTTGCGGGAAAATTCCGACAATTATCACTTTGAAACTCGGATGTTGAGCCATAAATAAATGTAGAAAGGAAAAGGACATATGAGCACGCGTTAAGAGTAACTCTCCGCCACTGTAACTGGATACCCTCTTTGGTCTTTTCATAACCTTGAACCTTCCAAGTTGGAAGGCTGTCGGTTAGCGCTACGGAGATGTGTTGAAGCTAGGTGTCAGGACGTCGAATGTCTCAGTACTCTTGTCAGTTTTGTGCCTAGTTATTGCACTTTCTGACTGTATATAGTATCCAGTTACAGTGATGGAGAGTTACTCTTAACTCGTATCCATATGTCCTTTTCCTTTCTACAATTATCTCTTTTTTGTGTTTGGCGATTTGGTGTAGCCCAGAGACCGTTTGGAGAGTGTTCTGAAGATGTATGGGTTAACAGGTCAGGTTATAATAATAACAACTGATTTTTAGAGGGGGCAGTTTCAAATAGGAACGGTTTGACAGGAAACTTGTGTAGACTCAAACCGATCATCAGCGTGCATTGTTCACTAGAAATGTTTGTAGAAGGAAACTGGCATGTTGAAGTTTGCTCTGATGCCACAGTGGATTTGAACTCAGCCACTCCCTTGTGTTGACCCATTGCCTCCAAGTTGCCCCATTGTTCATTCCACACAGAGATAGCTCCAAACCGGAAAGGTTTTGGAGTGCACGACAAGTTCACTCTGAGTTCTAAAATTAAGTATTTGTTATCACTCCACAATGGCCAGTACAGGGCAACAATAAGCCTCGTGTGTGTGTGTGCATTAGTTTTCATTGGTATACGGTGCTTTATTGGCGAGAGGTGAGCCGCTGTTTACCAGTGACAAGAAGTTTATAAATCGCAAGACGTAAAACTCAAGTCGCAGTGCGAAGCGACACGTCAAGGACTCGCCTGCTTGGTGTAGCGCTTCTGGTCGTCTGAGAGCCATGAAAATAATAATTTGGCTCGGAGTAAAACACATCGTAGTCCCGCTGTGACATACGTTTTCTAATCAAAATGACAAGAGAGAAAGTGAATACTGAGCCCTTTCGGTTTGCAACCTACTGCATTATTTCCTATGTGAAATCGTCTCCTCTACATATGAGGCTTATACTACATATGAGGTTTATACTAAAACCGTCAAATTTACAGTTCTAGTGGTAGATGCCTGTATTTCGTGACAAGCTAATCTGGGCTTGCCTCGTGCTCCACTGCGGCATAGGCTTCGGAAATAAAAAAAATTGTCATATAATTCGGGGTTCGCGTGAGACTTGGCTAGAGGCCAAGCTCTTTCACATCCACATGAACCCCACTGCCATAAAATGCAGGTACTAATGCGGGCGCTTCTGTATTGAAGCGCCGTAGGTGCAAGGGGGACCCTTGCGCAATCTCTATGTTCAGTGTGGAAGGATAGGGGCAGTACCAATCAATGGAAATCAAGTCATCTATGTACAATAACAGCAGAGTATGCTTGATCAGGCTTCACCTGTCCAAGCATACACCTGCCCAGAATGTCTTGTGTGCATTGACTTGGTTTTATCCTACAGCCAATGTCATTACGAGGAGAATAATTTCAGAATGCTAGCTAATGATCAAGGTGAGGACTCGCATGGCGCTGTTCCTCCAAGCTGAAGACTACTGGGAAGTAAATCTTCACCTGTGTTGACTAGACGAAGCAGAGCCAAATCAATCCTAACATGCTTTCCACAAGCAGCTGATATCGTTATGAAAGTAGGACTACCACCACACTCCAGTATTCACCCCAGTGTCTGGAGATATGTGGACTTTGTAAAAACATATAAAAATGACAACTCTAGAACAGCTGATCATTAGATTCCATTCTGCTGCTTTAGTGGCTGCGTGGATGAGTAACACTCAGTTACAGAAGCCCATACACTGAGAGTGCAATGCAGCCATGAGGTGAGTCGTATACGTCACAATTATCTTTAACGCGAAGCCATGTCTAGTCAAGCATTCATGTTCCGACTACTGACTAGATGCTTTTCCACTTTCCATTAGCTATCATGCACTGCATATCATACACAACGTGACGTTAGTTATTTTAAGTCTACGTTTTCAATGCCCGGCTATGCCTTCGACACTTTTCGGGATAAACCATTGGGCCAATATACACTTTAAAGCTTTGCAAGCAATCTACTTCTACATGTATCTCTGTTGAATTTTCTCTCTATCAATCTCTCTCTCTCTCTCTCATTGATTTTCTATCCAAAGGAAATTTGCCTTTACTACCCGGTGGTCATTCTGTCCACCATTGGCCTATTGTTGGATGTTATTGGTGCAGATAGATATGGCATGGCATCGATCGAAAGATGTCAATGCGGCTACGGCTTCATCTTGCGCTTGGAACAAGTCAAAAAATATCAACACGAAAAACAAATAAGGACATGACACTGAAGCGAGTATAAAACATAATCCTAAATATGCACCATTTGATCCCCTGATGTCATTGCCGTTTCCTCAGCATGAATGCATGTTCAGGGAAGAGTTACAATGGAGATCAGTGTGAAAACCATCTTGCACATTTCAAACCTAAGAGTTCTGTGGAGTTATAGAGTTTAGTTAGTGACTTCAACACGACATTTAGCCCTTTCTTGACACTGGATAAATCATCATTTTCAGCGTTGCTTTTATTGCTGGACAAATTATTTTGGTTCAAAATTCAGTGCGGACTTTAGCGGCGAAATAGGAAAAAAATTCAGCGCTGAATTTGGTGCCAGTTTCAGCGATGACTTAAGTGCTGAATCGGAAAAAATATTCTTCCCAACAATTTGCCGTGAATTTCAGCGTTGAAATTCACGCAAATTTCAGCGCTTACTTTGGCGCTAAAAAAAGGAAGAAATTACAATTCACCATTGACGAAATTTGGAAATATCCCCATCGACAAATTCAGCGCTGAAATTAGCGCGAACTTCCGCGCTTACTTTGGAGCTAAAAAAAGGAAGAAATTACACTTCACCTTTGACAAAATTTGGAAATCTCCTCATCGACAAATTCAGCGCTTACTTTAGCGCAAATTTCAGCGCTTACTTTAGCACTAAATAAAGGGAGAAATTACAAAATTTGGAAATATCTCATCAAAAAATTCAGCGCTGAAATTCGCACGAATTCGAATTTCAGCGCTTACTTTAGCGCTAAATATAAGACAAAAATTCGGAAATATCCGACAAATACAGCACTGAAATTCATAATAATTATCTACATCGACAAGTTTCAGCACTGGATTGCGAATGAATTTCAACATATCTATCCCGTAAAAAATATTTTTTTTAAATGGATTAGATATTCCCATTAAGCCGATTCAAAGCTGACTTCAAACATGGATTGGGAGAAATAAGACACTGTAACATGTTTATATGCCAAAGGATCTATTTCTGCTGAAGAATAGTTTGAGATTTCCAGGGAGTAGTTGGTGATAGGACTGGTAATAATACTTTCTGGACAAAGTAGACTCCGGCGGATTCCGCCGGCAGAAAATTGGCAGAATTCGGTACTTCTTCTGGTAAGTTTCATGCATGTTTGGTATGTGGATAAAAAAAAGGAACAGAATTCGAGGAATTGCCTGTCATAAGGTTTGCATGGTTCTGCCAATTTCACTGCTTTTCGAGCTCAATCCGCCGGTCCCTAGTGTCCGACAAATTAGCCCAAGTCCATCTTCAATAATTAGTACGACTGCTTTTGAGCAGTGAGGTTCAAGCAACACAACCCAAGCTGTGTTACAAAACGTACTGCTGTGGACAAAGAAATCTGATGGAATGAACGTGGCCAGTGGAAGGTTCGGGACCGCTAAGACTTCCAGGTCATTCTTTGACAAGGTGGCACATGAATCGTAAAACAACCGGATAGGAGGGAGAGGAGAGAAAATCACGAACATCCAACCCAAACATGAGATGGTTTATGCTGTCATTGTACGGCCACTGCCGCAGCTATCTATGCACACACCTGCTATCTATGCACACACCTGGGTACTTCCTCGATAAAATGCTCTGACGCCTTTCAGTCACATTGTAGGCAATACACATGCAGGCATAGTACGACCACTGGTGCAATAATGACCACTGGTGCAAAAATGACCACTGGTGCAATAATGACCACTGGTGCAATAACGACCACTGGTGCAATAATGACCACTGGTGCAATAATGACCACTGGTGCAATAATGACCACTGGTGCAATAATGACCACTGGTGCAATAATGACCACTGGTGCAATAATGACCACTGGTGCAATAACGACCACTGGTGCAATAATGACCACTGGTGCAATAATGACCACTGGTGCAATAACGACCACTGGTGCAATAATGACCACTGGTGCAATAATGACCACTGGTGCAATAATGACCACTGGTGCAATAATGACCACTGGTGCAATAATGACCACTGGTGCAATGATGACCACTGGTGCAATAATGATCACTGGTGCAATGATGACCACTGGTGCAATAATGACGACTGGTGCTATGATGACCACTGGTGCAATAATGACCACTGGTGCAATAATGACCACTGGTGCAATAATGGACACTTGTGCAATAATCTCTACACACAACTGGGCATTTCCAAGATAATATAGCTGTGGGGCTTTACAGCTATATATGAGATATACTAGTACAATAGTGGTATGTGTCGGACCCCTCTGATGCACATCTTACAAAGGGGCATGCTAGCTGACTGCGTCATAGATATTGTGTGATTCTGAAGAAGATGTAGAGACTTCAGTAGAACAATTCATGCTAAAGGTACTGTCAAAGTGACACATTGTGCAGTGTATCACACAGTTTACCTATGTGGTGAGTAGTGGGCCAAGCACGTCAGCATCTTGTGATGGTTTGCCTTATTCTGCTGAACATTTGCACCTTGCTGTGGGCCAAGGCACAACAATATAGGGGACAGCATGTCTTCCTTTGCGGCACTGGCAATTTGTCTGCTAGTGAAACAGTGCTGAACAAAAATACCACGCAATAGGAACATTGAATTCATCAAAAGTTCACAGAATTTAGTTGACAAAACCGAATGATAAGTTCAGTCCCACAGCCAGGCGGGAGGAGGAGGGGGGCGGGGGGGGGGGGGGGGAGCGGGGGAGGTCGGTGAGGGCGGCACATGTTGTGAAAAGGAGAATTTTCACTGACAAGAACTGCGAGTTCATCATCATAGAACTAACATCAGCAACGGTATGCTGTGCAGAGAGAATAGGCCACCAGTACAGGCTAGGTTAATAGGCGATTCAGACTACGGCCAAAATCACGTCTGAATCCATGGTGATGCAGTCGTGCTTCAAATGATTTATGCACGGTCGCTTATCAAACACGTCTAATTCGTAGAAACGTTGTCACAGTTGGCCGTAGTCTGAATCGTCTATAAGGTAAACATGCACTGAGAAAAACGAAGAACAGTTACGTCTTGCATCCTTTATGGTGTCCTTCAATGGATTATATGGCGTAGTTTGGGTTCATACGTATCTTTGAAAATTGTAACAACTACCACCACCATGCGAAGTTCATCTACCGTCTGTAGACGGCTCAACTTGCCGAGGCGAAAATGCGGAACACACAGACAGAAGAACAAGCAGTTACTCTTTCAAAACTCTGAGTTTCACGACACGGTCTGAAGCTGATCCACCGTCCGTAGAGGGCCGTATCTGCATATCAACATTCCACTCTTATCTCCATTATTGTCTAGATGGTGACAGCGCTAATAGCATGATAATGATTGTTGATTTCCCTGTTTCCACCAAACCTTATGAAGATCCAATTGTTTTTAACAATCACGTGGCACTATATTATTTATTATTATTATTAAAAGCATGTCCGCGTAGGTGGCGGGTGTGCCACTTTCGCTTATGCCATTCAGGATTGATATCTGAAGAGTAATACGATACAATGAAATGACAGAAGTGACGTCAACAAAAGCCGTTAGCAACAACACAAATATGACTAATGGAAAACTTCATCCAAAGTATAAAATAAAATAGAATATGCATACAACATGTCTGGTCAGTCCTGTTAGGTGGGGTGGGCTCCACGCCATGCCTGTCGGTCCGCTGCCATTGTGCGGACTGCGTCAACATCTAGCGGCTGGTGGAGGGTAAGTCCATGCCATGATAACAGTTCCGTCTGCAAGACCGTTACCAAAGTCGTCCGAGGTCGACCTCTGAAGCGTTCAGTGCCCTCGTCGTTGGCCAGGCGAAGATACATATCCACTGCCAACTGTGGAGGAGCAGTTGGGGCCAAACGAAAGATATGGCCAGCAAGACTGTAGCGCTGCGCTGTGATCATCTCGCTGATGGGGACAGCTCCGCAGCGCTTATACAGAGTGTCATTGCTAATTCGTTTAGGGTACCGCATGTCGATGATGCTACTTAGCTGGGTCCTGTGGAACGAATCCATTCGCGTGAGCTCCGACATCTGTAGACCCCAAGTGCCGCAGTTGTAGGTAAGGACTGGGATGACGTAGGCGTTGTAGACCCTCAGCCGAAGACCTTCACTGATCTGGCGCCTCCGGGTCCAGATCTTGAGGAGTGAGTTGAAGGCGGCGGCCAGTTGACGCCTCCGAGCAGCATCTTCGGCGTCACCCAGGAGGGAGTCTAGTTTGCGGACAGTACGCCACGTTTCTTGGTTCCTATCGGGAAATCGGGCGACGGTGGTATGCTCTGTCTTGGAGGGATTAACGTTCAGGTTCCATCTCCCAAGAACTGCTGGAGCTTGTTGTTCAACTTCACTGAGAAACGTATCATCCCGGCTCACAAAATCAACATCGTCCGGGTATGCGATATCCAGCGGCAGGTCATTGTCCACAGCAGGGCGAGATGGCAGCTCCTGTCGTAGGTCCCGGAGAGCAGCCTCCAGGTAAATGGTGAAAAGCACTGGAGAGAGACTGTCCCCTTGAGGGACTCCGATATTTGTCTTGAAGGAGCTTTTCGATGCACCTTTCACACGAGGTTCAAGCCAGGTTTCAGTCAACAGTATACGGATCATTCGGAGCTCACTTTCTTGGAGGAAGGATTCAAGGATCCTCATCAGGACATCGCGGCGGACAGTGCCGAATGCTTTACTCACGTCGATTCCCAATATGTGGATGGACGTATTAAATCGCTGCGTCATACTACATAGCCATCTATGACACCACACCACATCACTTGTGCTGCGGCCACGACGAAAAGCACTTTGGGATGTAGCCAGGTACTGATCAACCGCTGGCTGTATCCTCTTCAGCACAATCAGGGACAGCGTCTTTCTCAACGCCGAGAGCAGTACGATAGGGCGCGTACTAGTAAGCGGCCCTAGTGGTTTACCGGGCTTCTGCAGCAGTATTAGGGTTCCTCTGCCAACTTCGAGTGGGTCATGTGTCTCAATAGCTCGGTTCAAGATGTCGGTAGTCATCTCAGCGACAATGGGAGGACTGTACTTGAGTAACTCTCCGGAGAGATGGTCAGGGCCTGCCGCTCTCCCGTTATTCAGGCTTTGGAAGGCCCTCCTAACTTCGGACGATGTGATTTGATTGGGGAGAGGGCTGGGATCACCTAGGAATTGTGGAATGTCAGGGAGGGATTTATCATGGAATTGGCTTTCATAATGCTTGATGATGAACGCCTGCTGGTCTGCAGGGTTGATAACGACCCGCTGCTTCTCATCATGAATAATAGGCTGGCTGTACGGTTTTCGCTTCAGTAGCTGGACAGCACGGAACATCTTTGCCCCACTATCATGCAGTCGCTCCACTTCCTCTGCTTGACGATCCAAGGCTCTCTTGGCATTGTCAGATGCGATATCCCGAATTTCATGCATTGTGCGATTTCTTTGATTTTTTAGTGACTGTCTTTTCTGGTCATCCCTGCACTCTCCAATCGCCAGGCGAAGATCTTTCTGCTTGCGTGACAGCAACTCAATTTCAGGGGAGAAGTCATGGCGGTGATGTTGTCTCTGCTGAGTGCCGGCCGAATCCAGTGCTGATTTGCTGAGGACTTCAGATAAGGATTCCCAGACTGCTTGGGTGCTGTTGGCTTCTGATGACACGCTGCACTGGACCTGGGTCTCCACAGTTCTCTTGTAGGATTCCTGAATTGCGACATCTGAAGCAAGCTTTCCAGTGTCAGGGCGGATGTTGCCGGCAGTGGTCTTGCGTTGGTGCATACCCAGAACACCATAGAATCTCGACATGTCCAGTCTCGCCACAACTAGGCGATGGTCGGAGAATACATATGTTCCCGCATACGACCTTGCGTCTGTTAGAAGGGGACTCTGGTTCTGACGGCAGCAGATGTAATCTATCATAATTATTGTAAACAGGAACACCGGCACTAGCCAATGAAAATAAGTATACATAACACTGCACACGCTACATCACTTAAGAGAGCATGTCTGAGAATACCAAAGTGTGTGTGCAAGTGGATCTCTCCGATTTCGCTCAAAATTTGCAGGTAGGTTCCCTTTGGGGTGTGGATCGATTGTGCAAAGCCCTTGAAAAAGTTTCTGAAGGGAACCTTGAAATTTGCATACCCCTCAAAAATAGTCGAAATATCACATTTTTTATGGGTCTAGAAACGAGTCACGCCACAGCGTATCCGAACAAGCTATGAACAAAACTCCATCAAGCCAACATTGCCTCACCTTAGAAGACTTCCTGGAGCAGTACCGCTTAGCCACGCCAGGATCCCAGAAGACGAGGTCCATCACCGCCTGACGCCACAAATGAGCGTCTTGAAAATAGCCAATTTACAAGCGCTAGTGTGTGTCTGATATACACTTAAACCTTGTTTATCCGGGCGGTCAGGGACCGGCCGCTGTCCGTACCTTTGAAATAACTCCGAATCACATACACTCTGATGGGGAAAGGGTATAGATATAGCATGTGATGTCACTATTTCCAGAAAAAAGTAACAAAAGAGTTATAATATTTCCTCTGAAATTTGCCTAAAGGTTGCCCAGTAGACCGAAATGCCCGTAACTTCGGGGTCCGGATAACTGAGGTGTGAGTAGTGTAGGTAGCTGCAAGGACTAGACATGGTCAGATTTATTTTCGTGATGAAAGAATCTCTGTTTTGGCCAAGAGCCAAAGCCGAAATGTAAACACATTGTCCACTTACTTATGAATGCATCAAAAGTTCACAGAATTAAGTTGACGAAACCGAAAGATAAGTTCAGTCCAACAGCCAGGCGGGAGGAGGACGAGGGGGGGGGGGGGGAGCGGGGGAGGTCGATAAGGGCGGCGCATGTTGTGAAAGGGAGAATGTTCACTGGCAAGAACTGCGAGTTCATCATCATAGAACTAACATCAGCAACGGTATGCTGTGCAGAGAGAATAGGCCACCAGTACAGGCTGGGTTAATAGGCGATTCAGACTACGGCCAACATCACGTCTGAACTTGAGTTTCCATGGTGATGCAGTCGTGTTTCAAATGATTTATGCACAATCGCTGATCAAACACGTCTAATTCGTAGAAACGTTGTCACAGTTGGCCGTAGTCTGAATCGCCTATAAGGTAAACATGCACTGAGAAAAACGAAGAACAGTTACGTCTTGCATCCTTTATGGTGTCCTTCAATGGATTATATGACGTAGTTTGGGGTCACATATATCTTTGAAAGTTGTAACAACTACCACCACCATGCGAAGTTCATCTACCGTCCGTAGACGGCTCAACTTGCCGAGGCGAAAACGCGGAACACACAGACAGAAGAACAAGCAGTTACTCTTTCAAAACTCTGAGTTCGACACGGTCTGAAGCTGATCCACCGTCCGTAGAGGGCTGTATCTTCATATCAACATTCCACTCTTATCTCCATTATTGTCTAGATGGTGACAGCGCTAATAGCATGATAATGATTGTTGATTTCCCTGTTTCCACCTAACCTTATGAAGATCCAATTTTTTTCACAATCACGTGGCACTATATTATTTGTAGAAGAGAAAAGGACATATCGATACGAGTTAAGAGCAACTCTCCATCACTGTAACATGATACTGTATACAGTCAGAAAGTGCAATACTAGGCACAAAACTGACAGAGTACTGAAACATTCAACGTCCTGATAGCTAGCTTCAACACATCTCCGTAGCGCTAACCGACAGCCTTCCAACTTGGAAGGTTCAAGGTTATGGAAAGACCAAAGAGGGGAAGGCAAGCGCAACGAAAATGAGGAGAATGAGAAATGTCATGCATGAGGAGTACTGTAGGAGTTTGGCTTTCGGCTTGTACAATTCGTTTTCGCAAAGCTTCCCTTTCTTTATTTATCTTTGATATTTATGACCCACCCAAGTTGGGTGGTGTGCTGCTTTGCTGCTTCGAATTGTAGTTAGACCGCTTTGTCAAATATCGTACTGGTCTCGTCATCGTCCAGTAACAATCGACATTCTTTGTTCCGTTGGGACTGTAGCTTTTGCTCATTTTCGTTGCGCTTGCCTTCCCCTCTTTGGTCTTTCCATAACCTTGAACCTTCCAAGTTGGAAGGCTGTCGGTTAGCGCTACGGAGATGTGTTGAAGCTAGGTGTCAGGACGTTGAATGTTTCAGTACTCTGTCAGTTTTGTGCCTAGTATTGCACATTCTGACTGTATATAGTATCATGTTACAGTGATGGAGAGTTGCTCTTAACTCGTATCGATATGTCCTTTTCTCTTCTACATTTATTTATGGCTCAACATCCGAGTTTCAAATTGCACACCTGATGAGCCGTCACGAACCATACGGCGAAACGTACGTCGTGTTAAACAACTTGTTTTTTAGTCAACTAGTCCATCACAATGTCATGCATGAGGAGTACTGTAGGAGTTTGGCTTTCGGCTTGTACAATTCGTTTTCGCAAAGCTTCCCTTTCTTTATTTATCTTTGATATTAACGACCCACCCAAGTTGGGTGGTGTGCTGCTTTGCTGCTTCGAATTGTAGTTAGACCGCTTTGTCAAATATCGTACTGGTCTCGTCATCGTCCAGTAACAATCGACATTCTTTGTTCCGTTGGGACTGTAGCTTTTGCTCATTTTCGTTGCGCTTGCCTTCCCCTCTTTGGTCTTTCCATAACCTTGAACCTTCCAAGTTGGAAGGCTGTCGGTTAGCGCTACGGAGATGTGTTGAAGCTAGGTGTCAGGACGTTGAATGTTTCAGTACTCTGTCAGTTTTGTGCCTAGTATTGCACTTTCTGACTGTATATAGTATCATGTTACAGTGATGGAGAGTTGCTCTTAACTCGTATCGATATGTCCTTTGCTCTTCTACATTTATGTATGGCTCAACATCCGAGTTTCAAATTGCACACCTGATGAGCCGTCACGAACCATACGGCGAAACGTACGTCGTGTGAAACAGCTTGTTTTGTAGTCAACTAGTCCATCACAATGTCATGCATGAGGAGTACTGTAGGAGTTTGGCTTTCGGCTTGTACAATTCGTTTTCGCAAAGCTTCCCTTTCTTTATTTATCTTTGATATTTATGACCCACCCAAGTTGGGTGGTGTGCTGCTTTGCTGCTTCGAATTGTAGTTAGACCGCTTTGTCAAATATCGTACTGGTCTCGTCATCGTCCAGTAACAATCGACATTCTTTGTTCCGTTGGGACTGTAGCTTCTGCTCATTTTCGTTGCGCTTGCCTTCCCCTCTTTGGTCTTTCCATAACCTTGAACCTTCCAAGTTGGAAGGCTGTCGGTTAGCGCTACGGAGATGTGTTGAAGCTAGGTGTCAGGACGTTGAATGTTTCAGTACTCTGTCAGTTTTGTGCCTAGTATTGCACTTTCTGACTGTATATAGTATCATGTTACAGTGATGGAGAGTTGCTCTTAACTCGTATCGATATGTCCTTTTCTCTTCTACATTTATTTATGGCTCAACATCCGAGTTTCAAACTATATTATTTATTATTATTATTAAAAGCATGTCCGCGTAGGTGGCGGGTGTGCCACTTTCGCTTATGCCATTCAGGATTGATGTCTGAAGAGTAATACGATACAATGAAATGACAGAAGTGACGTCAACAAAAGCCGTTAGCAACAACACAAATATGACTAATGGAAAACTTCTTCCAAAGTATAAAATAAAATAGAATATGCATAGAACATGTCTGGTCAGTCCTGTTAGGTGGGGCGGGCTCCGCGCCATGCCTGTCGGTCCGCTGCCATTGTGCGGACTGCGTCAACATCTAGCGGCTGGTGGAGGGTAAGTCCATGCCATGATAACAGTTCCGTCTGCAAGACTGTTACCAAAGTCGTCCGAGGTCGACCCCTGAAGCGTTCAGTGCCCTCGTCGTTGGCCAGGCGAAGATACATATCCACTGCCAACTGTGGAGGAGCAGTTGGGGCCAAACGAAAGATATGGCCAGCGAGACTGTAGCGCTGCCCTGTGATCATCTCGCTGATGGGGACAGCTCCGCAGCGCTTATATAGAGTGTCATTGCTAATTCGTTTAGGGTACCGCATGTCGATGATGCTCCTTAGCTGGGTCCTGTGGAACGAATCCATTCGCGCGAGCTCCGACAGCGGTAGGCCCCAAGTGCCGCAGTTGTAGGTAAGGACTGGGATGACGTAGGCGTTGTAGAGCCTCAGCCGAAGACCTTCACTGATCTGGCGCCTCCGGGTCCAGATCTTGAGGAGTGAGTTGAAGGCGGCGGCGGCCAGTTGACGCCTCCGAGCAGCATCTTCGGCGTCACCCAGGAGGGAGCCTAGTTTGCGGACAGTACGCCACGTTTCTTGGTTCCTATCGGGAAATCGGGCGACGTTGGTATGCTCTGTCTTGGAGGGATTAACGTTCAGGTTCCATCTCCCAAGAACTGCTGGAGCTTGTTGTTCAACTTCACTGAGAAACGTCTCATCCCGGCTCACAAAATCAACATCGTCCGCGTATGCGATATCCAGCGGCAGGTCATTGTCCACAGCAGGGCGAGATGGCAGCTCCTGTCGTAGGTCCCGGAGAGCAGCCTCCAGGTAAATGGTGAAAAGCACTGGAGAGAGACTGTGTCCCCTTGAGGGATTCCGGTATTTGTCTTGAAGGAGCTTTTCGATGCACCTTTCACACGAGGTTCAAGCCAGGTTTCAGTCAACAGTATACGGATCATTCGGAGCTCACTTTCTTGGAGGAAGGATTCAAGGATCCTCATCAGGACATCGCGGCGGACAGTGTCGAATGCTTTACTCATGTCAATTCCCAATATGTGGATGGACGTATTGAATCGCTGCGTCATACTACATAGCCATCTATGGCACCACACCACATCACTTGTGCTGCGGCCACGACGAAAAGCACTTTGGGATGTAGCCAGGTACTGATCAACCGCTGGCTGTATCCTCTTCAGCACAATCAGGGACAGCGTCTTTCTCAACGCCGAGAGCAGTACGATAGGGCGCGAACTAGTAAGCGGCCCTAGTGGTTTACCGGGCTTCTGCGGCAGTATTAGGGTTCCTCTGCCGACTTCGAGTGGGTCCTGTGTCTCAATAGCTCGGTTCAAGATGTCGGAAGTCATCTCAGCGACAATGGGAGGACTGTACTTGAGTAACTCTCCGAAGAGATGGTCAGGGCCTGCCGCTCTCCCGTTATTCAGGCTTTGGAAGGCCCTCCTAACTTCGGACGATGTGATTTGATTGGGGAGAGGGCTGGGATCACCTAGGAATTGTGGAAAGTCAGGGAGGGATTTATCATGGAATTGGCTTTCATAATGCTTGATGATGAACGCCTGCTGGTCTGCAGGGTTGATAACGACCCGCTGCTTCTCATCATGAATAATAGGCTGGCTGTACGGTTTTCGCTTCAGTAGCTGGACAGCACGGAACATCTTTGCCCCACTATCATGCAGTCGCTCCACTTCCTCTGCTTGACGATCCAAGGCTCTCTTGGCATTGTCAGACGCGATATCCCGAATTTCATGCATTGTGCGATTTCTTTGATTTTTTAGTGACTGTCTTTTCTGGTCATCCCTGCACTCTCCAATCGCCAGGCGAAGATCTTTCTGCTTGCGTGACAGCAACTCAATTTCAGGGGAGAAGTCATGGCGGTGATGTTGTCTCTGCTGAGTGCCGGCCGAATCCAGTGCTGATTTGCTGAGGACTTCAGATAAGGATTCCCAGACTGCTTGGGTGCTGTTGGCTTCTGATGACACGCTGCACTGGACCTGGGTCTCCACAGTTCTCTTGTAGGATTCCCGAATTGCGACATCTGAAGCAAGCTTTCCAGTGTCAGGGCGGATGTTGCCGGCAGTGGTCTTGCGTTGGTGCATACCCAGAACACCATAGAATCTCGACATGTCCAGTCTCGCCACAACTAGGCGATGGTCGGAGAATACATATGTTCCCGCATACGACCTTGCGTCTGTTAGAAGGGGACTCTGGTTCTGACGGCAGCAGATGTAATCTATCATATTGTAAACAGGAACACCGGCACTAGCCAATGAAAATAAGTATACATAACACTGCACACGCTACATCACTTAAGAGAGCATGTCTGAGAATACCAAAGTATGTGTGCAAGTGGATCTCTCCGATTTCGCTCAAAATTTGCAGGTTTCTGAAGGGAACCTTGAAATTTGCATACCCCTCAAAAATGGCCGAAATATCACATTTTTTATGGGTCTAGAAACGAGTCACGGTACAGCGTATCCGAACAAGCTATGAACAAAACTCCATCAAGCCAACATTGCCTCACCTTAGAAGACTTCCTGGAGCAGTACCGCTTAGCCACGCCAGGATCCCAGAAGACGAGGTCCATCACCCCCTGACGCCACAAATGAGCGTCTTGAAAATAGCCAATTTACAAGCGCTAGCAAAACAGCCAGCTACGTCCTCAATTCTCCAGAACTATACACCGGCAGATAGTAGAACACCTCTTCTAGCACTGAGGACATGTCTTCCTTTGGGGGTTTTCTTGAATTAAACTTTTTTGAATTTTTCCACTCGACCATGCTGAAATACGGCCAAAGTCATACCTGCGCAGGAAAGCTCGCCCCTCCGCGACGTCTCCTCAGCAATTTCTACTCCAACACTACTCCGAAGTCCGCAGAACAAAGTGTATTGTTGACTCTGACAAGGAAAAGCAGCGGTGATCACTTGTCACTCAAAACGACAAGCTTCTCCTTGCGCCACCAATAATTTTTTGTGCGACTGTTGATGCAAAAGTGACTGAAGTCCTGAGCGCAGTGTTTGCATTTTACATGTTTGCTGTAAGTGTTATCCCCGTCCGTTGCAGTAATGCCTTTGTTTGAGACAAAAAGGCAAAGCAACATCAGCAGTGGCCTTTTTATTCAAATCGTCTCTTGTACTTGTCGTACTTGCTGGTCAGCACCCCCGCGAGCCGCTGGTGCTTGTGCATGCGGCGCAGTGATAGCTTCCGCTTGATGCAGCACCTGTGCATACTGCACCGAAGTCCTAACGCCTTGCACCAGTATTTTTGGCTAGGTTCCTAAAAGTCCTTTGCAGGAGGGTTTCACAGGACGTTGTGTTTACTTTGATTAGCTAATTTTCCCAGTTCTCTGTGAGATTCAAAGTGCGTCCGCCGGATCGGTCTCACTTTCTGGAGATATCGACATGAGCTGCAGTTTCTTCGTCAGCGACTTGCTCGTGACAACTCTTCACTAGGCAGGCGCTGCACTGTGCCAGCACTGAAATTCGTTACGTTGGTGGACAGTTTGTTGAACTCGAATGGTGAGCCAAATTCATTATGACATTACCGCAATGCCTTAACATATTGAGATCAAATTTAAAAACATGCTTAAAGCCGCTAACAAAGCCATGGACAGGAATGTTTTTTTTGTTTTTTTTTATTTATTTTTGAACATATGCAATAACATGTTATTTATAAAGACAGGACAAATGAATAATTAGTCAGTCCATTGTTTATGATGATCTCCGACGGTTACGTCGGCAAGCGAGCCTCCGCCACTGCCATAGCAGCGTGGGCTCCGCAGGAGGGTGCAAATTTCAAACCAAAATTTAAACGCCTGCAACCGCGAATGCACATGATACAGAATTTCAGAAGGCTGAAGGAAATCCTGCATCTAACAAATGCCATTACATGAGAATAATGCTCACCCCTCTTCTCCGCCAACAGATGACCAATTCGTTTATACAGTGCTGTTGATGCTGGACCCATTCCGCCACTGGCTGACATGATCGCCGGAACAAAGGAGGCTTGCTCAACCAGCCTCACCCTCTCCTCATAGTGCCTTCTCTTTTCTTTTTCATGTCGCTGACACACAATAGTATGTGGTGCAGATCGATTTGAGCGTGAGTGAGTGACAGGAATGTCAGTGAAGGTCTACAGTACGGCCATTAATCTTCAGATTTGTTATCAAATCAACAGTACGTACAAGGCAAGCACAGTGCACATTGCACCCTTGAAACTGTACTGTTGTATCATTATATGCACATGCACTTGGGGCTGTATGTGCACTGCACTATGTACTGTGCCAGTGCTTTCGCCCATTGGAATTCACATGGAGGTGGGTTAGAAAATGTTGCAAGAGTGTCGGCGCATAGGACCTGGACAAGTGCATGGATAGTGGATTTTTACTGGGTTATGGCTTTTTACGGCCACAGCTCACATGGAAGCCGAGTTTTCCGCGTGCGTAGGAACACCACCACCCTCTAGGATCAAGGCACAGCAGATGCTACTCCCAAGCGGTGGGAGGAGAGAAAATCAGATCCAATTCAAAGATGACAAAGACCGAAAATCCCGTTCACTGCACGCATGTTTCCCTCGTGCCAGTTCACAAGCTCCCTATCAACTGTGGGTCAAACACGGCTACGAGACCTACTCACTCTCATAAGAACTAAAGCTAAAAAAAAGTAATGTTACTCGACTTGTAGACATTTAAGCGATATTCAATGACGACAGAGCTTGAGGTATGGAGCATGTGTTTCCCATTATGTGAAAAGAAATGCGTGTTGAAAATTTAGGAATGACATAATCTTAGGCACTTCAGTCACGTGACAGGACCTGTCAAATTTTGCTAAGGTGAGAGTGCGTACTTGCGTGGCGCCAGTCAAGCACATGCGCAAAACTGTACAGGTATACGCTATACTTCGTTGTACGGGCTGACAGTTGTTCTTGTTGTTGTTGTTGTTGTTCTTGTTGTTGTTCTTGTTGTTCTTGTTGTTGTTGTTGTTGTTGTTGTTGTTGTTGTTGTTGTTGTTGTTGTTGTTGTTGTTGTTGTTGTTGTTGTTGTTGTTGTTGTTGTTGTTGTTGTTGTTGTTGTTGTTGTTGTTGTTGTTGTTGTTGTTGTTGTTGTTGTTGTTGTTGTTGTTGTTGTTGTTGTTGTTGTTGTTGTTGTTGTTGTTGTTGTTGTTGTTGTTGTTGTTGTTGTTGTTGTTGTTGTTGTTGTTGTTGTTGTTGTTGTTGTTGTTGTTGTTGTTGTTGTTGTTGTTGTTGTTGTTGTTGTTGTTGTTGTTGTTGTTGTTGTTGTTGTTGTTGTTGTTGTTGTTGTTGTTGTTGTTGTTGTTGTTGTTGTTGTTGTTGTTGTTGTTGTTGTTGTTGTTGTTGTTGTTGTTGTTGTTGTTGTTGTTGTTGTTGTTGTTGTTGTTGTTGTTGTTGTTGTTGTTGTTGTTGTTGTTGTTGTTGTTGTTGTTGTTGTTGTTGTTGTTGTTGTTGTTGTTGTTGTTGTTGTTGTTGTTGTTGTTGTTGTTGTTGTTGTTGTTGTTGTTGTTGTTGTTGTTGTTGTTGTTGTTGTTGTTGTTGTTGTTGTTGTTGTTGTTGTTGTTGTTGTTGTTGTTGTTGTTGTTGTTGTTGTTGTTGTTGTTGTTGTTGTTGTTGTTGTTGTTGTTGTTGTTGTTGTTGTTGTTGTTGTTGTTGTTGTTGTTGTTGTTGTTGTTGTTGTTGTTGTTGTTGTTGTTGTTGTTGTTGTTGTTGTTGTTGTTGTTGTTGTTGTTGTTGTTGTTGTTGTTGTTGTTGTTGTTGTTGTTGTTGTTGTTGTTGTTGTTGTTGTTGTTGTTGTTGTTGTTGTTGTTGTTGTTGTTGTTGTTGTTGTTGTTGTTGTTGTTGTTGTTGTTGTTGTTGTTGTTGTTGTTGTTGTTGTTGTTGTTGTTGTTGTTGTTGTTGTTGTTGTTGTTGTTGTTGTTGTTGTTGTTGTTGTTGTTGTTGTTGTTGTTGTTGTTGTTGTTGTTGTTGTTGTTGTTGTTGTTGTTGTTGTTGTTGTTGTTGTTGTTGTTGTTGTTGTTGTTGTTGTTGTTGTTGTTGTTGTTGTTGTTGTTGTTGTTGTTGTTGTTGTTGTTGTTGTTGTTGTTGTTGTTGTTGTTGTTGTTGTTGTTGTTGTTGTTGTTGTTGTTGTTGTTGTTGTTGTTGTTGTTGTTGTTGTTGTTGTTGTTGTTGTTGTTGTTGTTGTTGTTGTTGTTGTTGTTGTTGTTGTTGTTGTTGTTGTTGTTGTTGTTGTTGTTGTTGTTGTTGTTGTTGTTGTTGTTGTTGTTGTTGTTGTTGTTGTTGTTGTTGTTGTTGTTGTTGTTGTTGTTGTTGTTGTTGTTGTTGTTGTTGTTGTTGTTGTTGTTGTTGTTGTTGTTGTTGTTGTTGTTGTTGTTGTTGTTGTTGTTGTTGTTGTTGTTGTTGTTGTTGTTGTTGTTGTTGTTGTTGTTGTTGTTGTTGTTGTTGTTGTTGTTGTTGTTGTTGTTGTTGTTGTTGTTGTTGTTGTTGTTGTTGTTGTTGTTGTTGTTGTTGTTGTTGTTGTTGTTGTTGTTGTTGTTGTTGTTGTTGTTGTTGTTGTTGTTGTTGTTGTTGTTGTTGTTGTTGTTGTTGTTGTTGTTGTTGTTGTTGTTGTTGTTGTTGTTGTTGTTGTTGTTGTTGTTGTTGTTGTTGTTGTTGTTGTTGTTGTTGTTGTTGTTGTTGTTGTTGTTGTTGTTGTTGTTGTTGTTGTTGTTGTTGTTGTTGTTGTTGTTGTTGTTGTTGTTGTTGTTGTTGTTGTTGTTGTTGTTGTTGTTGTTGTTGTTGTTGTTGTTGTTGTTGTTGTTGTTGTTGTTGTTGTTGTTGTTGTTGTTGTTGTTGTTGTTGTTGTTGTTGTTGTTGTTGTTGTTGTTGTTGTTGTTGTTGTTGTTGTTGTTGTTGTTGTTGTTGTTGTTGTTGTTGTTGTTGTTGTTGTTGTTGTTGTTGTTGTTGTTGTTGTTGTTGTTGTTGTTGTTGTTGTTGTTGTTGTTGTTGTTGTTGTTGTTGTTGTTGTTGTTGTTGTTGTTGTTGTTGTTGTTGTTGTTGTTGTTGTTGTTGTTGTTGTTGTTGTTGTTGTTGTTGTTGTTGTTGTTGTTGTTGTATACTATATTTTATAATGGAAATCAAAACAGGCAAAATGCTTAATAACATTGGAATAACATTAATAATATCATTGGACCCACTGAAAGTTGGCCGCATCGTGTTACTCTGACGTTCAGCTTTCAGTAGATCCTACATACGTCATAGTGCATACATTTTTGCAAGTTGTAGATCACGTTCACTTTCAGCAAAGTGTTTTTTCTTCACAAAGAACTGTTGTTTGCTCGCGTTTGAAATGTTGCTTTTCGTCTTCAGCGTCGTCTTTCCATTCGGAAACAGTTGAGTTCTTGTTTACCAGGGTTTGCGCATGGCTGCGCAAGGAGACATTATGGACGTAGGCACTGAGAAGCATGCACTTTAGGCGGAGGAGAACGACGATGCGTTGTCCTACCTGGGCGAATCCTCAAAGTGTACTGAAAGCCAAGCTTTGACACTGTTGCGCTGGAAGGCCTACTGATGTTTACGAACAACCAAAAGGCACAGTGACTGCCGGAGAAACCCTCCGATGAGGGGATGCTTTGATATACGCAGCCAGGTACGCTGCACCAAAATTTCAACGCTCAACAGCAGGCAATTCATGACTACTGCATGGACCAGTTGACGGACAGGGAGGCAGATAACACACCATGGAAAGAAGCTACCAACAGAGGTCCTGAGGAACTTCTTGCCAACTTGGAATCACTTGAAGGGGCATGACTTTGGGCACGAGTGTCCTGTGCAGTAATGCGCGCGCGTACTTACCCTCCACTTCGCAGCGTACGGCGTACAACGTGGAAGTTCTCTGTTGTTTTTGTGCCAGAAGAATGTTTTTATAGCTCTTTCGCTTTACGTAAGAGCAGTAGCCTGCGAGTATATCGTTATCAGACTATATCAGTTAATTTCACAGCAAACTGAAGCTGTTACTATGGGTTACTATGGGTTGCTATGGAGTTGCTATAGTGATTGCGGTCAAAATTGCCGTATTCTTGACTATTCTGAACTTTGATCTGTATTGTTTCGATCCATAAACGGTTGTTGGTGTAAGTGAGTGACGTGTGCTTGAAAAAAAACACTCTGATGTTTTGTGACTATATCCACTGCTAATACTCCGGAGATGCTGTTGGTGCCACAAATTGTATCGATTTCACCTTATGCAATTGCCTATCTTCAACCCTTCATATCTCAGTGGTATCACTGTGGATTTCAATAAAATTTTCTGTATGGCCTTGTGATACCCACCACCATCGATTACCTGGCGTCTGGTGAAGCCAGGGATCATTTGTCCAGTCAGGTCGGCAGCCTAACCGTCGGTAAGCTTGTGTTTGGATCCCGTTCTGCTCGATGTGGTAGATCACAAACAATTTGATATCGCACAAATTGATCTCAGCATCGTGCGAACGGTATTTTATATTCAGAAAATCCCAAAGTGTCTCTGTGTGGCCTTCCGATGCCACGAGAAACTCCAATCAGGCTCCTATGTCCTCTGCCTTCATGATTGAATGTCCACTTCGTTTGAACAACGAACACAACAATCGAGGACGGCTTTGCAATGAAAAATACAGCTATACTGGAGCTGAAAAAAAGAAGAAAAAAAGGTGCTCAGGATGAGACTCGAGTACACGTATACTCTCCCAGCAGGTGAAACGTAAATTGCTGTGAAAAATGCGTGTCGCCGACTGACCAGTAATTTCGCCTGACGCACCAAGAGTGTGCAACTGCCTGCACAACCTCTATGCTGTGCTGCGACGGCAGAACTTCACATCGCGTAACTTGGTTCAAAAGGTTATGCTGGCAAACAGTGCAAAGTGACCACAAGAGAGTTGTACCCAAAGCTGGGTTGCGTACAACCCTGTATCTATCATGCACAGAGTGCAAATAATGTGTACGGGTTCATCACGTGATGTGAAGTCCTGCCGTCGCAGACCCCATAGCTGGAGTTGCACACTCTTGGGGTTTATGAACTATTGGTGTAAGTGAGTGATGTGTGCTTGAAAAAAACACTCTGATGTTTTGTGACTATATCCACTGCTAATACTCCGGAGATGCTGTTGGTGCCACAAATTGTATCGATATTCGCCTTATGCAATTGCCTATCTTCAACCCTTCATATCTCAGTGGTATCACTGTGGATTTCAATACAATTTTCTGTATGGCCTTGTGATACACACCACCATCAATTACCGATGATAAACCTGGAAAAAGCCTGATTTAAAAAATGGGGTGAAGTGCCTAATAATATGAACCATGCAGCCCAACGAATTTTTCTCAAAATGAGCCGCGACATCACAAAAGGGTGCTTATGGCAAGCGACATAAAACTGCGAAAAACTCGTTTGAAAGTTGAGTATGCAATATTGAGAGTGCACATTTTCTTTTTGAATTCGATCAGTTTCGTTGCGATTTATCAAGCTTTTTGAATGCGTTTTTTTGCAACACAAGCAGTGAGAATTCAGCCATTGCGGTGTATTCATAACTCAGTTTGTGACATTTTCGCCATAAGCACCCTTTTGCCATGGTGCGGCTCAAATATGTTAACAAAAATTCTCTCCCGTTAACCCCTCGCCTACTTTTTTTGTATTAAAATTTAATTTTGTTTTCTCAACAATTATTTGTGCATTCCCATTGTGCTGTACTCGCATGTAGCCCACCACCGCTAGCTTGTAGAGGCCCAAAACCAAACGTCGTAGCTACTCGTAATAAAATAACAAGGCTTGCATGAAAATGTCCCACTTACCCTGTGTCTTACAAGACTTCATCCTGAAGTCGAGTGGCATTGAGCGCCATTCCATTCATCTAAATGTTCTCTGACATTTCCAAAACAACGTTCATTATTCGCAGGATTCCTCGTGCGAGCACGGAACGGCAAAGGCTACTTATTCGGAGCACAGCGAAGCCTGCACCGTTTATTAAAAGCCTGGGAACTAAAGGACAACAGAAGCAATGCAACACAAGTCATAATTTCGTTTATACATCCGCCAGCGCTGTGAAGACTGAAGATAAAATAATTGAGATGAAACTGGAGTACTCAACTGAGTCGGAGCAGTGAAAAACGCAAGCGCCCTCACTAGTGCACTCTACACCCTATCGCGTACTACTGAAACCTGATTGTTCACACAGTTTACCGTTGTCGGTCTAGTTCCAGGCCCAGGCACTGACACTAAGCAGATTCTGGCAATGGACTGCATTTCACATTTTCAGCGTTGGCGGCGAAACATAATAATATCCAATCTGATCAGCAGCCGGGCTAGTATTAGCGGTATATCTACCAGTGTGGGAACTGAACGGATTTTGTCATCAAGTGTAGATCTACAGTGCGAAATAGTGGTTGCGACTTCGGGGATAATTATTTTAGGAATGTGTTTGCTCCCACACTGGAGCTCTCGCGCTATTCCGTGGTGGGTCAGACAAGACAGTGTCAAGTCAAGTCGGCGGATTAGCGCGAGCTCCAGTGTGGGAGCAAACTCATTCCTAAAAAAGTGTAGATCTAGATACCTGTATCTACACTCTACAGTGTTTTCCTCTCACATTGTTTTTTTGATAACATTTGTTATGGAATTTTTATTTCCTGAATTTTGTTTACACAAGGCAGATTGGAAGCTTTGTCACAACTCTGAGTCTGAGTTTCACGTATTACTTCGGTCATCAAGTACAGTGTATAGTGTTGATTTATTTTTTCACGGAGAAGCCGGACAACCCGATCATGCTCCGCTGGTTTTCAACTTACGTGTATAACCAATGTGTGTAACACGAAGCATATCGACTACCGACTACATGTACTCACAGAAGGACAGTTCTACTCCTTAGTTCTAGAAAATACAGGTCGTGTCATCGGAAGGCGATTCACAGGATGACTCCCGCGCCGCCGGCGGTGAGCTTTCCCCAATGCGGTAGGCCGAAAAGGAGACTGATTGAAAAAACGCTAAGGCTTTAGCCGATTATGGAGGGTTTCTTTGAGAATCACGGAAAATCGACAAAATCGTCCTGTACCTCACCAAATTCGAAGCCAATACGTCGACAATACTTTTAGCTGATTTTCCAATATTCTCCAATGTTGCAGCCGATTTTCGAACAGTCGGATGATTTTGCAGCTGAATCTGATTTGAAAAGCCGAATTTGGGGAAAGCCTTCGCCGAGGCCCGAGGGACCCGTTCACAGAAACCTGTGAATACCGTACTTGCGAGATTAGAGCCCTCTCTCGAATAGTGGTCAATCTCTGAATACCAGTGAAATAATTACGCCCTGTCTTGAATAGTGCCAACCCCCCCCCCCCCCCCGAGCCCCCGACGATTGTAACCAAGCTGATGGGCAAGTTTGGTGTTCTTTTGCTAATGTACTTGTCCATCTCAATCCACTGGTGATTACAGCATCAATATCACAGTTATTGAATTTGTTACCGTTTCTGGGGAGCGATAGTTTACAGTAAACAATAGGCGTTGTTTTACTTAGCCTTCTTTGTCTTTATGCTGGTCCTTGCTGGATGACGTACATGTAAGTGTACCAGCATTGAAGAACTGGTGCCCTCTGTTGAATATTGCCTCATCTGTGATGGACTTTGGAAAAATACTGCCCCAATATTGTCCCAGGGGCAATATTCGGCCGACTACGGTAATCACTTGGAAAGTAAATTTAGAGCTCGGAAGGTGATGAGGGTGATAATGGTGGTGTTGGTGAATGCAACGATGAGAAGAACGAAAGGTGGAAGAATACCTCCGGCGTGCTAAATCAACGAAGTCGCACCAACTTCTTCTTCACACGTTACTCGAAAAGTTCATTTCATTTGTTTCACCCATACACCGTAATTTTTAGGCCCTATTTGCGAACGGGTTTACTCACGAAGCTAATCGAGTGAAACCAGAAAGTAGTACTCGTAGCAATACTTGTCTTGCTAGTGAGGACTGTTCATGCAGTTGTTTCACATACTTGAAGACGGTTGAAGTACAAGTACAATGTCATGTATTTAAAGGAAGAACAATGGACCAATGAACTATGAGTTAGGTTATCATTTCCACTAACAGCACCAGTTACTTGACAGTCACCTCATGCGATAACTAAATCATTGCACGACACAGACCAACGGTACTAACATTCCACAACTAACTAACTGGCTTCTTTTTTTTCGTGCTATAAATATTTGGCTCTCCATCCGAGTCCATCTTTATAAGTTTCTAATTCACATTATTTTCATGTTTCTTCTTGTATTCCCTATTGTGATGTATTTTCAAACTAATGATCGTCACAGGAAAACGTTTTAAAATGTTTCTCTTCACACTACGCCCCAGTCACGCGACATTCGCGTTCTTTCAATATTAATAAATATATTTTTTGGAAAGCCTATGATAGCATCACTGGAATTATTGGACGCAAGTTCAGACGTGGTTTTCTCGCCCAGTCTAGAATTGGCCGTGCAAGATTGAGCTCTTCCGCCAATAGCAATGTAATGATTTAAGTGTTGGAGTAGAGTTTCAAACCGTCAGGGACCATATAAGAATGTGACCAGACACATTTAAAACTAACAAGACACACACACACAAAGAAGGAAAAGCAAGAAAACAACACGAAACCACAATAAACAATATTATGCAGCTACATACGAGTACGTGCAAACAATAAGAGGATGACAAAGGTGTTTTAACTCTGACTTTCACGCACTAAGTTTTACGAGTAAGTTAAAGTTCTGACACCTTAGTCTAGCTAATTGGGATATGGTGGGGACAATATCACTTTTAAGATGTTAAATGAAAGGTGATTAAACATCAAGTTGTTTTCTGACATACCTAGCACACTGTAGTCTGGCATTGGTCTTATGAGAGTGCGATTGCTCGAGGAGTGGACTTAAACGTCGCTTGAATGAATGAGAACAGAGTGTGTAGTGGATATCAAATATAGCACCGGCCAATAGCCAAATCCACAAAACAATGCAGGTCATATCATGCGCATTTACCAGTATACACTAGACCAGGGACTTGACTAACATTACTCAAACGTAGACGAAATTGCGGTTCACAACTATAAACAACATAAAACAGCATTGGAACAAATATGAGGAGGGACAAATAACAATCAGATAGTTACTTTCAATGGGATTATGAGAACAATGCTACTTGAACAATGTTTTTTGTGTTGTATGTTCTTTAAAACTCCCCCATGAGTTTTCAGGCGCTAGAGATGTCCATCATAATTATGGTTATTGATTAACAAATTTCCAAATACTTCAGGACAATGCGCACCCAGGTATTTAACATTCGGAATCAGACTCTTCAGAAGTATCCTCTTCATATCCATCGAGAACATCAACTCCTTGGTCTTGTGAATCTTGCGATTTGCTGGTGCTACATTTACTGCCCGGTTGAGTACGGGGTGCTTTTCTAATATTCTTCTTGGACCGTTGATAGACAAACCACTTCCGTATGGTTGTTGTCGTTACGGCAAAACGGTTAGCCAATTGGGCTAACCTTCGTGTAGATGGCCAATGATCTTGAGCAAATTCATGCGTCAGAACAGCATACTGATTCTCTGAAAGTCGCTTGTGGGCTCGGCCACTTCCCGATTTGGTAGTACTTTTATCTCGTGGGGGACTGACGTTCCTGTCTACGTCATCTAGCCATGCTTTGAATATAGGATACAACGAATTCAATTCAGCGTCACCAAATGAACGACTTCTAAACCTGGTGATAGAGTTCTTAGAGATTGGAAATTTGGCACCATAGGATATGCAGAGTATGGATGCGAGTCTTTTTTGTGAAAATGTTTGCCCGTTCTCTTGCTGTTTTGACCAATTCGCAAAACGCCTGATGATTATACCTCAATATATCTGCCTTTGCCGCCGGAGAAGAGTGATCCAATTCAGTTCGTATCGGGCGATTTGGGGATGATCCGAAATCGCTTGTTCTCTGCCCAAGCGAAGCATTCTCGCTGTTTTGCTGTTGTGATGGACTCAAGGTTAAAGAGGAAGCTATCACAGGTAAACTAAAACGCGTATCTTTTTGTGGCGTTAATAATCTCCTAAAGGCTGTCGGGGGGTATGGGGATGCTGCATAGCGCCTTCTACTCTTCCTATGAGAAATACACTCACGGTTTTGCTGATGCGAGTTACTGCCGGACGAAGAAGAAGCATATCCCTGTAAAGCAGATGGTGTATCGTGCTGCGCTGAACTACGGGCATTCGATATAGTTATATGGTCTTGGGAGCCAGATGCGGATGCTGTGTGATTCCAGGTTCTCGGAACAAGGGAAACGTTCTCTGAGTAATTCTGCCACTGGTGATGCTCCTGCTGTGGATTGAGGGAGGAATTATACGAGATGCCTTCTAGTCGCTCTTTCGCTCCATGATGGTGAGTAGGATTGCTAGAAGCAATGGCAGGCTGTGTTAGGTAAGAGCCACTGCTAGAACTGGCATATGCCACTTGCTGCAAGCCAGACGAACAAGATACAGATACAGATCCACTTGCAGATGATAGCTCCGAACCAATAGTCACATCGGGTTCGACGGGTCTGGAAGTGAAGTATTTTGTTTCGGTTTGAGCTGGCCGGGGCCCATTCAGCCAACGGGCAATTTCTTGATCGTCGTGGGCAACTTGCTTCCAATCTAATGCGATTTCCTCAGCGAAATCTAGCGGTTTGTCTTTGGAGTATTGTCGTGTCTTGATCTTTTCCAGCACGGCAGTAAGCTCATTTCGCAGTGGGTAAGAGTCCCAGGGACTTTCGTCACAGTTGTGCTCCAGTTCCAGGCTAAGCCTTGGTGGACAATTCGATGATGTTTGTAGCGCCATAGATGTGCTTGATGGGTTATTGAAGTGTGATGTGGCATCTGGTATGGTCTCACTGCTGGGCGACGATGTCCTGCTCTTTGCTGTTGAAGTTGAAGACTTGATCCAAGAAGGGACACCTGTCGCCGTTCGTGGTGAATGGTCAGCCATATAAACGTCCTGAAAGATATCGATTATTTGTTCTCTGCACCCGGAAGACAATAGCGATAGAAGACAAACTGAGTAGTGAGAGAGAATCTTAGAATTCGATGTTCGAAGAGTACCACCGACAACGGATAGAAAGACACTTGATAAGCAATGGGGTTGGGAGTAGTCTACTGGCATTGAAGACTGTCTCGAGAACTACATTGTTTTGAGGCTCTTCAGGGGAGAATATTTCACAGTTTCTTTTGCCAAAGTAAGGGCTAAAGAAAAATAATTGCAAGTGAAAGTTGTTCGCCCTTAGTAACACTTGGTGGAAAAGAATCACAACTGCAATGTGATAAGATCTCGCACAGAACCCCCTAGTCTTTGGAATTTCAACTATTTGAGCATCCTGAAAGGCGTCAGTACGTTCAAATGATCGTTCTTCTCACATGTGCGTATCGCTCAATCATTTAAATTTTCTAAAGCTGTTCATATTTGCACGACTCAGCCGTATCTTAGTAATTACAGCATTCGCATTCACACTTATCCAGCTTAATACAACATCCGCTACCGGTACTTCTGTCCATTTGTTGCCCTCTGCAGTAGCAATAATTCGATAACGTGCAAGGTTTCTCAAGTCTTGCGCACTTTTTTCAATTATTCAACGTGTCCGAGGTCATCAGTTGCCCATGCTCTTTTATCCACCTCTTTGGGCTATTGGTCACGCGTTCATTTCTGATGTTCCTCAATGTCTGGTCTCACCTTTCAGGAGCAACACTGACTCATTCTGCACTCTGGTGTTCCACGAGGTGTTTGTTGCGCTGGAAACGAAGGAAAGGGAGTGTAAAAATATACCTAATGCCGTACACTCAGAGGGGAAAAAGGAGAGGCGAAGAGGAACGACGATGAAGAGCCCCAGCTAGAACAGTCTAACCACCCTGCGGGGAGCGGAGTGAAGGCCCCACGGCCTGTCAAGTGTTCCAAAGCGTTGCCCTCACGTGCGTGTTTTCGAACACCATACCAGAACTGTACTATGGTATCCATGGTATCCATGGATACCATGGATACCATAGAGACAACAGCAGTCGGACACCTGGTTAGTTTAGTGATGAATGAGTTCACGGAATAAATGCCCCAGGGGCCTCTCACGTGACTACTTGCATTATTGTGTTGGTGCGCTAAGTCTGAACTGTCACCCTTATTTCCAGTACAAGTACATGTATACTACATATTGGATAAATCTTGTATTGTAGAATTCCACATGTGTGTATACTGCTCTGTACTTTTGTGCATTGAGCACTTTAGCTCCAGCTGCCTTGACCGGCCTTCAACTTTTATTATAATTCACACACGTTACGGCCACGCTTGCGGACACTTGAGGCGCCCGTGGCGCATTCACTCCGCTCGCCATATGGTCGATAGATCCTGTGTATCTGCTCTTGTTTGTCTACTTATGGTATTATAAATCCGTGTGAGGACATTGATGCACGTATAATAGCAGGGAACCGGGCATTTTCCAGAGTATCATGGAAACGCCATACCCAGCAGTCCCGCTTAGGCATGTTTGTCAGTTCTCCTATATAACTGCGTGCTATGGACTCTAACAAAAGCCTTAGCAAGCAAAATTGATGTATGGCACCACCGTAAACTCAGATATATACTTTGAATCATCTTTCCCAATAAAATTTCGAATAATGCTCTTTATGCTAAAACTGCTCAATGCCCAATAAGTGCAGTCTGTAGACGCCGGCGCTTATTATGGTTTGGACATGTCATTCGTGAGTGGAAGTAGGCTGTGTCCTACAAAGCCCTTCAAATGGCAATGAATATAACAGATATAAAGAAGCCCAGAGGTCGCCCAGTGACCAGATGGGTAGACAACATTAGGAATGACCTTTTACTTCTCAATATGTCTCTTTTGGAAGGGGAGCAACTCGACTCAGACAGAACGCACTGGCTCGACGTTGTCGACAGATGCATGACCCTCATTTGATTTGTCGTATGAGCTACACGCCTGCTGTATTATTATTATTAGGTACTGTTAAGGTATTAATCACATTATAATGGCCTAAAGTGTATACCAGATTCACACTGACGGTGTCCGCCTAGTTTCCACCAATCATATTATAATCTTTTTTTGCTTGGTTCAATATCCTTTGTTTTCAACTGGGTTTGCATTTTGTTCTGATGATTCATCATTTTATCAATGCATGCATTCCATTTCGATTCATTGTGGGGTTTGTGCCCGTAAAAGATGCTGTCATTCGCGCATAGAAACGTGGTTCTGCAATTGCACCCGCTCATTCAGCGACGATGATTTGGTTTATTTC
Organism: Sycon ciliatum; assembly: GCF_964019385.1. Classification (NCBI taxonomy): domain Eukaryota; kingdom Metazoa; phylum Porifera; class Calcarea; order Leucosolenida; family Sycettidae; genus Sycon; species Sycon ciliatum. The sequence continues at coordinate 17,819,592 of NC_088655.1, forward strand.
TCCAATGGCTAGTTTTAGATCAAGCTGATTGAGGTGGCAATTCCCACCACGCCTAGACTTAGGGATACTTTACAGCAAACAATAGGCTCTTTATCTTTGCCTTCTTTGTCTTTATGCTGGATGACATAAATGAGCAGAGCGTGTAGTGGATATCAAACTCAAACTCAAAAGGGGAAACACAAAGCAAATCAAATATGGCACCGGCTAATAGCCAAGTGCGCAAAACATCGCAGGTCATATCATGCGCATTACCCGGTATATAGTAGATCAGGAACGTGACTAACATTACTAAAACGGAGACGAAATTGCCGTTCACAACCATAAACAATATGAAACGGCATGCGTACAAATGTGACCTGGGACAAATAACAATCAGACAGTTACTTTGAATGGGAGTATGAAAACAATCATATTATGCTACTGAACAATCTTGTTTGTGTTGTACGTTCTTTTAAACTCCCCCGCATGAGTTTTCAGGCGAGAGAGATGTCCATCATAATAACACATTTCCAATTACTTCAGGAAAATGTCCGCCCAGGTATGTATCATTCGGACTCAGACTCTTCAGAAGTATACTCTTCATCTCCATCGAGATGTTCCACTCTTTGGTCTTCTGAATCTTGCGACTTGCCGGTGCCGCATTCACTGTCTGGCTGAGTTCGGGGTGCTCTTCTAATATTCTTCTTGGCCCGTTGACGACCAAACCATTTCCGTATTGTGTTTGTACTTATGGCAACACTGTTAGCCAATTGGGCTAACTTTTGTGTAGACGGCCAATGATCTTGAGCAAATTCATGCGTCAGAACAGCATACTGATCCTCTGAAAGTCGCTTGTGGGCTCGACCACTTCCCAATTTGGATTTACTTGTATCTCGTGGGGGACTAACGATCCTGTCTACGTCATCTAGCCATGCTTTGAATATAGGGTACATCGAATTCATTGTAGCGTTACAATATACACGTCCTCTAAAGTTTCTGATAGACTCCGCACTGTTTGGAAATTTGGCACCATAGGATATGCAGAGTATCGATGCGAGTCTTTCTTGTGAAATGTTTGCCCGTTCTCTTGCTGTTTTGACCAATTCACAGAACGCCTTATGATCAAAACTCAATAAATCAGCCTTAGCCGCCGGAGAAGAGTGATCCATTGTACTTGGTATTGGGAGATTTGGGAGTGATCCGTAATCGCTTGTTGTCTGCCCAAGGGAAGCGTTCTCGCTATTTTGCTGTTGTGATGTACTCCAGGCTAAAGAAGAAGCAATCCCAGGTAAACTAGAAGGTGAATCTGTTTGTGTAGTCAATACTCTTCTGTAGGCTGGTGGCGGATATGGGGATGCTGCATGACGCCTTTTTCTCTCCGTATGAGAAATATACTCACGGTTTCGCTGTTGAAAGTTACTGACGGCCGAAGAAGAAGCATATCCCTGTAAAGCAGATGGTGTATCGTGCTGCGCTGAACTGCGGGCATTTGATCTACTTCTATGGTCTTGGGAGCCAGATGCGGATGCTGTGTTATGCCTTGTTCTCGGAACAACGGAAATGTTCTCTGGGTAATACTGCGATTGGTGATGCTCCTGCTGTGGATTGAGAGATGAATTATACGAGATGCCTTCTAGTCGCTCTTTTGCTCCATGATGCTGAGCAGGAGAGCTAGAAGCAATAGCAGGCTGTGCAAGGTAAGAGGCACTGCTAGAACTGGCATATGTCACTCGCTGCGAGCCAGACGAACGCGATACTGATATGGACCCACTTGCAGATGATAACTCTGAACCAATAGTTACATCGGGTGTGACGGGTCTGGAAGTGAAGCACTTTGTTTCCGAGTGAGTTCGCCGGGATCTATTCAGCCAACCGGCAATTTGTAGATTGTCGTTGGCAACTCGCTTCCAATCCTCTGCGATTTCTTCAGCAACATCTAGTGGTTTGTCTTTGGAATATTGTCGTGTCTCGATCCTTTCCAGCACGGGCGTAATGTCATTTCGCAGGGCATACGAGTCCACGGGACGTAGATCATAGTAAGGCTCAAGCTCTGGGCTAAGCCTTCGTGCCCTATTCGGTGACGTTGGTATCGCCATAGATGTGCTTGATGGATGATTGAAGTGTGATGGGGCATTGGTTACGATCTCACTGCTGACCGACGATGCCCTGCTCTTTGCTGTTGCGGTTGAAGACTGGATGCAAGGAGAGACACCGGTCTCAGTTCGTGGTGGTTCGTCAGCCATATGAACGTCCTGAAAGATATCCGTTATTTTTTCTCTGCACCCGCAACACAATACAAATAGATGGCAAATTGTGCAGTTGGAGAAAATTTTAGAATTTGTCGTTCGAAGAGAACCAACGACAACGGATAGAAAGACAGTTGATAAGCTAAGGGCTTGGAAGTTGTTTACGGGCATTGAAGACTGCAGCCTGGACTAACGCGTTTTGAGCAACCTCAAGAGGGAATATTTCACATCTTCTGTCGCCAAAGTTAGGGCTGAAAAAATAAGTTACAAGTGAAAGATGTTCCCTGTTAGTAACACTTGGAATGAAAGAATCACAGCTGCAATGTTATAAGATTTCTCACTGAATCATCTCGTCCTTGGAATTTCAGCTACTTGTGCATGCTGAAACACGTCAGTACGTTCAAGTGATCGTTGTTCTCACATGTGCGTATCGCTAAATCATTTAATGGTCTCAAACTGTTCATATTTTCACCACTCAGCCTTCCCTTGGTTATTACAGCATTCGAATTCACACTTGTTCAGCTTGATACACCGTCAGCTATCATTACTTCTGCGCACTTGTTACCTACTATAGTCGGTATCCTTCATATATAATACCTTTTAGGTTTCTCAAGTCTGGCACCTTTATTCACTTCTATGTGTACGAGGGCACCAATTGCCCAAGCTGTTTTAGGCTGCATATCTGAGCGTTATTGGTATCACATTCATTTCCGAGGGCCCTCAAAGTCTTTTCTCACCTTCCAGGAGCAATGCTGACTCATTCTGGACTCTGGTGTTTCACGAGGGGTTTGTCGCGCTGAAAACGGAGGAGAGGGAGTGTCACAATATAACCAATATACCTTATGCTGCAGACTCAGAGGGTAAAGTGATGAGACAAAGAGCAACGACGATAAAGACCCACGGCTAGAACAGTGTCTAACGACCATGCGGCGTGAATGCCCCACGGGCCTCCGAAGTGTCGGCAAGCGTGGCCGTAACGTCAGTGTTTTACAACACCATACCCGAACAGTAATAATAATTATATGATGAGTTCAAAAAGAACGAAACAGCATGCTGTCCGCAGATTGAGTATTTCGTCCTGCTCTTGTAGCAGTTGAGCACTCTTGCGTGGGGTAGTGCCTTCGATGTTTGCGTTATGCAGAGCTCACTGACTTGTTAGTTTGAGCACTCTGGCAAGGTACGTTCGCGCCTGATTGGAAATTTTTATTTCCATTGCTATCCGGTTCGGCCTCATTTCCTCTGTGCTGCGCTGATGAGTTCAAAAAGAACGAAACAGCATGCTGTCCACAGATTGAGTATTTCGCTCCTGCTCTTGTAGCAGTTGAACACTCTTGCGTGGGGTAGTGCCTTCGCTGTTTGCGTTATGCAGAGCTCACTGACTTGTTAGTTTGAGCACTCTGGCAAGGTACGTTCGGGCCAGATTGGAAATTTTTATTTCCATTGCTATCCGGTTCGGCCCCATTTCCTCTGTGCTGCGCTGATGAGTTGAAAACGAACGAAACAGCATGCTGTCCGCAGATTGAGTATTTCGCTCCTCCTCTTGTAGCAGTTGAGCACTCTTGCGTGGGGTAGTGCCTTCGCTGTTTGCGTTATGCAGAGCTCACTGACTTGTCAGTTTGAGCACTCTGGCAAGGTACGTTCGGGCCTGCTTGGAAATTTTTATTTCCATTGCTATCAGGTTCGGCCTCATTTCCTCTGTGCTGCGCTGATGAGTTCAAAAAGAACGAAACAGCATGCTGTCCGCAGATTGAGTATTTCGCTCCTGCTCTGGAAGCAGTTGAGCACTCTTGCGTGGGATAGTGCCTTTGCTGTTGGCGTTATGCAGAGCTCACTGACTTTTCAGTTTGAGCACTCTGGCAAGGTACGTTCGGGCCTGATTGGAAATTTTTAATGGAAGTTTCCGGAGGAGGAAGGAGGAAACTGTAGTTATCACCAACCCTCACCGCGCCCAGCTCACGCCGCCACGGCGTGCGACCTGAGCTGGACGCCCTGCCCAGTATGGAACTGTCCTCAAGCCAGTCACGTATTTGGCAGCCCAGTGAGCTGTCTACCGGATCGCAGCATTTAGAAGCGCCAAATGCGGCAGTGCCAGTCTCAGGCTGGTCGCGTAGGCGGCAGGCCGGCGGGCGACCGGCAAGGCTGCATTCGCATTTGGATCACCGAAGTGATACAGGTGCTTCGACGGCACTCTGCGACGCGTCAAGGAGGCATCTGGGGCCCAGGCAGCCCGCCCGTAAGCGCACCACTGTATCAGGTATGCGCAGGTGGAGCAGCAGAGCAAGATGTGTGCCGGACACTCACCATCATCCGGTCGACTGCACGGTTGTGGGACTTTACACAGCCGTCACTCATTACTTGCTATTGCTTGCAGAAGGCCAGAATTTTTTTTGCTCTCGTTTGCTCTAAAGCTAGTTGGTTTACATGGTTTATACCCGTACCTAGTACCTGAGCATGGATCCTACTCAGCAGCGGATCGCTGGTATTCCTCGTTTGAGACCGCGGCGACGGCAGCGTCGGCCCTGACCAACAAGCCTCGGGTGATGAGCATGCCGGCCGAAAATGCAGGCATGGACACTGTCGTGCATGACCAGTTTAGTTGAGTTCCTTGGAGGCGCTATGATGCCGGCCGGCGCATGTGTTGGCGCACGGGAGACGATTAGGACAATTACGGCGTGCGGAATACTTCGAGCTGGCCACAATGCTTCCTTCTTGTCCTGCCCACACGCGTACGCAGCCAGCAGCCAAACGTGTTAAAATCGATCAATCCGATGGCAATCACTGAGTGGAATTGTCATTGGCGGCTCCTATTCTGGCAAGAGAAAAACTGAATCTCGAATCTACTGGGTCGAGACCTGGCAGACTTTCAGAACCATCGCGCCTTGCAACACGGGCTTACGCCCTCTGGGGCCCTAAGTAGTCCGACAAGAAATTCATACTGCACGGCGACAAAAAGGCAGTTGGAGCAGTCTGAAATCCGGGACTTGCCGAAATCCAACCGTGACGGAACTAGCCCACTTCAGCCCCCGCATGGTAGCAGAGCACAAGGCTTTATCTCGCTGACTACCCATATTACGGCCACGGACAACTCCGCTGCGGACGCTCTTTCACGCGGACGATAAGTCCATTTCCTCTCATCGGCTCCCTAATCCAGCTGCTGGACTCGGCTTAGTCCCGAACTCATGCTATGCGGGAGCAACTAATCATGGCAGCAAACCGGCTGAACTTCTTCTCAACCAATGCGTGCCTCCTTTTTCATTCGCTGTGTAGTCTATCTCTCTCAGCACACGTGGGTAAGCACGCAAGCACACACACACCCACGCACACGCATACATACATACATACACACATACATACATACCTACATACACACACACACACACACACACACATACTCTCTCTCTCTCTCTCTCTTTAACCTCCTCTCCTCCATCCCTCACCCTGCTTCGCCTCTAAGTGCTGTCGCTCCCCTCCCCTTCCTACTCGTACTAGGCGGCATTACACCAAGTCTCAGCATGAGGGGTCTACTTTGTTGTTTTGGGGCTTTGTTTGGACATGGCGAGCTGTTATCTTTTTCCTTGCGGCTGTCGTCGCTGTTGCCATTGTTGTTTAGATACCACGGCGAGCCGGCAGTAAGTGCCGGTGTTGGCAGGCTGGCGACCTTGTCTTACTTTCAGTAATTAACACTGTACCCGAGGTGCGACGGATTAATCCGTCACGACCGCGCAGGGCATATTGCAGACACGCGTATGTGCGTTACACACACACACTCACACATTACTAGGCGCACCCGGCGGGCAGGGCGATTGGCCCATGCTGCTTATTCAGTTGTACTAGCGGAGGCAGGGGCGATTCCCCTTCGTAATCGCCCGTGCGGCGGAATACCCGGCGGCCTGATACGGCGGCGGTGCGAGCAAATGCAGGGGTCGTTCCCTTTTGAGCTCTGTTTGTGGCGGCGGCAGAGGCAGGGGCAGCGCCCCCAGCCCATGCGGCGGTTGACCCGGCGGCCCGACATGGCAGTTGACCCAGCGGTCCGATATGGCAACTGACCCGGCGGTCTGATATGGCGGCTGACCCAGCGGTCTGATATGGCGGCGGCTGACCCAGCGGTCTGATATGGCGGCTGACCCAGCGGTCTGATATGGCGGCTGACCCAGCGGTCTGATACGGCGGCTATGCGAGCAAATGCAGGGGCAGCGCCCCTTTGCGCGTGTTGTTTGCGGCGGCATTGGTCAAGGCAGGGGCAGCGCGCCTCGCCTGGGTGGCGTTATGCCCGGCGCTGCGGCTATGTTTGCAAAACGCAGGGGCCGCTTTCCTTTGAGCTTTGTATGTTCACAGCTTTGTTTGCAATATTCAGGGGCAGCTCCCCTTGGGGCCTGGTACAGTTATGTTTGCAAAAAGCAGGGGCAACTCCCCTCCGAGCCTTGTATGTAATCGTTTACAGCGATGCTTGCAGAAAGCAGGGGCAGCTCCCCTTAGTGCGTGGTATGTTTACAGCTATGTTTGCGAGGAAGAAACAAAAAAAAAGGGCTTGGAGCTGGGTATGTTTACGGCCACGTTTGCAAAATGCAGGGGTAGCTCTCCTTGGACCTTTAGCTAGTTGACAGCTACGCGACAAAATGCAGGGACAGCTCCCCTTGGAGCTTTGGATGTTTACAGCTATGTTTGCAAAATGCAGGGGCAGCTCCCCTTGGAGCTTTAACTAGTTTACAGCTGTGCGGACAAAATGCAGGGGCAGCACTCCTTGAAACTTTGGATGTTTACCACTATGTTGGCTAAATGCAGGGGCAGTTCCCCTTGGGGCTTGGATGTTTACAGCCAGGTTTGCAAAATGCAGGGGTAGCTCCCCTCAGAGCGTTGTAGGTTTACAGCTAGGTTTGCCAAATGCAGGGGCAGCTCCCCTTGGAACTTTGGATGTTTACAGCTATATTTGCAAATACAGGGGCAGCTCCCCTTGGAGCCTTCTACGTTTACAACTATGTTTGCAAAATGCAGGGGCAGCTCCCCTTTGAGCTTCGTAGGTTTACTGCTAGGTTTGCAAAACGCAGGGGTAGCTCCCCTTTGGAGCTTTGGATGTTTACAGCTATGCTTGCAAACTGCAGGGGCAGCTCCCCTGGGAGCTTTTGAAGTTGGATGTTTACACGTGTGGTCGCAAAATGCAGGGGCAGCTCCCCTGGGAGCTTTGGATGTTTACAGCTATGTTTGCAAATGCAGGGTCAGCCCCCCTTGGAGCCTTGGATGCTTACAACTATGTGTGCAAAATGCAGGGACAGCTTCCCTTTGAGCTTTGTTGGTTTACAGCTAGGTTTGCAAAACGCAGGGGTAGCTCCCCTGAGCTTTGGATGTTTATAGCTATGCTTGCAAAATGCAGGGGCAGCTCCCCTTGGAGCCTTGGAAGTTTACAGCTATGTTTGGAAAATGCAGGGGCAGCTCCCCTGGGAGCATTGGATGTGTACAGCTATGTTTGCAAAATGCAGGGGCATTTCCCCTTGGAGCTTGGTATATTTACAGCTAGGCTTGCAAAATGCAGGGGCAGCTCACCCTCGGAGCGTGGTTTGTTTGCAGCTGAGATGGGGAGTGCAACCGAAGATCTCCTTTCGAGCTTGCTTGTTCGCATTTGCTTGTTAGCACCGTAGCTCGGGCACCCAGCAGGTCCTGACTGGCCTCTCGCGCATACTCCCGGCCACATTTATTGCCTGTTGCAGGAAAAGGGGCCTCACCCCATATTTTTTTGGACGATCGGCGGGCGGGAAGCCGTCATCGACGTAAGAGGCAAAATACAAGAATAACTGAGAAACTAATAATTGTATACAACGCGCCAACCCTTTGGCTCTGTTGTCGGCTCTGCGGGGGGCACCCAGGTATCCCCCTCGTGCGAACACCACCCGTGGAAGCGGAAAAGTTGTGACGGCGTATTCAGTAGTGCCCAGCACCAGCAGGACCTACCAATCAGGGGAAAGCCTAGCAGTCCTTCATGGCAATCCCCTTGGTAGACCCCCTCAAGCTGACACAGGATCTGGCCACCAGGAAGGGGCCTGGACGGCAGCTCCAGGTCACCGGAAGGTGGTCAGGGTTGACCCGCAAGAGATGCATGTGCGGTGGAGCCTGTAACTAAACGGCCACCCCTTGGGGCCAGAGAAAGTGGTCTTGAGGGGCAGGTGGTCCTTAGTTGGAGGCTTGCACCGCAAACTATGAATGTGAGACCGTCCGTGCCCGGCGAAGGTGTCCATAGTACAAGGCGGGTAGCTAGTCACACTTGTATCCAACACGACAGCCCTTCGGCTGTTGTCTGCCCGGCTTGGGGCGCCCAGGTATCCCCCCGTGCGAACACTACCCGCGGAAGCTGACAAGTCGTCAGCGTATTCAGTAGTGCCCAGCACCAGCAGGAGCTACCAACCAGGGGAAAGCCTAGCAGTCCTTCATGGCAATGCCCTTGGTAGACGCCCTCAAGCTGACACAGGATCTGGCGGCCAGGAAGGTGCCCGGACGGCAGCTCCAGGCCGCGGAAGGTGGTCAGGGTTGACCCGCAAGAGATACAGGTGCGGTTGAGCCTGTGGCTAACGACCACCCCTTGGGGCCAGAGAAAGCGGTCCTTAGTGGCAGGTGGTCCTTGGCTGCAGGCTTGCACCGCACAACCAATATGAATGTGAGACCGTCCGTGCCCGGCGAAGTGGTCCGTAGTACCAGACTGGTCGCTGGTCACAGTGGTCTTTAGCTACTGGTTTCACTGTATACCGAATCAGGCATGACATCACAGGTCTACAGCGAACAGCACAGAGATCGACGGGACCAAGAATAGGGGATAGCGTGCGGCGAGGCCACCCCCATTATTTTTGGGAGGCACGGCTTCATGTTAGAGCAGTAAATTGCAGTTAGGGACTCAGCTGAGTCAAGCTGGACTCAGCGTGTCAAGTTTGGCATAATACAATAAGCACGCTATCCCCAAACAGTTGTGTGGTTATGGGGCTGTTAAGTGATGACGTCACAGTTCCTTCGATACGCATAGCAACGATCCCACTGGGGACAAACAAAAGTAGCGTCGTCTCCACCGAACCAGTTGTCACTGGCAACATATAGGAATCGTGTACATTTCTTCGTTTCTTCTTTGCTGTTTTCAGTGAGTGTTTTGTTTTCTCTTTGTCCGTGGTCTCGACGGTGTTGTCGTGCTCATTACCTTACTGAGACGTCTCTTGTGACTGTAGCCAGTGTCACGGACGATTTTATTGGCGTGACGAGGTAGATCGCCGAGATCGAGCATGAAAAACGCTCTGCATTAGTAGCTCCTGTAGAATGTTTTCTGGGATGGCGTATCGATGGTCAACAAAGCCAAGGTGCAAGACAGCATGAGAGATCGTGTAAACGATGTGAACTCCAAAAGGTTAGCTCCTGAACAAGTGGAAAGATATGTGTATTTACAAACTCTCTCTTCATCCATCGATTGCCGCTATGCATTGCATTTTGTCTTCACAGATAATCTGGACAAATAAATTATATTGTAACTGGAGAGTGCAATCGTGCTTGGGACCCATCCCAATGTCATCACATGGCTGTGGTGACTAGTGTATACCTGGGAGAGTTTTCCTCAACTGAGACGGAGTGTAGGTGGATGGATTATGAGAAATGCGAAGATGTGGAGTAAGTTGTGTCGAAGAAATGTGTAATAAAATAAAATTTACTTTACACTCAAAACATACACTGTACATGTACATGCAACATCATGATAATGATTCCATCGTCATATCTTCGCAACAGGTACGCCATACGCACCGAATACATGGTGTGTGTGCACGCGCGCACTTGCGTGCGCACGTACATGCACACACTCTCGTACGTGGCCGAGTTGGCCGGATGAACAGACCACGCATTTGCACGAGGTGTCCGTCATGTCAATGGAATGCTGTACTTTATGACTTTATTCCAAAATAGTATGTCTTGCCCCTGCCAAATGGAGTTTTGTCTATGCTCAGCGGGTATCGGGCCATGACACCACACTGCAGTCAGCGCTGAAATTAAAATAGCACTTCATGGATTATTTTAACTAGTTTCCTTTGCGTTTACTTTGTCGAGCCCGTGGTTTCATTTCTGTGTTCTGTTATGATTGGCCTCTGGAAATAATCGGAGTGGATGTCATTTTTGTCATATGTGTGTGCCTTGTGCAACAGGTTAAAGGCTAGATTCACTTCACACTCGGCGTGTGGGACCTGATAACGTCTTGGTTGGATGGGTGATCAAGGATGATACTACTCGGCACACCAATGTACATGTCAATGTAATTTTTACTTTTTCAGAGCTGAACTATTTACGTCTTGATGCTTACTTCGGTGCTAGCGTGTTTCCCCCGGATTATTTCTATCATCATGCGTGTTCTTGGGCTGAGCGAGCACATGCACGAGTGTGTAGCTATAACCCTGTGTATCTTTGGTTACACTTTGTTCTGCAATGCATGTACATGTACCTTGTAACAGTATGTGCTTGCACTGCTTTGTGTGGCCTGTGTATTTCAGGACTATTCAGTGCATTAGACCAAGGTTGGTTTGGTTGCCGGATGATCTCTTGTTGCGTCGCTCTGTGTTTTGTATTCATAAATTTTTGGGCTTGATAATTGAGCTGGTGTGTGGTTCCCAATATGAAAACATCATGCTGGTGCTCTGTGTTTCGATTATCGACTGCCCGAGCAGTCGCGATTCATTACCAGAACGGTCAATTCTGTAGTCTCTTGACGTGTTTGTCTTTTTGTGTTTTCGCCAGGGAATTAGCGGTGACGTTGCACATAGAACGGCAGTGTTGCGTCACTGGACGACCCTGCCTCTGTATCTGACTTCATTTCCCCAGGATCTGGTGCAGATACACCAGACAGTCACTTCCTGTAAACACGCAAACAGCAAAAGAAGAGATCCCGCAAATCAGGAAAAACCGTTGTGGAAAATATCGAGTAGATCTTACACCATTCAATAATCTGGAGTAATTACAGTGAGACAAACACTTCAAACAGTGCTCTCTCTCTCGCTCTCTCTCTCTCTCTCTCTCTCTCTCTCTCTCTCTCTCTCTCGCGCGCGCGCGCGCTCTCTCTCTCTCCATCCTTCCAAAATACCCTGTACCAATTCCCTACAGTCCATTTCAAAACTATAGACGCATAGGGTTTTTGAAATATTTCAAATTTGGCTGGGACTTTTTGAGAATAGTTTTCGGAATATTGCTCAGGACCGCTCCACAATTACTCTCATAATAATAGTTTCTAAACGATTGGATAACAGACGCCCAATTTGGAAAAATTTATGCACAAAGTGATCACAGATTTTATGTGGTATAGATGCTGGCATAACGGTTTTTGCCTAGGTACGCGTCTATAGTTTTGAAATGGACTATGGAATTATTTTATTTTATAATATCAGGACATCATTCTGAACATAATAACTTCTTCCATGGGTCTTCAATCACCACGGAGGGCGAGAATATATCTAAGTCATGCAGTTTACGGGAGGTGCGAGCTGTCATGGATATAGAGGCTGATTTTGTGCCAGCGTGAGGGCAGAGACAGAAAGAAGACACTGATTTCTTGAACAACTCACCTGCATATAATCGAATCCACAAGGGAGCGCTCGTACTTTGATCCATCAGGACGTGAAGAATCTTCAAAGCACTCTCAAACACGGAGTTTTACAGTGGGCAGCCAATTTCACAGCCATTATGAAGGCCCTCGACGACTACAGGAGATTTGTAGAGGAAAGAACAAGGAGTAAAGAGCGACAACAATCGCTTGAAGAAAAAGCAAAGAAAAACTGTTCTCTCTCCAGTCATTTAGATGCTGTTGCCCTTGACAACTGGTTCCATCCAGAGGACGCGACTTTTGTTTGTCCCCAGTGCTCTCCGTTGCTATGCGTATCGAAGGGGCCGTGACGTCACACTTAACAGCCCCATTGTGTGAGTGTATATGCAGGAGCCCGCGGTCACGTGAGGGGGGAGTGATAAATGGAAGTTTCCGGAGGAGGAAGGAGGAAACTGTAGTTATCACCAACCCTCACCGCGCCCAGCTCACGCCGCCACGGCGTGCGACCTGAGCTGGACGCCCTGCCCAGTATGGAACTGTCCTCAAGCCAGTCACGTATTTGGCAGCCCAGTGAGCTGTCTACCGGATCGCAGCATTTAGAAGCGCCAAATGCGGCAGGGCCAGTCTCAGGCTGGTCGCGTAGGCGGCAGGCCGGCGGGCGACCGGCAAGGCTGCATTCGCATTTGGATCACCGAAGTGATACAGGTGCTTCGACGGCACTCTGTGACGCGTCAAGGAGGCATCTGGGGCCCAGGCAGCCCGCCCGTAAGCGCACCACTGTATCAGGTATGCGCAGGTGGAGCAGCAGAGCAAGATGTGTGCCGGACACTCACCATCATCCGGTCGACTGCACGGTTGTGGGACTTTACACAGCCGTCACTCATTACTTGCTATTGCTTGCAGAAGGCCAGAATTTTTTTTCTTTTTTCGCTCTTTCCCTTCTTCCAGGCACGGCTTCATGTTAGAGCAGTAAATTGCAGTTAGGGACTCAGCTGAGTCAAGCTGGACTCAGCGTGTCAAGTTTGGCATAATACAATAAGCACGCTATCCCCAAACAGTTGTGTGGTTATTGTGTGAGTGTATATGCAGGAGCCCGCGGTCACGTGAGGGGGGAGTGATAATTTCCATTGCTATCAGGTTCGGCCTCATTTCCTCTGTGCTGCGCTGATGAGTTCAAAAAGAACGAAACAGCATGCTGTCCGCAGATTGAGTATTTCGCTCCTGCTCTGGAAGCAGTTGAGCACTCTTGCGTGGGATAGTGCCTTTGCTGTTTGCGTTATGCAGAGCTCACTGACTTGTCAGTTTGAGCACTCTGGCAATGTACGTTCGGGCCTGATTGGAAATTTTTATTTCCATTGCTATCAGGTTCGGCCTTATTTCCTCTGTGCTGCGCTGATGAGTTCAAAACGAACGAAACAGCATGCTGTCCGCAGATTGAGTATTTCGCTCCTCCTCTTGTAGCAGTTGAGCACTCTTGCGTGGGGTAGTGCCTTCGCTGTTTGCGTTATGCAGAGCTCACTGACGTGTCAGTTTGAGCACTCTGGCAAGGTACGTTCGGGCCTGCTTGGAAATTTTTATTTCCATTGCTATCAGGTTCGGCCTCATTTCCTCTGTGCTGCGCTGATGAGTTCAAAAAGAACGAAACAGCATGCTGTCCGCAGATTGAGTATTTCGCTCCTGCTCTGGAAGCAGTTGAGCACTCTTGCGTGGGATAGTGCCTTTGCTGTTTGCGTTATGCAGAGCTCACTGACTTGTCAGTTTGAGCACTCTGGCAAGGTACGTTCGGGCCTGATTGGAAATTTTTATTTTCATTGCTATCAGGTTCGGCCTCATTTCCTCTGTGCTGCGCTGATGAGTTCAAAAAGAACGAAACAGCATGCTGTCCGCAGATTGAGTATTTCACTCCTGCTCTTGTAGCAGTTGAGCACTCTTGCGTGGGGTAGTGCCTTTGCTGTTTGCGTTATGCAGAGCTCACTGACTTGTCAGTTTGAGCACTCTGGCAAGGTACGTTCGGGCCTGCTTGGAAATTTTTATTTCCATTGCTATCAGGTTCGGCCTTATTTCCTCTGTGCTGCGCTGATGAGTTCAAAAAGAACGAAGCAGCATGCTGTCCGCAGATTGAGTATTTCGCTCCTGCTCTGGAAGCAGTTGAGCACTCTTGCGTTGGGTAGTGCCTTTGCTGTTTGCGTTATGCAGAGCTCACTGACTTGTCAGTTTGAGCACTCTCGCAAGGTATGTTCGGGCCTGATTGGAAATTTTTATTTCCATTGCTATCAGGTTCGGCCTCATTTCCTCTGTGCTGCGCTGATGAGTTCAAAAAGAATGCTGTCCGCAGATTGAGTATATATAACTGTTCAACCGCCACAATGTAAAAGTCAGCTATTGCTGCATGCCAAACGTCTCAGCCTCTATCAGCAGTCACAACAAGCGCCTCCTGACCAAAGCTACACCTGAAAAGCCATGTAACTGGAGAAAAAAGAACGAATGCCCACTGGAAGGCCGCTGCCTGGCATCACACATTATATACGAGGCACATGTCACCAGCCAGGATGAGCGAAGATTGTACATTGGCTGCGCAGACACGGAATTCAAAGCCAGATACAACAACCACACCACGTCGTTCCGACACGAGAGATACCGCACTAGCACCGAGCTGTCGAAACACCTCTGGGAGAAGAAACAAAACCACCAGGACTACCAGCTCAGATGGCAGATAAAGGAAAAGGCCAACTCCTACAGCACCGCCACAAAAAGATGTAACCTGTGCACAGCTGAGAAAACATGGATTCTCCTTGGCGACGAGACCATGCTCAACAAGAGAAGCAAAGTCATCGCAAAATGCCGCCACGCTAACAAGTATCACCTAGCTACCTTCACCGGGACCACATAACAAGCGAGGATAGCACGCTGCACTCCGGCCAACGGACGTGACAACCCACCTCACTTGTAACGGACACTTCCATCAAATTTGCGCGAATACGATTGTCACTGTATACAAAGCCCAAACTCACAAGCTTGCCACTTGAAAAGCATACTGACAACTGCGCTGCTTTCTTTCTAACTAAGTTACTTTGCGCCTGACACTTTGTGCGTTACACTTTGCGCTTGACACTTTTGTGTCCGTGCTTGCTGCGTGATGGGTATATCTAACATTGTTTTTGCATGCCCAACTTAAGTTGTTTGTTGCCTGATGATTGATTGTTCAAGAAACTCTGAGTAGCAACAGAAAGAATGTGTACTTGGTGAGGACTATACTGGATTGTATATATATATATATATATATTATACTCAATCTGCGGACAGAACTGTTTCGTCCTTTGTGGACTCGTCAGCGCAGCACAGAGGAAATGAGGCCGAACCTGATAGCAATGGAAATAAAAATTTCCAATCAGGCCCGAACGTACCTTGCCAGAGTGCTCAAACTGACAAGTCAGTGAGCTCTGCATAACGCAAACAGCAAAGGCACTTCCCCACGCAAGAGTGCTCAACTGCTACAAGAGCAGGAGCGAAATACTCAATCTGCGGACAGAACTGTTTCGTCCTTTATATATATATGTAGGACTCAGTATAGAGTCCATGCACTATAATTATGATGTCCAGCACCCTATATAGAGTCCATTGGTCCAAAATCCACTATACAGAGTCCAGGAGTCCACTCAGTTTTGATCAGCTTCATCCTGCCGCGCAATCCCCTATAAGGAGTACACTTTTTCTACAAGTCCCCTATTAACGGTCCAGGAGTCCAGTTTATCCAGTCACGCCGTCCTGTGAGTTGTGCCCAAAAGAGAACAAACACCTTTTCAGTTTTGCTTGCCTCGTGGCAGCGCATTTCTTTCTTCACTTCAGCCATGGCTGCCAGTTCTGCTGTGCAGTTGCTGACAGTAATCTGTCTCGAGGTAACCAAGGAGGATAAGAAGACGTTCAAAATCAAATCTGGAAAGCGTCTTGTGGTTCTCGGAAGACGTTTCATCAGTGCGCGGGATGAAAGCAGAAATTGCAGAACGAGAAAAGTTCAGCACAGTTCAAATCTGACGAGTCAGGAACACCGACACTCTCTTTCGTTCGACGCCACAAGGATCCCTGTTTGGCTGGCCATTGCTGCCAGTAAGACGTTTGAACGGTTTCATCAGAGCGAGGGATGAAAGCAGAAAGCGGAGAACGAGAAAAGTTCAGCACAGTTCCAATCTGACGAGTCAGATACACTGACACTCTCTTTCGTTCGACGCCACAAGGATATCCTGTTTGTCTGGACAAGAGCTGCCTGTACCACCGTGTCAAAAGGCTGTCCAACTACATGGCAGGACGATGACTGAGGTAAGGAAGCTTGATTCGTTTCGATTAGTCTGCTGTTCTGTCGTAATATGCTTGAATTTTTTTTCCATTTTTCAAGGAGCGTATCGCGTTTGTTTGATGTTGCTTGAATGAATGCCCTAAAAGTAATCAACCACTTCGTAATAGTCCTCAAGGACTGCAAGGACTTTGCATCAATCGTATACGATCGTCTAGTTATCATCAATATTATTTTATTTCATGAGAAATGTATTTTTATCCCTATGATAATTATGTGAACTCCACGACACTCTTCCTCTACTAGGCTCTAGTATGATGTCAAATACAATGGGATCCACAAACGCAGTGCCAGTGTACTAGTAGTAGTAGGAGGAGGATTTCTTGTATGCTGATGACAAGAAAAAGCTTCTCAAGCTAATACATGTACTCGTATTCCCTGAAGTAACCGTTTTGATGTGACAAACATTACACTGTGTCAGTGAAACTGCCTCGTGACAACAAATCATTGAATCATTGCATTTCCATCTCGGGGAAGACTGACTGACGGCAACGCTGTACAGATTGTTCAAATCATCTCATTTCAATTTAGTTGCAGTGAAGTGAAACACTGTGTACACTACATGTATGGTGGTGTGTCTGTGCGTCTTGAGTGTGCACAAACGATCTTATTCCTCGTACTTCATCATAAGTATTACTAATAGATTATTGTTCCCACCGTCACCTGTTCACAGGTCTTTGAGTGGATGGATTTTTATTGAGCGTCACATTCGTTGAGAACTTGGTAGTTGTGTGCTCCCATGCATCATTACGGTAATAAGGGTATCCTTGTGCTATCTAATTGTTGCAGGTGTGCTGATCTTCAGAAGCTTGCGGAACTGAGTACTGCTGAACATTTGCATGGCCATGAGCAATGGTGAAGCTTGCTATTGCAGTCTCAGCATGTGCTAGTATTATGCTGACTACTGCACTATGTTACTCTCTTACACTACTACATGTACATGTGTGTAAACGTGCGTGCATCCGCCCACGGCCACGTATGCATTCGTTTCGTATAATTTTTTGTTATCCCTCTTGACTTTACGTATAAATGGGTGGATGTTTGCATGGCTGTTGGAGTTGCGTGTGTATTGTGTCTCTACTCTTTTCTTGGTGTTTTCTTGGCGTTGTATAAGTTTGTGTGTGTGTGTGTGTGTGTGTGTGTGTGTGTGTGCGCCCGCACAATAATTTGAAAAAAATAATTAATCCTTGGCTCTCCATTATTATCTTTCGATTCTTGGTTTTTTTCTAGGTATTTTCTTGGCGTTGTGTGGGTGTGTGCATGTGTGTGCGAGCACAATAATTTGGCAACACCACATGATTGAGATAATAATTATTGTAATTTGCAGCGTCTGCGAAGAGACCACTTGATTTGAGGATTGTGTTTGTAGGGTTTTTCATGTAATGAAGTGGCTGCAGTGGCGCCTCAATACTTATTTTTTATCTTGAGAAGTGAATGATGTAAAGGATTAAAGGGAGAGGCCGTTTTCTGGTTAATATTCACTGCTTACAGCAGATCCTATGTCTAATTTCGAACTCTGGATAGGGGATGCCTAATTGGCTGGACTTTATACAGGAAGTGTTGTCCACATAAAGACTCTTTATAGTTGATTTCAAAGTTTGGACTGCATACAGTTGATTTTGGACCAATGGACACTATATAGGGGTGAAGCCAATTGGCTGGACTCTATACAGGGAGTGATGTTCATCTAAACTTTGAGCTCACAGTTGATTCCAAGTTTGGACTCTGTACAGTGGATTTTGGACCAATGGACCCTATATAGGGGTTGGACATCATATAGGGGCTGGACGCTCTACTGAGTCCAACATATATATTATAACAAGGTTGTCAGTTTCATAATATGGCAATTAATAAGATAAATTGTGCACTCATAACAACAGCAAAAATGAAGAAAGTAAAGTTCCATAACGTTTTCTTGTGACTGTCATCAGTGGAACGCCGTCACATAAAAATGTAATAACTAAAACACACACTTATATACATGTAGCTAATATGGTTTCAGGTAGAAATACAGCAGCTAACTACCTTTCGCACATACACTATATTCACACATTGCAAAGTTGCAAACTTCGCTTTTTGTACTTGTTAGCTGCTGTATGAAGGGAATGCAGTACCAGAACAAACACGTGATAAAGTTGTCAGTCCGGTTGCAGCTTGAACAGCCGCAGCACCTTGATGTGCTTCTTTTGTCGACACAGTTGTGGCCTCAACCTGCGAATGTACAACGCCTCCAGTGTGAATCGGTGCGCGCTGGCGAATCTTGCAGAAGAGTTTAGTAACAGTAAAGCAGGTAAAACCGATTATCCCCTCAACGACAAGCATATGGCAGCCATCAGGAAAATAAAGAATGACAAAGATATAATAATCAGCAGGCCGGACAAAGGGAATGGAGTGGTGATAATGCAGGGAAGTGATTACAATGGCAAGATGAATGCTATTCTGGCTGATGCATCGAAGTTTCAACTCCTGGGACCGACGGAAACGCATGACCGCACTTACCTGGATGAACGCGCCTTGCAGGCAAACCTATTGTGATACAAAAAGGCTGGAAAAATACTCAATATAGATTACGACTGGATCCGACCCGTGGGGTCGTGCCGACCTGTGCTCTATGGCGTACCGAAAATACATAAGAAAACGTGCCGCTTCGACCAATCCTGTCCATGATCAATGCTCCCAACACGAAATGGCAAAGTGGTTAGCTGAATTACTAAAGCCAGTCCTGAATAAATATTCCGCCCACGCAACTAAGGATACCTTCGAGTTCGTGGAGGATGTAAGGGAATTTGGCCAGCAGCAGGCAGAGAACTCTGGATCGCTGTTCCTGTGCTCTTTCGATGTAGTCAGCCTCTTTACAAACGTGCCTCTCAAGGAAACAATAGTTATCTGCATACAGTCGCTATACCATGATGATGAAATATTTGCATGGCCATGAGCACTGGTGAAGCTTGCTTTTGCACTCCAGCATGTGCTAGTACTATGCTGACTACTACACTATGTTACTCTCTTACACTAATAGGTGCGTGCACCCGTCCATGTATGCATTCGTTTCGTCTAATTATTTGTTATCCCTCTTGACTTTACGCGTAAATGGGTGGACGTTTGCATGGCTGTTGGAGTTGCGTGTGGATTGTGTCTCTACTCTTTTTTTGGTGTTTTCTTGGCGTTGTATAAGTTTGTGTGTGTGTGTGTGTGTGTGTGTGTGTGTGTGTGTGTGCGCGCGCACGATAATTTGAAAACAAATAATTAATCCTTGGCTCTCCATTATTCTCTTTCGATTCGTGGTTGTTTCTAGGTATTTTCTTGGCGTTGTGTGTGTGTGTGTGTGTGTGTGTGTGTGTGTGTGTGTGTGTGTGTGTGTGTGCGCGCGTGCACAATATTTGGCAACACTACATGATTGAGATATTGTAATTTGCAGCGTCTGCAAAGAGACCACTTGATTTGAGGATGGTGTTTGTAGGGTTTTTCATGTTGTGAAGTGGCTACAGGGGCGCCTCGATACTTATTTTTATCTTGAGAAGTGAATGATGCAAAGGGAGAGGCCGTTTTCTGGTTAATATTCACTGCTTACAGCAGATCCTATGTCTAATTTCGAACTCTGGATAGGGGATGCCTAATTGGCTGGACTTTATACAGGGAGTGTTGTCCACATTTTTTTCACGGTTCGCGTGAGACTCGGCTGGAAGCCGGGTTTTCCGCATCCGTAGGAACGCCACCACCCTTCAAGGATCAAGGCGCAGATGCAGCTCCTAAAGCGGTGGGAGGTGAGTAGATCAGCTCACCAGCAAGTGGTCAAAGACCGAAAATCCCGTTCACTGCATCCATGTTTTCCTCGTGCCAGGCCACGAGTTCCCAGGAGTTGCAGGCAGGCATAGTGGGATGGTCTAAAACCATGATTGAGAAACAGAGGGTACCAGGTTCAAGCCCTGCTTGGAAGCGGAAGGATTTTTTCCAGCCGTGCTGCGACCCACAGTTAATTGTTGTCCACATAAAGACTCCTTATAGTTGATTTCAAAGTTTGGACTCCATACAGTTGATTTAGGACCAATGGACTCTATATAGAGGTGAAAACAATTGGCTGGACTCTATACAGGGAGTGATGTCCATCTAAACTTTGAGCTCACAGTTGATTCCAAGTTTGGACTCTGTACAGTGGATTTTGGACCGATGGGCTCTACCTAGGGGTTGGACATCATATAGGGGCTGGACGCTCTACTGAGTCCAACATATATATTATGTATCTATTATTGCACGATTAAAGAGGTCAATATATGAAATATAGAACGAGTAAAAGACCGAGGTCCCCCGATTATGAGGGCAATAATAGATTTATCACGAAATAGCATACCTAAACCTGTTTTTGCTTTGCTATAGGAAGAAATGAATACTATTGTAATAGTATGATAGTATGTACATATGCCGTTTACATTGGACATTACTTCTGTGTAAACCGAAGTTTTCAGTTGTCTCTTGTAGTATGTTCCCCAAGTTCTTTGACTGAGAATCTGACAGTTTGGGTTCAAATCCCAGCATTATTTGGCTTCAGATTTTTTTTCTTTCAGTTCTGATTTTTTTCTAAGTTGAGGAAAAAGAACTAAGTCCTCGGGCTAAGTGGTCAATAATAAGTGGTCAATATAAGCGGTCAATATATGCTGATATTTGACCGCTTAGAGATCACAAGTTTCTGTGGGGGTCAATAATAAGAGAGTGATAAATATATATATATATACCATGGGGACACCAGCTGCGGGGCGTCCGGCACGTTTCCTGGTGAGTGAGTTCACGAAGTGAATGCCCCCAGGGGCCTCTCGCGTGACTACTTGCCATACTGTGTTGGAGGGATGAGTCTGAACTGTCACCCTTATTTCCAGTACATCTACATGTATACTGTCATATTGGATAAATCTTGTCTTGTAGAGTTCCACATGTGTGTATACTGCTCTGTAATGTTGTGCATTGAGCACTCTACCTTGAACTGCCTTCACCGGCCTTGTCTATAATATATTTTACTCAATCTGCGGACAGAATTATGACAGTCTTGTACTCTTGGACTAGTTTCTGCTCCATAATCCAGTATGTCATTACTATAATAGCTTTAACGTCTGAGGTTGTTGGTATGGCTGTTAGCTCTGGGTTCCCAGACCAGGTGTGCATTGGTGGTCGACTCATATGGCCTCGCCAATTGTGTTCATTAGACAGTTATCTGGCGCAAGTCTTGATCTGTCTCATTCAGATCTTTTTCGCTATCGTTGCTATAAGAGAAAATCTGTGGGTGCACATCCGGTGCATTTGTTGGAGATTTATGTGCTTCTCTTGCAATGGGCGTATACATGGTACACGTACATGTACAAGTACTGGAAACAAGGGTGACAGTTCAGACTTAGCGCTCTAGCACAGTACTGCAAGAAGGCACGTGAGAGTCCCCTGGGGCATTCACTCCGTGAACTCACTCACCACCAAACTGACCGTGCGTCCCACTGCTGTTGTCTCCATGGTATATTCATTCTACATTCATGATATCGTGTTGGAAAACACACACACGTTACGGCCATGCTATCGGACACTTAATAGGCCCGTTGGACATTCACCCCGCCCACCGCATAGTCGATAGATACTGTTTGTCTACTCTTGTTTATCTACTCTTGATATTATTAATCCGGGTTAGGTACTGCTATGGTATTAATCACATTATAATGGCCTACAGTGTATACCAGATTCACACTGACGGTGTCCGCCTAGTTTCCATCAATCATATCTTTTGCTTTGCCTGGTTCAATATCCTTTGGTTTTATACTGGGTTTGCATTTTGTTCTGGTGATTCATCATTTTTTATCAATGTCGGTATTTCATTTCCATTCATTGTGGGGTTATTCTCCAGTAAAAGAGGCTGTCATTCGCGCATAGAAACGTGGCTCTACAATTGCACCCGCTCATTCCGCAATGGTGATTTGGTTTAATTCTCCAATGGCTAGTTTTGGCTCAAGCTGATTGATGTGGCAATTCTCACCACGGCTAGACTTAGTGATAGTTTACAGTAAACAATAGGCTTTTTTCTTTGCCTTCTTTGTCTTTATGCTGGATGACATAAATGAGCAGAGCGTGTAGTGGGTATCAAACTCAAACTCAAATGGGGAAGGACAAAGCAAATCAAAGATGGCACCGGCCGATAACCAAGTGCGCAAAACAATGCAGGTCATATCATGCGCATTAACCGGTATACAGTAGATCAGGGACTTGACTAACATTACTCAAACTGAGACGAAATAGGCGGTTCACAACCATAAACAACATGAAACGGCATTCGAACAAATGTGACCTGGGACAAATAACAATCAGACAGTTACTTAGAATGGGATTATGGGAACAATCTTACTTGAACAATGTTGTTTGTGTTGTATGTTTTTTGAAACTCCCCCGCATGAGTTTTCAGGCGAGAAAGATGTCCATCATAATTAGGGTTATTGATTAACATATTTCCAATTACTTTAGGCAGATGTCCGCGAAGGTATTTGTCATTCGGAGTCAGACTCTTCAGAAGTATCCTCTTCATCTCCATCGAGAACATCCTTTCCTTGGTCTTGTGAATCTTGCGATTTGCTGGTGCCACATTCACTACCCGGTTGAGTGCTTTTCTAATATTCTTCTTGGACCGTTGATTGTCAAACCAATTTCGTATGGTTTTTGTCATTACGGCAAAACTGTTAGCCAACTCGGCTAACTTTTGTGCAGATGGCCAATGATCTTGAGCAAATTCATCAGTCAGAACAGCATACTGATACTGTGAAAGTAGCTTGCAGGCTCGGCCACTTCGAAATTTGGTAGAACTTGTATCTCGTGGGGGATTAACGTTCCGGTTTACGTCATCTAGCCATGCTTTGAATATAAGGTACAACGAATTCATTTTAGCATCAGCAAATAAACGTCTTCTAAAATTTTTGATAGAGTGCTCAGTGTTTGGAAATTTGGCACCATAAGATATGCAGACTATGGATGCGAGTCTTTTTTGTGTAATGTTTGCCCGATCTCTTGCTGTTTTGATCAATTCGCAGAACGCCTTATGATCATAACTCAATATATCTGCCTTTGCCGCCGGAGAAGAGTGATCCATTGTACTTGGTAGTGGGAGATTTGGGGATGATCCGTAATCGCTTGTTGTCTGCCCAAGCGAAGCGTTCTCGCTATTTTCCTGTTGTGACGTACTCAAGGCTAAAGAAGAAGCAATCCCAGGTAAACTAAAAGGCGTATCTCTTTGTGTTGTCAATAATCTTCTATAGGCTGGTGGCGGATATGGGGATGCTGCATGGCGCCTTGTGCTCTCTGTATGAGAAACATACTCACGGTTTTGCTGTTGCGAGTTACTGACGGCCGAAGAAGAAGCATATCCCTGTAAAGCAGATGGTGTATCGTGCTGCGCTGAACTGCGGGTATTTGATCTACTTCTTTGGTCTTGGGAGCGAGATGCGGATGGTGTGTAATTCCTTGTACTCGGAACAAGTGAAACGTTCTCTGAGTAATGCTGCCACTGGTGTTGCTCCTGCTGTGGATTGAGGGAGGAATTAAACGAGATGCCTTCTAGTCCCTCTTTTACTCCATGATGCTGAGTAGGAGAGCTTGAAGCAACAGCAGATGATAGCCCTGAACCAATAGTTACATCCGGTTCGACGCGTCCGGAAGTGAAGTAGTTTGTTTCCGTTTGAGTTGGCAGCCAACGGCCAATTTCTTGAACGTCGTTGGCGACTCGCTTCCAATCCGATGCGTCGTCTTTAGCAACATCGAGCGGTTTGTCTTTGGAGGATTGTCGTGTCGTGATCTTCTGAAGCACGGCCGTAAGCTCATTTCGCAGAGGATACGAGTCCAAGTCATGCTCCAGTTCCAGGCTTAGCCTTGGTGAACTATCCGATGACGTTAGTATCGCCATGGATGTGGTTGATTGATGACTGAATTGTGATGGGGCACTAGTTACGATCTCAGTGCTGGCCGACGATGTTCTGTTCTTTGCTGGTGCAGTTGAAGACTGGACGCAAGAGGAAACACCGGTCGCAGTTCGTGGTGGTTGGTCAGCCATATGAACGTTCTGAAAGATACCCGTTATTTGTCCTCTGCACCCGCAACACAATACAAATAGAAGACAAATTGAGCAGTGAGAGAAAATATTTGAATTTGGTGTTCGAAGAAAACCAACTACAACGGATAGAAAGAAAGCTGATAAGCTACGAGCTTGAAAGTTGTCTACGGGCATTGAAAACTGCAGCCTGGACTAACGCGTTTTGAGCTTCCTCAGGGGATATATTTCACAGCTTCTGTTGCTAAAGTTAGGGCTGAAAAATTACCCACAAGTAAAAGGTGTTCGCTGTTAGTAACACTTGGTAGAAAAGAATCACAACTGGAATGTGATAAGATTTCACACTCAATCACCGCGTCCATAAAATTTCAGCTACTTGAGCATGCTTAAACGCGTCAGTACGTCAGTATGTTCTCACATGTGCGTATCGCTAAATCATTTAATAATCTAAAACTTTTCATATTTGCATCACTCAGCCTTACCTTTGCAATTATAGCATTCGAATTCACACTTGTCCAGCTTGACACACCGTCAGCTATCGTTACTTCTGTGTACTTGTTACCTACTATAGTCGATATACTTCATATATTATACGTTTTAGGTTTCTCAAGTCTGGCACCTTTATTCACTTCTATGTGTACGAGGTCACCAGTTGTCCAAGCTGTTTTAGGCTGCATATCTTTGCGCTATTGGTATCAAATTCCTTTCCGAGGGCCCTCAAAGTCGGTTCTCAGCTTCCAGGAGCAACGCTGACTTATTCTGCACTCTGGTGTGTCACGAGGTGTTTGTCACGCTGAAAACGGAGGAGAGGGAGTGTTACAAGGCATATTTTTGTTATAATTATTATAACAAAAATATTCCTTATGCTACAGACTCAGAGGGTAAAGTGGAGAGACGAAGAGCAGTGACGATGAAGACCCCACGGCTAGAACAGTATCTAACGACCATGGGGCGGGCGGAGTGAATGCCCCATGGGCTTCTCAAGTGTCCGCAAGCGTGGCCGTAACGTGTGCGTATTCCAACACCATATCATAGTAGTAGAATAAATATACCATGGAGACAACAGCAGTGGGACGTCCGGCCAAGTTGGTGGTGAGTGAGCTCACGGACTGAATGCCCCCAGGGGCCTCTCGCGTCACCACTTGCCGTACTGTGTTGGAGGGCGAAGTCTGAACTGTCACCCTTTGTCATGCAGGTTCTCACACGCAACGGGAAGACTTCGTGGTAGTAAAATAGATTTGGCACACAACAAAAGACAACCCTTTCTCTCTTCTTTTCGAAGAGCCGAACTAATTACTTGCCGAGCCTCATTCAAAGCAAACTCTGAAAAGCCCTACACTAGTACGGGATTCAGCGCAGAGCAAAAAGTAGTCATGATACAATGCATGCAGTGTAGCCGTGAACACTGGTGAACAAAGAATGCAGTAGGCTGGCAGCACGTGACCCGTGGTACCGCAGAACGCGACGCGTCGACGGCGTCGCGGCTTAGAACTAGAGAGGTTAGGTTTCACGTAAAAGTCTTACGTCCGTGAACTTTTACGTCAAAAGTGAAAAAACTCACGGAATATTTGACGTGTTTTTCGTGAGTTGACTGTCCCGCACGTAAGTTCATGACGTGAGTTTTTGGAAGTTTCGCTTGGTTATGCCGACCAAATTTGTTTGAGTTTCCGGAATTTTATCGAGTTTTATCGAGTTTGTTGGAAGACTTGATATTTGTGCGAACTAAACCCGAATCCTGCCATGCATAATTTCACTTCACGTCCCACGTGAAACTCAACCTCTAAAATTACATGTAACGTGAGATTTGCACCGCGTTTTGAAAAAAGGCAAAAAACGTGTAACTTAACCTCTCTAATGAAAGGAAACACTGCAAGAGAAGACAAAACGAAAATACATGTCCCTTTGTCAAAACTTAGAAGAAACAAACAAAATGCCACCAAGAGACATTTTGAGAGTCAACGTCAATACTCTTGTGCCGTTGTGCAAATTCTTGTCTTGCATTGTGCAATGAAAGAAACAAACAATCTACGAAATAACTCGTGAACTAACTGTAGGCTAAATGGCTACATGTACGCGAAATTGCGTTCCAAAATAAACTGAACTTTCTGAGACATTTCATATTTCACATCCTGAGAGAAATATTGAATAAATATTAAGAGAGCATGTCTGAGAAAACCAGAACATATGTGCAAGTCGATCTCTCAGATTTCGCTCAAATTTTGCAGGTAGGTTTGCTTTGGGGTGTAGATCGACATTCCAAAGCCCGCACAAAATCTTTTGAAGGGAACCATGAAATTGGCATACCCCTCAATATTGGCCCAATATTGGCACGATTTATGGGTCTACAAACGAGCCACGGCACAGCGTACAAGAACAAGCTACGAACAAAACTCCATCAAGCCATCATTACCTCACCTTAGAAGAGTTCTTGGGGCAGCACCACTTAGCCACGCCAGCATCCCAGAAGACGAGGGCAATCATCCCTTGACGCCACAAATGATCGTCTTGAAAATAGCCAAATTACAAGCGCTGATAAAACAGCGAGCTACGTCCTCAATTAGCAAACACTATACACCGGCAGATAGTAGAACACCTCTTCTAGCACTGAGGACATGTCCCCCATCATCCTTTTGGGGTTTTCTTGAAATAAACAATTTTGAAATTTTCCACTCGACCATTCTGAAATACGTCCAAACTCATACCTGCGCTGGAAAGCTCGCCCCTCCGCGACGTCTAGTCAGCAATTTCTACTCCAACACCACTCCCAACGCTGCAGAACAAAGTGTATTGTTGACTCTGACAAGGAAAAGCAGCGGTGATCACTTGTCACTCCAAACGACAAGCTTCTCCTTGCGCCACCAACATTTTTCGTTGCAACAGTTGATGCAAAAGTGACTGAATTTTTGCGTGTAGTTTTTGGATTTTCCTGCAAGAGGAATGATGAAATCACGTGCCTCGTGACACAAGAATGCCAGGTCTCGTAGATCACGGTTCAGCAGTTGTTCCGAGTCACCTTGATCAAGCGCTCCTGCACTTACATGGATCACCCGTTGATCTAGATCGGATCAAGTGCATCTTGATGTCCAGCTCAAGAGCACGCATGTCGTGTTGTAGGCCTTCCAGCTGGGACTTTCCCTCAACATGCAGCACAGAGACGGGCGTGTAGGGTCAAATCACGTTGTTCATGACGTAAGAAATCTGCCATGTGGCCGCGCCACATACTTCATGCAACCAGTGTTGGCCGCGTGCTGGTCAACTCCAAGCGACCTTGATGGCATGGACCACGCTCATTCCTTGCTGTTGCAGATCTACGTGGATCATCAGCATGTAAACCAGCCGTAGTTCCTGTTGAACCATGTTCGGGATGAGCGAGGTTAGTGTGAAAAAATGCATCCCTGTTCTTACTGCAAGAGGAAATATCTCCAAGAATTCTTGTCAATGCAATAATGCTAGCATTATAACGATAGTTTCTGCATGTTCTGAGCAGAGCATGCAAGAAATATAATGCATCTTACCTCCTCCCTCATGGTCCGTTTCGAATAGCGCCTCAGGAACGATCGTGATCGTGTGCATTGTGTCGTGTACCAGAAAGCATTATTCTACGTCACGATCCACGTGATTTCTTCATTCCTCTTGCAGTAAAATCCAAAAACTACACGCAAAAATACAGTCACTTTTGCATCAACTGTTGCAACGAAAAATGTTGGTGGCGCAAGGAGAAGCTTGTCGTTTGGAGTGACAAGTGATCACCGCTACTTTTCCTTGTCAGAGTCAACAATACACTTTGTTCTGCAGCGTTGGGAGTGGTGTTGGAGTAGAAATTGCTGACTAGACGTCGCGGAGGGGTGAGCTTTCCTGCGCAGGTATGAGTTTGGACGTATTTCAGAATGGTCGAGTGGAAAAATTCAAAATTGTTTATTTCAAGAAAACCCCAAAAGGATGATGGGGGACATGTCCTCAGTGCTAGAAGAGGTGTTCTACTATCTGCCGGTGTATAGTGTTTGCTTATTGAGGACGTAGCTCGCTGTTTTATCAGCGCTTGTAATTTGGCTATTTTCAAGACGATCATTTGTGGCGTCAAGGGATGATTGCCCTCGTCTTCTGGGATGCTGGCGTGGCTAAGTAGTGCTGCCCCAAGAACTCTTCTAAGGTGAGGTAATGATGGCTTGATGGAGTTTTGTTCGTAGCTTGTTCTTGCACGCTGTGCCGTGGCTCGTTTGTTGACCCATAAATCGTGCCAATATTGGGCCAATATTGAGGGGTATACCAATTTCATGGTTCCCTTCAAAAGATTTTGTGCGGGCTTTGGAATGTCGATCTACACCCCAAAGCAAACCTACCTGCAAAATTTGAGCGAAATCTGAGAGATCGACTTGCACATATGTTCTGGTTTTCTCAGACATGCTCTCTTAAATATTCACTAGTCTGAGGGAAAGAGACAAACGGGAAAGGTCTGAAGAAAAAATTGACTGTCACCACCAGGACTCGAACCAGGGACCCTCGCTTGTAGCTAGCGATGCTCTAACCACTGAGCTATGGTGTAGTCGTCATCCCAGCGTAGACTGTTCAACATTTTCTTCAGACTCCGTAACTCACACTTCCTGTGAATCCACACAAATATTAAATACATAATAAAAAAACATATGGCCACGACGGCCTTCCCAACATACCCCCTCATTGACACATCCGTATCAAAGAATGAGTAAAATGAGAAAAGCGATCGAACTGACTAAAGATGGCGATAAGTCCATCTAAAAAGTGCGTACGGACTGTCAGCCTTCCACAACCGGACATAGCCGTACAACTGACTTGGTTACCTGCTTGCCTCCGACCTGGAGCTTAGCGACACACACTCTGCCGTCAGAACCAGGGTAGACCTCCAACACCAGTCCAAGAGGCCACCTGCCACGGGGGTATCAGCTGACACAACGAGGACGATGTCACCGACACTGAGATCCGGGTATTCTTTCCACCACTTGGAGCGACGATTCAGGGCTGGTATCCACTCCTGCATCCACCTTCGCCAGACATGGGATACAAGCATTTGGACGTGTTGCCAGCGGCGCGGAAGACAAGGTGACTCGACGGCAAGATGATAGTGCTCAATGCGTCCAACCAGGAAGTGATTCGGTGTGAGTGGCAAGTAGTCACGGTTGTCACTAGAGGGAGGAACAATTGGGCGAGAGTTGAGTAGCGCCTCTGCGCTGCAGGAATGCTGTTCGCAGCTCCTCGTCGGTCACAGAGTCATTATCTCACACGTTCCCCTAGTAGTATAGGGGGAGGGTGAGACTTGAGAGGTCGGCCCGAAGGGCCGATCGAGAAAGTCGATTTTGGCTCACCGCCAGGTGAGCCAAAACCCCCTCCCCCTATACTACTGACATACCTAGCACATTGTAGTCTGGCGTTGGACTTAGGAGAGTGCGATTGCTCGATGAGTGCAATTTTAAAGTTGCTTAGATGAATGAGAGCAGAGTGTGTTTTGGATATCAAATATGGCACCGGCCAGTAGCCAAGACCTCAAAACAATGCAGGTCATATCTTGCGCATTTACCGGTATACATTAGATCAGGGGCTTGACTAACATGACTCAACTAAATTACGGTTCACAACCATAAACAACATGAAACGACATGCGCACAAATGCGAGGTGGGACAAATAACAATCAGATAGTTACTTTGAATGGGATTATAGGAACAATCCAACTTGAACAATGTTGTTTGTGCTGTAAAAACAATAGGAGGACAGAGGAAGTGTTTTTACTCAGAGTTTCACGCACTAAGCGATCATCAGAAAACAGTAATTGGAAATCTGGATCAGTATTGGTTTATATCCTCACAAAGCAAAGTGTAAATAGCTGCAGTGCAAAGCGTGAATGACAGCAGTGGTGAAAGGTGACAACCACTGGAGCTGGTTGTCTCTTACTTAAAATAAGGTGTTGGCTGTAGCTGGTTTAAGTCTGTCCTCCTATTGTTTGAACCAGCTCTACCACTCGGTATTGAGCACTCTCTTGGACAGCCTGGAACCTCTCTGTTTTGTTTTGTTTGTGCTGTATGTTTTTTAAAACTCCCCGCATGAGTTTTCAGGCGATCGAGATGTCCATCATAATAATATTAGAAACTCGGGTATTGAGCCATTAATAAATGTAGAAAAGAAAAAGAACATATGGAAACGAGTAAAGAATGTGTCACTACTCTGTGAGTTTAGTGCCTAGTTGTTGCACTTTCTGACTGTATTATAGTATCTAGTTACAGTGGTGGAGAGTTACTCTTAATTCGTTTCCATTATGTTCTTTTTCTTTTCTCCATTAATAATATTTGATTTTGATTTACAAATTTTCAATTCCTTCAGGAAAATTCCCGCCCAGGTTTTCGTTATTCAGACTCAGAATCCACAGAAATATCCTCTTCATTTTCATCGCGATCTTCTTCTCTTTGGTCTTGTGAATCTTTGGATTTGCTGGTGCTACATTCACTGCGCGGTTGAGTTCGGGGTGCTCTTCTAGCATTCTTTTTGAACCGTGTATAGCAACGCCAATTCTGTATGGTTTTTGCCCTTACGGCAAAACTGTTTGCCAATTCGGCTACATTTTGTGCAGATGGCCAATGATCTTGAGCAAATTCATCCGTCAGAACAGCATGCTCAACGAAGTCGCACCAACTTCGTCTTCACGTGTTACTCGAAGAGTTCATTTCATTTATTTCACCCATAGACCATACGTTTCATTCTTTGCGAATGGGTTTACTCACAAAGCATATAGAGTGAAACGAGAAAGTAATACCCGTAGCAATACTTATCTTGCTAGTGAGTACTGCAGCGCCTAAACGGTGGGAGGTGAGTAGATCAGACCCACCACCAAGTGGTCAAAGACCGAAATCCCATTAGATGCATCCATGTTACCCTTGTGCCAGGCCACGAGTTCCCAATTAACTGTGGGTCGCAGCACGGCTGGAAAAATTCCTTCCGCTTCCAAGCAGGACTTGAACCTGGTACCCTCTGTTTCTCAATCATGGTCTTAGACCATCCCACTATGCCTGCCTGCCTAGCTGCATCTGCGCCTTTGATCCTAGAGGGTGGTGGCGTTCCCACGGCGGATGCGGAAAACTCGGCTTCCAGCCGAGTCTCACGCGAACCGTGAAATTTATTTTTTATTTTAGTGAGTACTGTTCTACCTACATGTGCATGCAGTTGTTTCACATACTTGAAGACGGTTGAAGTACAAATTCAATGTCATGTATTTAAAGGAAGAACAATGGACCAATCAACTACGAGTTAGGCTATAATGGTCGGCGTGTCCGCGAGGATAGGAATATCCTCAAAATCTTCGCTTTCTCTTCTAGCGCAGCAAGTTTCTTCCAAGCACCGACACAACAACCATCCATCTCGAGTGCGTTTGTCCTGTCGGTACAAGTAGCCACCAATGCTGAATACTTGTTTTCCACAAGTTGTAAAAGTATTGAATTTCATGATTCCAAGATTTGATTCCAAGATTCCGAGATTCGAACTCACGATAACCTCTTGGTGTCTATGACAAGTATTTTATGCTTATTTCTACTTGCCGCTGAGTTATCCAGCCCCAAACACAACTCGCGTTAAGATATGCAGCGCTAACCGTTCTTAGCGCTGCATTGGCAAAGGCTTATACTTTGCGGCGCTGGATAAAGATAAGCTGTCACAAAATAGGCGGAGAATCTCGGCGAAACAAACCCGTGCGCGCCTAACATTGATGCTGATATAGTGGGTGCTGCGGCGAGTGTGCTATGATGCGGAGTGCGGTTTTGGGTGGCTGAAGCGTATGTTAAGCTAATTTCCACTAACACCACCAGTTACTTGACAGTCAGCTCATGCGATAAAATAATCATTTCACGAATGTAACTAGACACATCTAATTGTTAACTAAAACTAACAACACAAATTCACGGTTCGCGTCAGACTCGGCCGAAGGCGTATTTTTCAGCATCCACAGAAACGCCACCAACCTCTTGGATGGAGTCGCAGATGCAGCTCCTAAAGGGTTGTAGGTGAGTAGATTAGACCCACCACAACGTGGTCAAAGACCGAATATCCCATTCACTGCATCCATGTTTCCCTCGTGCCAGGCCACGAGTTCCAAAATAACTGTGGGTCGTAGCACGTCTGGAAAAATCTTTCCGTTCCTAAGCAGGACTTGAACCTGGTACCCTCTGTTTCTCAATCATGGTCTTAGACCATACCACTATGCCTGCCTGCCTTAAACTAACAAGAGACACACAAAGAAGAAAAAGCAAGAAAATAACAGGAAACCACAGGAAACAATGTAAAGATACATACGAGTACGTGCGAACAAAAAGAGTTTTAACTCTGAGTTTCACGCAATAAGTTGTGAGCTCAAGACATACCTTGCACATTGTAAACTGGCGTTGGACTTATGCGAGTGAGATAACTCGATGAGTGAAACTTGATAATTGCTTGGTTGAATGAGAGCAGAGTGTGTTGTGAATATCAAATATAGCACAGGCCAATAGCCAAATGCGCAAAACAATGCAGGTCATATCATGCGCATTTACCAATATACACTAGACCAGGGACTTGACTAACATGACTCAAACTTAGACGAAATTGCGGTTCACAACCATAAACAACATGAAACAGCATGCGAACAAATATGACCTGGGACAAATAACAATCAGACAGTTACTTAGAATGGGTTAATGGGAACAATCCTACTTGAACAATGTTGTTTGTGTTGTATGTTTTTTGAAACTCCCCCCATGAGTTTTTAGGCGACAGAGATGTCCATAATGATAATAGTTATTAAAGTTATTGGATTACTAATTTCCAATAACTTCAGGATAATGTCCGCCCAAGTATTCGTTATTCGGACTCAGACTCTTCTGAAGTATCGTCTTCATCTTCATCGAGATCTTCCACTCTTCGGTCTTGTGAATCTTGCGATTTGCTGGTGCTATATTTCCTGCCCGGTTGAGTTCGGGGTGCTTTTCTAATATTCTTCCTGGCCCGCTGATTGGCAAACCATTTTCGTATGTTTTTTGTCCCGACGGCAAAATGCTTAGCCAATTCGGCTAACCTTTGTGTAGATGGCCAATGATCTTGATCAAACTCATTCGTCAGAACACCATACTGATCCTTTGAAAATAGGTTGTGGGCTCGGCCACTTCGCAATTTGGTAGTACTTGTATCTCGTGGGGCACTAGCGTTCATGTCTACGTCATCTAGCCATGCTTTGAATATTTGGTACAACGAATTCATTGTAGCGTCACAATATAAACGCCTGTCGAACATGCTGATAGATGCCCGATTTATTGGAAATTTGGCGCCATAGGATTTGCAGAGTATCGACGCGAGTTTTTCTTGCGAAATATTTGCCCGTTCCCTTGCTGTTTTGAGAGCCTTGCGAAACGCCTTATGATCATAACTCAATAAATCTGTCTTTGCCGTCGAAGAAGAGTGATCCAATGCATTTGGTATCGGGCGATTTAGGGATGATCTGTAATCTCTTGTTGTCTGCACATGCGAAGCCTCCTCGCTGTTTTGCTGTTGTGATGTACTCAAGGCGAAAGAACAAGCAATCACAGGTAAACTAGAAGGTGGATCTGTTTGTGTTGTAAATAATCTTCTGTTGGCTGATGGCGGATATGGGGATGCTCCATAGCGCCTTTTTCTCTCCGTATGAGAAATATACTCACGGTTTTGCTGTTGCAAGTTACTGACGGCCGAAGAAGAAGCATAACCCTGTAAAGCAGATGGTGTATCGTGCTGCGCTGAACTGCGGGCATTCGATATGCTTCTATGGTCTTGGGAGCAAGATGCGGATGCTGTATAATTCCTTGTTCTGGGAACAAGGGAAACGTTTTCGGAGTAATGCTGCCACTGGTGATGCTCCTGCTCTGGATTGAGAGAGGAATTATACGAGATGCCTTCTAGTCGCTCTCTTGCTCCATGATGCTGAGTAGGAGTCCTAGAAGCAATAGCAGGCTGTGTAAGGTAAGAGCCACTGCTAGAACTGGCATATTCCACTTGCTGCAAGCCAGACGAACGAGATACAGATACGGACCCACTTGCAGGTGATAGCTCCGAACCAATGGTCACATCGGGTTCGACGGGTCTGGAAGTGAAGTAGTTTGTTTCGGTTTGAGCTGGCCGGGGCCCATTCAGCCAACGGGAAATTTCTTGATCGTCGTTGGCAACTTGCTTCCAATCCAATGCAATTTTCTCAGCAAAATCTAGCGGTTTGTCTTTGGAGTACTGTCGTGTCTCGATCTTTTCCAGCACGGCAGTAAGCTCCTTTCGCAGGGGATACGAATCCCAGGGACGTCGATCACAGTTGTGCTCCATTTCCAGGCTAAGCTTTGATGGACAATTCGATGACGTTGGTATCGCCATAGATGTGCTTGATGGGTGATTGAAGTGTGATGTGGAATCTGGTATGATCTCAGTGCTGGGCGACGATGTCCTGCTCTTTGCTGTTGAAGTTGAAGACTTGATCCAAGAAGGGACACCTGTCGCCGTTCGTGGTGAATGGTTAGCCATATGAACGTCCTGAAAGATATCGGTTATTTGTTCTCTTCACCCGGAAAACAATACCGATAGAAGACAAACTGTGCAGTGAGAGAGAATCTTAGAATTCGGTGTTCGAAGAGAACCGACGACAACGGATAGAAAGACACTTGATAAGCTACGGGGTTGGGAGAAGTCTACGGACATTGAAGACTGTCTCCAGAACTACAGTGTTTTGAGCTTCCTCAGGAGATAATATTTCACAGCTTATATTGCCAAAGTGAGGGCTAAAGAAAATTAATTACAAGTGAAAGGGGTTCGCTGTTAGTAACACTTGGCGGGAACAATCACAACTGGAATGTGACAAGGTCTCGCACTGAATCCCCTCGTCCTTGGAAATTCAGCTATTTGAGCATCCTGAAAGGCGTCAGTACATTCAACGGATCGTTCTTCTCACATGTGCGTATCACTCAATCATTTAAATTTTCTAAAGCTGTTCATAGTTGCACAACTCGGCTGTATGTCAGTAATTACAGCATTCGCATTCACACTTACCCAGCTTGATACACCATCAGCTACCGGTACTTCTGTGCATTTGTTGCCCTCTGCAGTCGCAATAATTCGATAACGTTTTCTCAAGTCTGGCACACTTTTTTCAGTTCTTCTACATGTCCGAGGTCAACAGTGGCCCATTCTCTTTTATCCACCTCTTTGCGCTATTGGCCACACATTCATTTCTGATGGTGACAGTTCAGACTTAGCGCTCTAACACAGGTCTGCAAGTAGTCACGTGAGAGTCCCCTGGGGCATTCACTCCGTGAACTCACTCACTACTAATCTGGCCGGGCGTCCCACTGCTGTTGTCTCCATGGTATATTCATTCTACAGTTATGGCATGGTGTTGGAAAACTCAGACACGTTACGGCCATGCTTGCGGACACTTGAGAGGACCGTGGGGCATTCACTCCGCCCGCCGAATAGTCGATAGATACTGTTTGTCTACTGTAACACTGCTTTATCTACTCTTGATATTATTAATCCGTGTTAGACTCGTTTGTTAGAGGGTTACACAAGTAAGACTCGTAGCAATACCTGTCTTGCTAATGATGACTGTTCCACTTACATGCAGTTGTTTCACATACTTGAAGACCATTGAAGTACAACCATACATGTATATAATGAAGAAACATGGACAAATGAACTATGCCTTAGGCTATAATTTCCACTAACACCACCAGTTACTTGACAGTCAGCTAATTCGATAACATAATTATTGCACGAATGTGACCAGACACATCTAAAACTACCAAACAAATTCACGGTTCGCGTGAGACTCGGCCAAAGGCCCAGTTTTCTGCATCCGCAGGAACGCCACCACCCCTTGAACCAAAGCGCAGATGCAGCTCCGATACGGTTGGAGATGAGTAGATTAGACCCACCACAAAGTGGTCAAAGACCGAAATTCCCATTCACTGCATCCATGTTTCCCTCATGCAAGGCCACGAGTCCTCCATTAAGTGTGGGACGCAGCATGGCTGGAAAAATCCTTCCGCTTCCAAGCAGTTCTTGAACCTGGGATACTCTGTTTTTCAATCATGGTTTTAGACCATACCACTATGCCTGCCTGCCCAGAACTAACAAGACACACACAAAGACTCCTGGGAACCTCCTTTTGAAGTTGAATCGGTATAGCCTTGTCAACAGGTGACGTAAGCAGGAATAATCCCGGCCGTTGATCCACGTATCACGCTCTGAGCGTTAATTTCCCGGGACCAACATTACGAGTGCTATAACTCAAGAACCGGTCTTTCTATCGCTTTGATAATTGTTCGAGGTGACAGCTGAGAGTTTTCTCTTCAATCTACATATGAGCCAGAGTACGCCAAAATATGACCACAGACCAAAATTCGGTTTCAGTTTTTTGTTCAAAAATGATCTAACACACCTAATGTTCACTGTCTGAAAGTTTTGGATTGATCCGACATGTCTAAGTATTGCTACAATGGTATTATATGCAGCACTGTTGAAATGGTGAAATTCTATGTACAGCAATGGGATTGTCATTTTTGCTCACAATTGATATGCCCCTTGGTTCATCCTTTTCGGGTCAGTTGCTATGTCGAGGGTCTTATAGCATGAGCTGAGAGGTACTCAGCCACATCACAATTGTGTATAGGCAGCTGAGATGGGTGTCCGAAATACCTCCTGTTTGGAGCACCACTGGAGAACCGCCAGCGAAAACACGGTCAACATCAGACTAATAAGATGGCGGAAGAAGTTGGCACTCCATGTCCTCTCCATCACACTACACCTGTGCTTTCAGATATACAGTATACACTGCTGCACACAGTGTTACTCAACATACTAGACGTCGCAGTTATATTCCCCACACCAAAGCCCATCTGCACACGGTTTTCTCCGCACACCAGAGAGTACTGCTTTCGCTGCATACTAATCATGCTAGCGATGTTCCGCATAAGGGTACTCAAAATTATCGACTTGAGCAAGTTGAGGTAGCAGCAGAGTCCAGTGATTGTTTTTGGACTTGCAACCAATACTGGCATTGTCCTGGATATGTGCAGCAATGACCATTCTGGCCAAATCATCGGCCGACTCACCTCCCAAGTCAGTGTCGATGCCAATCGCTTGCCAGGTTGTCATCAGAGTAGAATTCCTCATCACTGCAGATCGTGGGACTACCAGCATCAAATCTTTTTACGCTCGATGAAAGTGTCGCCCTCATATGACTCGTCGCTGTAGCCATCATCGTCTTCCTTCTGTTTCCGACTCGAATCCTCAAAATATGTTATCCTGCGCATGGAGTGCGATGATGTCGTCTTCTTCCGCTCCGCAGTACATTACTTCTACTAGGCTCTTCTGTCGATACATCGATGACGATCAGTTTTAGGCGACTCAGCGCAACATGGAATACAAACTCTAACAAATAAACTTACTTGCAACAAAGAATTGCATCCGGAACAGTCCAGTCGACCGAGGAGAACAACATCAGCGACTGGCGTTGCACTGCACTGCACTTCATATTTTTTGCTGCGGAATTCAAATCGCGATTTTCTCGAATTTTTCAAAAAACCCTGTGGTCATGTTTTAGCGCGCTCGGGCTCATAAAAAAATTATTTCGATCTCTCCAAAAGAGATTTGACCATGTGACGATAATGTCAAAATGCCTACCCCATCGATCATCGGTGTTCGATCAATGTATGGGCCAGCCAATAAAGGGTTAACTCTGAGTTTCACGCATTAAATTTTACGAGTAAGTTCATGTTTTTGACACTTTAGTCTAGCATTTTGGGATATGGTAGGGATACTGATGGGGAGATGGTAAAATAAAGGTGGTTAAACATCAAGTTGTTTTCTGACATACCTAGCACATTGTAGTCTGGCGTTGGACTTAGGAGAGTGCGATTTCTCGATGAGTGCAACTTTAAAATTGCTTAGATGAGCAGAGTGTGTTTTGGATATCAAATATGGCACCGGTCAATAGCCAAGACCTCAAAACAATGCAGTTCATATCTTGCGCATTTACCTGTATACATTAGATTAGGAACTTGACTAACATGACACAACGAAATTGTGGTTCACAACCATAACCAAAATGGGACGGCATGCGCCCAAATGCGAGGTGGGACAAATACCAATCAAACGGTTACTTAGAACGGGATTAGGGGAACAATCCTACTTGAACAATGTTGTTTGTGTGGTATGTTTTTTTTAACTTCCCCGCGTGAGTTTTAAGGCGATAGAGATGTCCATCATAATAATATTAGAAACTCGGGTATTGAGCCATTAATAAATGTAGAAAAGAAAAAGAACATAATATGGAAACGAGTTAAGAATGTGTTACTACTCTGTGAGTTTTGTGCCTAGTTGTTGCACTTTCTGACTGTATTATAGTATCTAGTTACAGTGGTGGAGAGTTACTCTTAACTCGTTTCCATACGTTCTTTTTCTTTTCTACATTAACAATATTAGGTTTTGATTTACAAATTTTCAATTCTTTCCGGAAAATGTCCACCCCGGTTTTCGTTATTCGGACTTAGAATTTACAGAAATATCCTCTTCATTTTCATCCCGATCTTCCTCTCTTTGGTCTTGCGAATCTTTGGAGTTGCTGGTGCTACATTCACCGCGCGGTTGAGTGCGGGGTGCTTTTCTAGAATTATCTTAGGACCGTTGATAGCAGCGCCAATTCCGTATGGTTTTTGTCCTTACGGCAAAACTGTTTGCGAATTCGACTACACTTTGTGTAGATGGCCAATGACCTTGAGCAAATTCATCCGTCAGAACAGCATGCTCGACGAAGTCGCAAAAACTTCTTCTTCACATGTTACTCGAAGCGTTCATTTCATTTATTTCACCCATAGACCATACGTTTCATTCTTTGCGAATGGGTTTACTCACAAAGCTAATCGAGTGAAACGAGAAAGTAATACCCGTAGCAATATTTGTCTTGCTTGCGAGTACTGTTCAGCCTACATGTACATGCAGTTGTTTCACATACTTGAGGACGGTTGAAGTACAAATACATTCATTTAAAGGAAGGAAAATGGACCAATCAACTACGAATTAGGCTATAATGATCGACGCGTCCGCGAGGAAAGTAATATCCTCAAAACCTTCGCTTTCTCTTGTAACGCAGCAAGTTTCTTCCAAGCACCGACACAACAACCGTCCATCTCGAGTGCGCTTGTCCTGTCGGTACAAGTAGCCACCAAGGCTGAATACTTGTTTTCCACAAGTTGTGAAAGTATTGAATTTCATGATTCCAAGATTTGATTCCAAGATTCAGAGATTCGAACTCACGATAACCTCTTGGTGTCTATGACAAGTATTTTATGCTTATTTCTACTTGCCGCTGAGGTATCAAGCCCTAAACACAACTCGCGTTGAGATATGCAGCACTAACCGTTCTTAGCGCTGCATTTGCAAAGGCTTATACTTTGCGGCGCTGGATAAAGATAAGCTGTCACAAAATAGGCGGAGAATCTCGGCGCAACAAACCCGTGCGCGCCTAACATTGATGCTGATATAGTGGGTGCTGCGGCGAGTGTGCTATGATGCGGAGTGCGGTTTTGGGTGGCTGAAGCGTATGTTAAGCTAATTTCCACTAACACCACCAGTTACTTGACAGTCAGCTCATGCGATAAAATAATCATTTCACGAATGTAACCAGACACATCTAATTGTTAACTAAAACTAACAACACAAATTCACGGTTCGCGTCAGACTCGGCCGAAGGCGTATTTTTCCGCATCCACAGAAACGCCACCAACCTCTTGGATGGAGTCGCAGATGCAGCTCCTAAACGGTTGTAGGTGAGTAGATCAGACCCACCACAACGTGGTCAAAGACCGAATATCCCATTCACTGCATCCATGTTTCCCTCGTGCCAGGCCACGAGTTCCAAAATAACTGTGGGTCGTAGCACGTCTGGAAAAATCTTTCCGTTCCTAAGCAGGACTTGAACCTGGTACCCTCTGTTTCTCAATCATGGTCTTAGACCATACCACTATGCCTGCCTGCCTTAAACTAACAAGAGACACACAAAGAAGAAAAAGCAAGAAAATAACAGGAAACCACAGGAAACAATGTAAAGATACATACGAGTACGTGCGAACAAAAAGAGTTTTAACTCTGAGTTTCACGCAATAAGTTGTGAGCTCAAGACATACCTTGCACATTGTAAACTGGCGTTGGACTTATGCGAGTGAGATAACTCGATGAGTGAAACTTGAAAATTGCTCGGTGGAATGAGAGCAGAGTGTGTAGTGAATGTCAAATATAGCACAGGCCAATAGCCAAATGCGTAAAACAATGCAGGTCATATCATGCGCATTTACCAATATACACTAGACCAGGGACTTGACTAACATCACTCAAACTTAGACGAAATTGCGGTTCACAACCATAAACAACATGAAACAGCAGGCGAACAAATATGACCTGGGACAAATAACAATCAGACAGTTACTTAGAATGGGTTAATGGGAACAATCCTACTTGAATAATGTTGTTTGTGTTGTATGTTTTTGAAACTCCCCCCATGAGTTTTTAGGCGACAGAGATGTCCATAATGATATTAGTCATTAAAGTTATTGGATTACTAATTTCCAATAACTTCAGGATAATGTCCGCCCAAGTATTCGTTATTCGGACTCAGACTCTTTTGAAGTATCCTCTTCATCTTCATCGAGATCTTCCACTCTTCGGTCTTGTGAATCTTGCGATTTGCTGGTGCTATATTTCCTGCCCGGTTGAGTTCGGGGTGCTTTTCTAATATTCTTCCTGGCCCGCTGATTGGCAAACCATTTTCGTATGTTTTTTGTCCCGACGGCAAAATGCTTAGCCAATTCGGCTAACCTTTGTGTAGATGGCCAATGATCTTGATCAAACTCATTCGTCAGAACAGCATACTGATCCTTTGAAAATAGGTTGTGGGCTCGGCCACTTCGCAATTTGGTAGTACTTGTATCTCGTGGGGCACTAGCGTTCATGTCTACGTCATCTAGCCATGCTTTGAATATTTGGTACAACGAATTCACTGTAGCGTCACAATATACACGTCTTCTAGAATTTCTGATAGAGTTCCTAGCGTTTGGAAATTTGGCACCATAGGATATGCAGAGTATGGATACGAGTCTTTCTTGTGAAATGTTTGCCCGTTCTCTTGCTGTTTTGATCAATT
Organism: Sycon ciliatum; assembly: GCF_964019385.1. Taxonomy (NCBI): domain Eukaryota; kingdom Metazoa; phylum Porifera; class Calcarea; order Leucosolenida; family Sycettidae; genus Sycon; species Sycon ciliatum. The sequence continues at coordinate 17,860,969 of NC_088655.1, forward strand.
CGCAAAAGGCCTTATGATCATAACTCAATATATCTGTGTTTGCCGTCGGAGAACAGCGACCCATTGTACTTGGTTGTGGGAGACATGGGGATGATCCGTATTCGCTTGTTGTCTGCCCAAGGGAAGCGTTCTCGGTGTTGTGTTGTTGTGATGTACTCAAGGGTAAAGAGGAAGAAATCCCAGGTAAACTAGAAGGCGTATCTCTTTGTGTTGTCAATAATATTTTATAGGCTGGTCGGGGATATGGGGATGCTGCATGACGCCTTGTGCTCTCCGTATGAGAAACATACTCACGGTTTTGCTGTTGCGAGTTACTGATGGCCGAAGAAGAAGCATATCCCTGTAAAGCAGATGGTGCATCGTGCTGCGCTGAACTGCGGGCATTTAATCTACGTCTTTGGTCTTCGGAGCCAGATGCGGATGGTGTGTATTTCCTTGTTCTCGGAACAAGGGAAACGTTCTCTGAGTAATGCTGCCACTGGTGTTGCTCCTGCTGTGGATTGAGTGAGGAATTATACGAGATGCCTTCTAGTCGCTCCTTTGCTCCATGATGCGGAGTAGGAGTGTTTGACGCAAAAGCAGATGATAGCTCTGAACCAATAGTTTCATCGGGTTCGACGCGTCTGGAAGTGAAGTCGTTTGTTTCGGTTTGAGTTGACCGGGGCTTATTCAGCCAACGAGCAATTTCTTGAACGTCGTTGACAACTCGCTTCCAATCCGATGCGTCGTCTTCAGCAACATCGAGCGGTTTGTCTTTGTAGTATTGTCGTGTCTCAATCTTTTGAAGCACGGCCGTAAGCTCATTTCGCAGGGGATACGAGTCCAAGTCATTCGCCAGTTCCAGGCTAAGCCTTGGTGAACTATTCGATGACTTTGGTATCGCCATGGATGTGGTTGATGGATGACTGAAATATGATGGGGCACTAGTTACGATCTCAGTGCTGGCCAACGATGTTCTGTTCTTTGCTGTTGCAGTTGAAGACGAGCCGCAAGAAGAGACACCGGTCGCAGTTCGTTGTGGTTGATCAGCCATATGAACGTCCTGAAAGATATCCGTTATTTGTTCTCTGCAACCGCAGCACAATACAAATAGAAGACAAATTGTGCAGTGAGAGAAATTTTTGGAATTTGGTGTTCGAAGAGAACCAACTACAACGGATAGAAAGACAGTTGTTAAGCTACGGGCTTGAAAGTTGTCTACGGGCATTGAAGACTGCAGCCTGGACTAACGCGTTTTGCGCGTCCTCAGGGGGGAATATTTTACAGCTTCTGTTGCTAAAGTTAAGGCTGAAAAAATTAATCACAAGTGAAAGGTGGTCGCTGTTAGTAACACTTGGTAGAAAAGAATCACAACTGGATTGTGATACGATTTCGCACTGAATCACCTCGTCCTTGGAATTTCAGCAACTTGTGCATGCTGAAACGCGTCAGTACGTTCAAGGGATCGTTGTTCTCACATGTGCGTATCGCTAAATCATTTAATAATCTAAAACTTTTCATATTTGCACCACGCAGTCTTACCTTAGTAATTATAGCATTCGAATTCACACTTGTCCAGCTTGACACACCGTCAGCTATCGTTACTTCTGTGTACTTGTTACCTACCATAGTCGATATACTTCATATATTATACGTTTTAGGTTTCTCAAGTCTGGCACCTTTATTCACTTCTATGTGTACGAGGTCGCCAGTTGTCCAAGCTGTTTTAGGCTGCATATCCTTGCGCTATTGGTATCACATTCATTGCCGAGAGCCCTCAAAGTCTGTGCTCACCTTCGAGGAGCAACGCTGACTCATTCTTCACTCTGGTGTGTCACGAGGTGTTTGTCGCGCTGTAAACGGAGGAGAGGTTGTGTTACAATGGTATTGTAACACCCCCTCTCCTAATGCATATTTTTGTTATATTATAACAAAAATATGCCTTATGCTACAGACTCAGGGGGTAAAGTGGAGAGACGAAGAGCAACGACGATGAACCCCCCCCCCCCCCCCCGGCTAGAACAGTATCTAACGAGCATGCGGCGGGCGGAGTGAACGCCCCATGGGCCTCTAAAGTGTCCGCAAGCGTGGCCAGAACGTGTGCGTATTCCAACACCATATCATAGTAGTAGAATAAATATACCATGGAGAAAACAGCAGTGGGACGTCCGGCCAGTTTGGTGGTGAGTGAGTTCACGGAGTGAATGCCCCAGGGGCCTCTCGCGTGACTACTTGCCATACTGTGTTGGAGGGATGAGTCTGAACTGGCACCCTTATTTCCAGTACATCTACATGTATACTGTCATATTTGATAAATCTTGTTTTGTAGAATTCCCCATGTGTGTATATTGCTCTGTACTGTTGTGCATTGAGCACTCTACATTGAACTGCCTTCACCGGCCTTGTCTATAATATTATCATTTACAATCTGCGGACAGAGTTATGACAGTCAAGTACTCTTGTACTAAGTTTGGCTCCACAATCCAGTGTGTCGTTACTATAATAGCTTTCGTGTCTTAGGTTGTTGGTATGTCTGTTGGCTCTGGGTTCCCAGTACTCAGTAGCCGAGGCTGGTTGGTAAAGTATCTCTAAGTTCACCTCAAGGCACCAGTGCATCTAGTGTCTGCTTCTATCAAAGCAGCCTGCTGCCTGAACTTTGAAGTACTTCTTACCCCAGGAAGTGTAGGGTGTGCATAGATGCATAGCACTGTTTTGGTCGTTATATACCGATGTACCCCGTGTGGTGTAGACCAGGTGTGCATTGTTGGTCGTTTCATATGGCTTCGCCAGTTGTGTGCATTAGATAGTTATCTGGCGCAAGTTTTTTTTTGTTCACTAAGATCTATTTCGCTAACTATAAAAGAAAATCTGTGGGTGCAGATCCAGTGCATTTGCAGATTTGCGTGTTTTTCTTGCGACTGGCGTATACATGGTACACGTACATGAAGATGTACTGGAAATAAGGGTGACAGTTCAGACTTAGCGCTCTAACACAGTACTGCAAGTAGTCACGTGAGAGTCCCCTGGGGCATTCACTCCGTGAACTCACTCACCACCAATCTGGCCGGGCGTCCCACTGCTGTTGTCTCCATGGTATATTCATTCTACAGTTATGGTATGATGTTCGAAAACACACACGTTACGACCATGCTTGTGGACACTTGAATCGCCCGAAGGGCATTCACTCTGCCCGCCGCATGGACAATAGATACTGTTTGTCTACTCTTGTTTATGTACTCTTGATATTATAAATCCAGTTTAGGTACTGCTATGGTATTAATCACATTATAATGGCCTACAGTGTATACCAGATTCACACTGACGGTGTCCGGCTAGTTTCCACCAATCATATTTTGCTTTGCCTGGTTCAATATCCTTTGTTCTCAACTGGGTTTGCATTTTTCTTGATGATTCATCATTTTATCAATGTTTGCATTGCATTTCGATTCATTTTGGGTTTTTTGCCCGTAAAAGATGCTGTCATTCGTGCATAGAAACGTGGTTCTGCAATTGCACCCGCTCATTCCGCGACGGTGATTTGGTTTATTTCTCCAATGGCTAGTTTTAGATCCAGCTGATTGAGGTGGCAATTCTCACCACGCCTAGACTTAGGCATAGTTTACAGCAAACAATAGGCCTTTTTTCTTTGCCTTCTTTGTCCTTATGCTGGATGACATAAATGAGCAGAGCGTGTAGTGGATATCAAACTCAAACTCAAATGGGGAAAGGCAAATCAAATCAAATATGGCACCGGCCGATAACCAAGTGCGCAAAACAATGCAGGTCATATCATGCGCATTAACCGGTATACAGTACATGTAGACTAGGGACTTGACTAACATGACTCAAACGTATACGAAATTGGCGTTCACAACCATAAACAACATGATACGGCATGCGAACAAATGTGACCTGAAACAAATAACAATCAGACAGTTACTTAGAATGGGATTATGGGAACAATCCTACTGGAACAATGTTGTTTGTGTTGTATGTTTTTTGAAAATCAGTTTTCAGGCGAGAGAGATGTCCATCATCATTATGGACATTGGTTATTGATTAACAAATTTCCAATTACTTTAGGAACATGTCCGCGAAGGTATTTGTCATTCGGAGTCAGACTCTTACGGAGTATCCTCTTCATCTCCATCGAGATCTTCAACTCTTTGGTCTTGTGAATCTTGCGATTTGCTGGTGCCACATTCACTGCCCGGTTGAGTTCGGGGTGCTCTTCGAATATTCTTCTTGGACCGTTGATTGTCAAACCAATTTCGTATGGTTTTTGTCGTTACGGCAAAACTGTTAGCCAACTCGGCTAACTTTTGAGCAGATGGCCAATGATCTTGAGCAAATTCATCCGTCAGAACAGCATACTGATACTGTAAAAGTAGCTTGCAGGCTCGGCCACTTCGCAATTTGGCAGTACTTGTATCTCGTGGGGGATTATAGGGGAAGTATACCCTAAAATCAAATTTTCACCAGTTGTAGTCTTCGGGGTGCTGAGTCGACTGGTCTTGGTCCGAGGAAGCTGAGACGCTCCCTTCCTCCTTTATTCCCAATCGAACTCGCGCACTTCCACCGAAACTGGGTGACTGCGCCCTACTAGATGGGGATTTGTATGCAAAATGTCACTAAAAGCGCCATTTCGTTCTTATAAAAGCACGGATGACCGCGATTGGCCCATATGTTGTAGTCTTTTGGACGCTGAGTCGACTGGTTTTGGTCCGAAAAGGCTGCGATGCAGCGTTCCTCCTTTATTCCCAATCGAACATGGTTGAACAAGCGGTCACGTGCTCCTGCGTACACCAGTCAGCTGGTCACCGTGCCTGCAGGGTACAACTTACTAGCCTGTTTGACCTTTTTTGGGTGCAGTCCTGTCACTCGAGTTGAACTCGAGTTGAACCTTGGTGGGAAAGTTGTCGCCTGCTGGCGCGGTGACCAGGTGATTTGGGCACCCAGGAGCACGTGACCGCTTGTTCAACCATGTTCGATTGGGAATAAAGGAGGAACGCTGCATCGCAGCCTTTTCGGACCAAAACCAGTCGACTCAGCGTCCAAAAGACTACAACATATGGGCCAATCGCGGTCATCCGTGCTTTTATAAGAACGAAATGGCGCTTTTAGTGACATTTTGCATACAAATCCCCATCTAGTAGGGCGCAGTCACCCAGTTTCGGTGGAAGTGCGCGAGTTCGATTGGGAATAAAGGATGAAGGGAGCGTCTCAGCTTCCTCGGACCAAGACCAGTCGACTCAGCACCCCGAAGACTACAACTGGTGGAAATTTGATTTTAGGGTATACTTCCCCTTTAACGTTCCTGTCTACGTCATCAAGCCATGCTTTGAATATAGGGTACAACGAATTCATTTTAGCATCAGCAAATAAACGTCTTCTAAAATTTCTGATAGAGTGCTCAGTGTTTGGAAATTTGGCACCGTAGGATATGCAGAATATGGATGCGAGTCTTTTTTGTGAAATGTTTGCCCGTTCTCTTGCTGTTTTGACCAATTCGCAGAAAGCGTTATGATCATAACTCAACGAATCTGCCTTTGCCGCCGGAGAAGAGTGATCCATTGTACTTGGTAGTAGGAGATTTGGGGATGATCCGTAATCGCTTGTTGTCTGCCCAAGCGAAGCGTTCTCGCTGTTTTGCTGTTGTGATGTACTCAAGGCTAAAGATGAAGCAATCCCAGGTAAACTAGAAGGCGTATCTCTTTGTGTTGTCAATAATCTTCTATAGACTGGTGGGGGATATGGGGATGCTGCATGACGCCTTGTGCTCTCCGGTTGAGAAACATACTCACGGTTTTGCTGTTGCGAGTTACTGACGGCCGAAGAAGAAGCATATCCCTGTAAAGCAGATGGTGTATCGTGCTGCGCTGAACTGTGGGTATTTGATCTACTTCTTTGGTCTTTGGAGCCAGATGCGGATGGTGTGTAATTCCTTGTTCTCGGAACAAGTGAAACGTTCTCTGAATAATGCTGCCACTGGTGTTGCTCCTGCTGTGGATTGAGGGAGAAATTAAACGAGATGCCTTCTAGTCGCTCTTTTACTCCATGATGCTGCTTGAAGCAAAAGCAGATGATAGCCCTGAACCAATAGTTACATCGGGTTCGACGCGTCCGGAAGTGAAGTAGTTTGTTTCCGTTTGAGTTGGCAGCCAACGGTCAATTTCTTGAACGTCGTTGGCAACTCGCTTCCAATCCGATGCGTCGTCTTCAGCAACATCGAGCGGTTTGTCTTTGGAGGATTGTCGTGTCGTGACCTTTTGAAGCACGGCCGTAAGCTCATTTCACAGATCATACGAGTCCAAGTCATGCTCCAGTTCCAGGCTTAGCCTTGGTGAACTATTCGATGACGTTGGTATCGCCATGGATGTGCTTGATGGATGACTGAAATGTGATGGGGCACTAGTTACGATCTCAGTGCTGGCCGACGATGTTCTGTTCTTTGCTGGTGCAGTTGAAGACTGGACGCAAGAAGAGACACCAGTCGCAGTTCGTGGTGGTTCGTCAGCCATATGAACGTTCTGAAAGATATCCGTTATTTTTCCTCTGCACCCGCAACACAATACAAATAGAAGACAAATTGTGCAGTGAGAGAAAATATTTGAATTTGGTGTTCGAAGAGAACCAACTACAACGGATAGAAAGACAGCTGATAAGCTACGGGCTTCAAAGTTGTCTACGGGCATTGAAAACTGCAGCCTGGACTAACGCGTTTTGAGCTTCCTCAGGGGGAAATATTTCACAGCCTCTGTTGCTAAAGTTAGGGCTGAAAAAAATTCCCCATAAGTAAAAAGGTGTTCGCTGTTAGTAACACTTGGCAGAAAAGAATCACAACTGGAATGTGAAAAGATTTCCCACTGAATCACCTCGTCCATAAAATTTCAGCTACTTGAGCATGCTGAAACGCGTCAGTACGTTCAAGGGATCGATTTTCTCACATGTGCGTATCGCTAAATCATTTAACAATCTAAAAATGTTCATATTTGCACCATTCACCCTTACCTTAGTAATTATAGCATTCGAATTCACACTTGTCCAGCTTGACACACCGTCAGCTATCGTTACTTCTGTGTACTTGTTACCTACTATAGTCGATATACTTCATATATTATACGTTTTTACTGTACAATTTGAAATTTTCAGTTCATGAGAAAAATAGAAACAGTTATATCTTGCTTGGATCGTGGAGTTCATTCGCCATGCCTCGCGAAGAAGTAGCACATCGTCGACGTCGACGGATGAAGAGGTTTCTCTCCATAGCTCGATGAGCTTCTTCTCCAAGTCGTCAGAAAACACTACGCGAGGCATGATGTCGGTACAAAAGCAATGGTACAAAAGAAATGCGACAGAAACGGCAATCAAAACAACGGGAAGCTACTGGAAGAAAGAAGACGGAAAATACTCGGAAAAAAAACACCACAGAATTCAGAAATGACAGGCAAAAAAAGGAAACTACAACTTAGTACAAGTATATGTACAGGAGCAGTGCAGTACGAACACGAGGAAAGAAAGCATGAATAATATTCTGGAGCCTTTCAACGTTCAATAGTTCTCCGGCCTCCTGACCTCACACAGCTTTCCAAACGGCTTGAAAGCAAAAAACCTCGTAGGAGAGGGTTCCGTTTCCGCTGAAACCTTTCAAGCGGCTTTCAAGGGCTTTTTTTATTTTCGGAACCGTCACCGTGGCAACATTCACACGTAAGTCACTTGTATGCGGTTTTTCAAGTAGTGTGAGTACAGCCTTACGTCCGTGAACTTTTACGTCAAAAAGTGAAAAACCTCACGTAAAATTTGACGTGTTTTACGTGAGTTGACTGTCCCGCACGTAAGTTCATGACGTGAGTTTTTGGAAGTTTCGCTTGGTTATTCCGACCGAATTTCTGTGAGTTTCCGGAATTTTATCGAAATTGTTGGAAGATTTGATATTTGTGCGAACTAAACCCGAATCCTGCCAGGCAAAATTTCACGTCACGTCCCACGTGTAACTTAACTTCTAAAAATTACATGTAACGTGAGATTTGCACCGCGTTTTGAAAAAGGCAAAAAACGTGTAACTTAACCTCTCTAATGAAAGGAAACACCGCAAGAAAAGACAAAACGAAAATACATGTCCCTTTGTCAAAACTTAGAAGAAACAAACAAAATGCCACCAAGAGACATTTTGAGAGTCAACGTCAATACTCTTGTGCCGTTGTGACAATTCTTGTCTTGCATTGTGCAATGCAAGAAACAAACAACCTACGAAATAACTCGTGAACTAACTGTAGGCTAAATCACTACATGTACGCGAAATTGCGTTCCAAAATATACGAAACTTTCTGAGACATTTCATATTTCGCATCCTGAGAGAAATATTGAATAAATAGTTAATACATAATAAATAAACATATGGCCACGACGGCCTTCCCAACATGCCCCCCTCCTTGATACATCCGTATCAAAGAATGAGTAAAATGAGAAAAGCGATCGAACTGACTAAAGATGGCGATAAGTCAATCTAAAAAGTGCGTACGGACTGTCAGCCTTTCACAACCGGACATAGCCGTACAACTGACTTGGTTACCTGCTTGCCTCCGACCTGGAGCTTAGCGACACGCACTCTGCCGTCAGAACCAGGGTAGACCTCCAACACCCGTCCAAGAGGCCACCTGCCACGGGGGTATCAGCTGACACAACGAGGACGATGTCACCGACACTGAGATCCGGGTACTCTTTCCACCACTTGGAGCGACGATTCAGGGCTGGTATCCACTCCTGCTTCCACCTTCGCCAGACATGGGATACAAGCATTTGGACGTATTGCCAGCGGCGCAGAAGACAAGGTGACTCGACGGCAAGATGATAGTGCTCAATGCGTCCAACCAGGAAGTGATTCGGTGTGGGTGGCAAGTAGTCGCGGTTGTCACTAGAGGGTGAAACAATTGGACGAGAGTTGAGTAGCGCCTCTGCGCTGCAGGAATGCTGTTCGCAGCTCCTCGTCGGTCACAGAGTCATTATCTCACACGTTCCCCTAGTAGTATAAGGGGAGGGTGAGACTTGGGAGGTCGGCCCGAAGGGCCGATTGAGAAAGTCCCTTTTGGCTCACCGCCAGGTGAGCCAGAACCCCCTCCCCCTATACTACTGACATACCTAGCACTTTGTAGTCTGGCGTTGGACTTAGGAGAGTGCGATCGCTCGATGAGTGCAACTTTAAAGTTGCTTAGATGAATGAGAGCAGAGTGTGTTTTGGATATCAAATATGGCACCGGCAAATAGCCAAGACCTCAAAACAATGTAGGTCATATCTTGCGCATTTACCGGTAATTAGATCAGGGGCTTGACTAACATGACTCAACGAAATTACGGTTCACAACCATAAACAACATGAAACGGCATGCGCACAAATGCGATGTGGGACAAATAACAATAAGAATAATGATAGGTACTGAATAATGCAATGAATATAACTAAATGCGCACTCATATCACAACCATGGGGACGAATCATGTATTCCAGAACGTTTTCTTGTCACAATTATCAATGGAATTCGTGACTAAAGAGAATGATGAAACTACAATAGGATTTATACACTTGCAGTGGAACAGCGAGGATACAAGCATAGTAAGAAAAATAGCACAAACCTAGGAACAATTTGCACAGGTAATAAACTATAGGTGAGGTGAGAAATGATAGGAAATTCAGCAAGTGCAGTGTGACAATGGACATGCATGTGTAAGTGTGTGTGAGTTCGAATTTACTGGAATAGCGTAAGTGCGGTGACATTTTCTTTTTGTTTACAAAGATTTGGATCACGAATGCGAATGTAGACTGCTTCTAGAACTTTTAACTGCTTGAAACTACTTGCAGAACGAACAACACTGAACCAAGAATCATCATAACTTTCACGACACACGGGGTTAGACAACAAATGCACTTACGCTATTCCAATAAATTCGCACTCACACACACTTACACATGCATGTCCATTGTCACACTGCACTTGCTGAATTTCCTATCATTTCTCACCTCACCTATAGTTTATTACCTGTGCAAATTGTTCCTAGGTTTGTGCTATTTTTCTTACTATGCTTGTATCCTCGCTGTTCCACTGCAAGTGTATAAATCCTATTGTAGTTTCATCATTCTCTTTAGTCACGAATTCCATTGATAATTGTGACAAGAAAACGTTCTGGAATACATGATTCGTCCCCATGGTTGTGATATGAGTGCGCATTTAGTTATATTCATTGCATTATTAAGATTATTGTCTCCACGTCGCCTTTTTAGATAGTTACTGAGAAGGGGATTATGGGAGCAATCCTACTTGAACAATGTTGTTTGTGTGGTATGTTTTTTAAAACTTCCCCGCGTGAGTTTTCAGGCGATAGAGATGTCCATCATAATAATATTAGAAACTCGGGTATTGAGCCATTAAAAAATGTAGAAAAGAAAAAGAACATATGGAAACGAGCTAAGAATGTGTTACTACTCTGTGAGTTTTGTGCCTAGTTGTTGCACTTTCTGACTGTATTATAGTATCTAGTTACAGTGGTGGAGAGTTACTCTTAACTCGTTTCCATACGTTCTTTTTCTTTTCTACATTTCAAATTATATTAGGTTTTGATTTACAAATTTTCAATTCCTTCAGGAAAATGTCCGCCCAGGTTTTCGTTATTCGGACTTAGAATTTACAGAAATATCCTCTTCATTTTCATCGCGATCTTCCTCTCTTTTGTCTTGTGAATCTTTGGATTTGCTGGTGCTACATTCACCGCGCGGTTGAGTTCGGGGTGCTTTTCTAGCATTCTCTTTGGACCGTTGATAGCAACGCCAATTCCGTATGGTTTTGTCCTTACGGCAAAACTGTTTGCGAATTCGGCTACATTTTGTGTAGATGGCCAATGATCTTGAGCAAATTCATCCGTCAGAACAGCATGCTCAGCGAAGTCACACCAACTTCTTCTTCACATGTTACTCGAAGAGTTCATTTCATTTATTTCACCCATAGACCATACGTTTCATTCTTTGCGAATGGGTTTACTCACAAAGCTAATCGAGTGAAACGAGAAAGTAATACCCGTAGCAATATTTGTCTTGTTAGTGAGGACTGTTCAACCTACATGTACATGCAGTTGTTTCACATACTTGAAGACGGTTGAAGTACAAGTACATTCATTTATTATTATGTTATTATTATGAACAGTTTCGCGTACTTGAGGACTAGCCTCTTTCCGCCTCTGTGTTCCTGAGCAATAGAAGGAGAGAGACAAAACTATACTATTATGATGATGACAAGGGAAGACATGGACTGCAAGGTACGGTTTACAAATCGACAATAAGCAAATAGCACTGAGAAGGATGGGCAAATTCTGTTTCGTCAGTGTTCACTGTGCGTTTTTTACGAAGGCCTTCCACACTTGCCTGTCGGATGCCTTCTGCCGGAGGCTCTGCAGATGCGGGCTCCTCTTGAGTGGCGTTTGTCTGTGGACGCAGTCTTGCTGGATCTGGGTGACTGAAGTAGTCAGAGGTCTTCCTGGCTTGGCTGTGTTCGGTGGATTGAAGTAGAGTGCCATGGCTTGTTGCAGTGGTGTGTCTTCGGGTAGGCGTAGGACATGTCCCAGCATGGTCATTCTTCGTCTGTGGACTTCCTCGGAGATGGGCTGGCTCTGACATCTCCGGTATAACTCGATGTTTGTGATACGATTGGGGTAATGTATGCCCAGTAGCGAGCGAAGCTGTTGCCTGTGGAACACGTCCAGCTTGTTGATCCCCACGTACAGCAATTGTACAATAGGGTCGGCATTCATTTAAAGGAAGAAAAATGGACCAATCAACTACGAGTTAGGCTATAATGGTCGGCGTGTCCGCGAGGATAGGAATATCCTCAAAACCTTCGCTTTCTCTTCTAGCGCAGCAAGTTTCTTCCTAGCACCGACACAAAAACCGTCCATCTCGATTGCGCTTGCCCTGTCGGTACAAGTACATGTAGCCAACAAGGCTGAATACAACTTCGGATATAACGACAGTGTCGTTATAAGCGAAGTTGACTTTCCTTGTTTTTTCACGATAAGTTGTGAAAGTATTGAATTTCATGATTCCAAGATTTGATTCCAAGATTCAGAGATTCGAACTCACGATGACCTCTCTCTACGGTTCAAGTAATCGTTGCGCGTTGTTCTCACCTGTGCGTATCGCTAAATCATTTAATAATCGTCTAAAACTGTTCATATTTGCACCGCTCAGCCTTCCCTTCGTAATTATAGCATTCGAATTCACACTTGTCCAGCTTGACACACCGTCAGCTATCGTTACTTCTGTGTACTTGTTACCTACTATAGTCGGTATACTTCATATATTATACGTTTTAGGTTTCTCAAGTCTGGCACCTTTATTCACTTCTATGTGTACCAGGACACCAAATGCCCAAGCTGTATTAAGCTGTATCTCATTGCGCTATTGGTATCACATTCATTTCTGAGGGCCCTCAAAGTCTGTTCTCACCTTCCAGGAGCAACGCTGACACATTCTGAACTCTGGTGTTTCACGCGGTGTTTGGCGCGCAGAAAACGGAGGAGAGGAAGTGTTACAATATAACAAGAATATGCCTTATGCTGCAGACTCAGAGCGTAAAGTGGAGAGACGAAGAGCAACGACGATAAAGAGCCCCGGCTAGAAACGTTTCTAACGACCATGCGGCGGGCGGAGTGAATGTACCATGGGCTTCTCAAGTGTCCGCAAGCGTGGCGGTAACGTGTGCGTATTCCAACAGCATACCATAGTAGTAGAATAAATATACCATAGAGACAACAGCAGTGGGACGTCCGGCCAAATTGGTGGTGAGTGAGTTCACGGAGTGAATGCCCCAGGGGACTCTCACGTGACTACTTGCAGTGCTGTGGTGGTACGCGAAGTCTGAACCGTCACCCTTATTTCCAGTACATCTACATGTATACTACAATCATATTGAATGAAATAAAATTGTATCGGAGAATTCGACATGAGTGTATACTACTCTGCACTTTTGTGCATTAAGCACTCTACCTTGAGCTGCCTTCACCGTCCTTGTCTACGAGAGAGCTTGGAAGCTCAGGGCCCTACGCTATGCTTATTTGCCTTGATGACCTAGACAAAAAAACCATAGGGATGTTATAAATTCTTTAAAAATTACTTTTTTTTAGACATAACCTGGGATTCGAACCCGCACCATCGCGTGCCCTGCATGCATCCCCCATTACTCTTCGCATACATAATAATTCTTCCAAGTTGCTTCACGTTATGATCTTGCATTTGAAAGCCCTATTTGAATATGCATTGTGGCCAGCCGTCTTTGATGATACGGTACGGTACGGGATAGGTACGGGACAGGTACGATCGAGGGTAATACGACACCGTCTACCGCCTTGATGACGGCAAAAAAAGCATAGGGATGTAATAAACTTTTCAATTCTCCTTTTTTTCAGGCATATCCTGGAATTCGAACCCGCACTATCGCCCTACATGCATTTCCCCATACACTTCGCATTCATACCCATTCTTTTCGAGCATTATCCGCTAAGGGCTAGCCCCAGTCTCTGAAAGCCAGTGAAAAAATAACGCCCTATTTTGAATAGTGCCCCCGCCGGCCCCCGAGGCTTATAACCAAGCGGAGGGGCAAATCTGGTGTTCTTTTGCAAATGCACTTGTCCATCTCAATGCAGTGGTGATTTCCGGATCAAAATCACAGCTATTGTTGCCTCTTCTTCACATGTTACTCGAAGAGTTCATTTCATTTATTTCAGCCATAGACCATAAGTTTCCTTCTTTGCGAACGGGTTTATTCACAAAGCTAATCGAGTGAAACCAGAAAGTACTACCCGTAGCAATATTTGTCTACACCACCAGTTACTTGAGAGTCAGCCTATGGGATAAATTAATCATGGTTCGCGTGAGACTCGGCCAAAGGCCCAGTTTCCCGCATCCGCATGAACGCCACCAACCTCTTGGATCAAAGCGCAGATGCAGCTTCTAAACTGTGGGAAATAAGTAGATCATACCCACCACAAAGTGGTCAAAGACCGAAAATCCCATTCACTGCATCCATGTTTCCATCGTGCCAGGCCACGAGTTCCCAATTAACTGTGGGTCGCAGCAGGGCTGGAAAGTCCTTCCACTTCCAAGCAGGACTTCAACCTGGTATCCTCTGTTTCCCAGTCATGGTCTTAGGCCATCCCACTATGCCTGCCTGCCTTAAACTAACAAGACACACAGAAAGAAGGAAATACAAGAAAACAACAGAAAACAACAGAAAACCATGTACAGCTACATGCGAGTGCGTGCAAACAATAAGAGGACGAAAAACTTGCACGCGGTTTCACGCACTACATTTTAGGAGTAAGTTCAAGTTTCTTTCACCTTAGTCTAGCATATTGGGATATGTGGAAAGGAAAAGGACATAATGGATGCGAGTTAAGAGTAACTCTCCATCAAAGCAACTAGATACTATATACAGTCAGAAAGTGCAATAATTAGGCACAAAACTGACAAGAGTACTGAGACATTCGACGTCTTGACACCTAGCTTCAACACATCTCCGTAGCGCTAACCTATCCAGGTACAGTGATGGAGAGCTACTCTTAACTCGTATACATAATTATGTCCTTTTCAGGGGCGGATCCAGACCCCAAAGCTGAGGGGTGCGAGGATGAAACTTACATAATTATTATATATAATTATACTTCCTTGGAGTACGCCAGCCACGGATAAATTTCAATCCACGAGAGCTGAAAACGTCTTCCAGATGTCGATGGGTAGTCCATGCGGTTCGAAGGCTTCCAGACATTATCTAGGAGCGACTTGATGTCATCATTGCTGGCATTCTCCATCAATCCAGCAAATCGCCCAATGTCAAAAGGATGATGGCTCTCACAACGACGCTTAGCAGCAGGCTCCATGGTCTCACCAGCTGGTCCACCAGCTGTGTCCGACATCTCCGCTCAGCATGCACAGAAACGGAGTCGGAACAAGCAGTGAGAATTTGAAAGAAGCTAACACGACAAATGAACACGACAAATGAAACATGCAACGTCAAAAGTAAAGAACTTCGAAGTGAGTTTGTTGCCAGTGAAAAAGTAACAGTTAGTTCCAAAAAAGTTCTATTCCAAATGTGCAGCCCTGGCGCGTTGACGTGCACAACGAGCAGTTGAGCACGTGTCCAGAACGATCACGTGATTGCACACAAATCATCCGCGGATCCGCGCAGCGAGCCTGGGGCTGGCCTGGCCTGACCTTTTTTTTTTTTTTTGGAAAAATCCTGACGGGTTCATTTGCACCCTTCGCACTCCGAGTTTCATATTGGGATATGTTAGGGATAATAATTATCACTTTTAAGATGTAAAGAACTCTTCATTTCAAATGGTGAACGGTACTATTCGGCCAATAAAATGCTCTTCCTCTCCTCTCCTCCATGCGCTCTCACAGCCGACTCACTGCTACCCTCAGTAGCCATTACATACACCAACCAAGGAAGGATTGCAGGTAGATACTGAAATTCCTCCTGACAGCTGTTTCGCCTTCATAAGGCTCATCAGAGAAGGTGATATTGAATAGGATGATATCAGGTGGAGATGGTCAGATTTATACTACAAAACATGGGCGCAAGTTTACGGGCAAAGTGTGAGAATGAGAAGTTACAATTCTCCAGCAACACAGTGCCAGGGGTTCCAAGAAAATGGCAGGTGAGTAATCCAATCACAAGCTGCTCACCTCTCCAGCAACACAGTGCCAGGGGTTCCAAGAAAATGCCAGGTGAGAAATCCAATCACACTGAGCTGCTAACATAAATTTTCTAACGGCTAGGTGATAGTTTTTAAGAATTTTGGCGAGCCACCAAACAAAGTGAAAGAAAGTAGAGTACTAAGCGTGCAGTGCAGCAAAAGTTACAAAGAGTGCACACACGCATGAATGGACTGTAGTTACATGTAGATCTACTTTTCACTTGGGCAGTTCTCCAGCCAACCGCGCAGGCATGCAGAGACGCACCACGTCGACTGTCCCAGCAGAGTCCCCCTCCGGCGTTCTCCCGAGCAACAGATCTCCGCTGGCCGTCACACCTTGCTGCGGACCGTACGTGGCCGGACCGACCGCTACCTCGCGCTGTCCCCATTTGCGCCTCCGTTGCTCGCTGCCGTTGAACGTCGAGACAACCCGGCCGAGCGTGGCGAAAGCAGAAATGAGAGTCCTAGGAGGAATTCGCTCGTCTGCATGGTAAAAGAAAGGTGGTAAAACATCAAGTTGTTTTCTGACATACCTACATATAGCACATTGTAGTCTGGCGTTGGACTTAGGAGAGTGCGATCGCTCTATGAGTGAAACCTTAAAGTTGCTTGGATGAATGAGACCGGAGTGTGTATTGGATATCAAATTATGGCACCGGCCGATAGCCAAGTACGCAAAACAATGCAGGTCATATCAAGCGCATTTACCGGCATACATTAGACCCGGGACTTGACTAACATGACTCAAAACGTAGACGAAATTGCCGTTCACAACCATAAACAACATGAAACGGCATTCGAACAAAATTATTTGTGAGATGGTACAAACAACAATCAGACAGTTACTTAGAATGGGAGTACGAGGTGAATAGCATTTTCTGGACATGAAAATAAAATAGAGCCCCACTGGCTGTGTGTTTTACATTTTTCATATCTTTTTGTATCTATTGTATGGCCTACTCCTTCATCTTTCCAAATTATGTGACAATTGCCCATGCTGTGATCCGAGAGACTTTATTGCAGGATGTTTTCGACAGGCTAATTTGTTGGCCTAAATTTCAGTGTATGGAATTCTGGACATGAAAGTAAAATAGCGTCAATAGGCATCCTATACTGCAACATTTTTGTTATTTTTTCTATTGGTGGACTGCAGTTGGCCTCTTCACACTTCCCGCCAACAGGTCCAAGACTATATAGCGTCTGAAGTGGAGTGCACATGGGGAAGCCAACGATTCGTCCATAACTTCTTATTTTACTCAAAATTCAAAATTCTCATGCGACATAGTACGACAAAACTCGTTGAAATGCCTCACAAGAAAAGGCTATCAACAAGGCATCGACATGAGGAGAAACTACAACAGCCCAGCTGTCAACTACGGCAAGAAAAAACTTCATCAACCTGACTGACTTGACTCTACACGCGACGAAAAATTATTTTACTCGAAATGTCCAGAAATGTACAATGTTCAGAAATAGCAATTCACCTGGTATGGGAACAATCCTACTTGAACAATGTTGTTGTCGTTGTATGTTTTTTACCCCCCCCCCCGCATGAGTTTTCAGGAGAGAGAGATGTCCATCATAAAAAAGTATGGTTATTGATTAAAAAAATTACAATTACTTCAGGAAGATGTCCGCCTAGGTATTTGTTATTCTGACTCAGACTCTTCAGAAGTATCCTCTTCATCTTCATCGAGATCTTCCACTCTTTGGTCTTGTGAAGCTTGCGATCTGCCTGGTTGAGTTCGGCGTGCTCTTCGAATATTATGCCTGGTTCGTTTATTGGTAAACCAATACAGTATGGTTTCTGTCCTTAAGGCAAGACTGTTAGCCAATTCGGCTAACTTTTGTTGAGATGTTTTCATTTCTTGTTGGCTGAGTTTTACGAAATAAACAAGAAATGTTGTTCTTTTCGAACGAACAGGTCTGGGACCGAGGTCCAACAGTTTTGGGCGTACTGGTACGCCGCAGTCCCTCATCTTTTGTTTTCTTGCTTTGCAAGCTGGTTTCCCACCCTCCCTCCCAATGAGGAGCTTTGTACGGTTTTCACACACAGATCATGATTGTGAGAGCGCTGCGTTACTCTCTCTCTCTGATAGATTTCTCAATATTGCTGCTACAATACAGGTTATAAGTTGTGCGAGGTGTGGAATGTGCGGATGCTCTGTCGATTGCTCTGCTTTTCTGTATGATTCACCTCGCACAATGCTGTCACTCTATGAGGTGTTGTTTTCGCTGGACGTTTTTCTGTCTGTGTTCTGGACACAAGAGTGCAACCAGCCTTGCTGTGGCTGTCCCCCTGTGGCTGTCCCCCCGCAGTTGTTATTCTGTGATGAGTGTGTGAGTGTGTGTGTGTGTGTGTGTATGTGTGAGAGAGAGAGAGTGTGTGTGTGTGAGTATGTGTGCAGTACTGACGTGTGAGTGAGAAAAGAAGGCCAATGATCTTGAGCAAACTCATCCATAAGAACAGCATACTGATACTGTGAAAGTAGCTTGCGGGCTCGGCCACTTCGCAATTTGGTAGTACTTGTATCTCGTGGGGCACTAGCGTTCCTGTCTACGTCATCTAGCCATGCTTTGAATATTGGGTACAACGAATTCATTTTAGCGTCACTATACGGAGAAAGGAGCAGTACTCCCACGTAATATCTTACATCAGATGCCGTCTCTCATTTGACCTGTTGCGATCATCCATCATGTGTTTGCGGGGTTCACGGGGTCTTTTCCGTGAGCGATCGGTTCGGCATCCGGAGTCTGCTGAGCTGGTTGTTGCTGAGGCCCAGGTTGCTCGCATGTGAGAATCTATAAATTGCAGCAGATTATTTTTATTATAAATACTGGACATGGATATTGAATTAAACTGTACTCAGTGACTTTTTACATTTTACAGGCTACGTTTTATTGTTATTGTTATTATTATTGTAAAGCTTTCCTTTTGAAAAAAGAAAAAAAAACTAAAAAAAACTAAAACTATACGTACACCTTTCAAACCTGCTGATAGAGTTCACATTGTTTGAAAATTCGGCACCATAGGATTTGCAGAGTATCGATGCGAGTCCTGCTTGTGTAATGTTTGCCCGTTCTATTGCTGTTCTTACCACCTTGCAAAACGCCTTATGATCATAATTCAACGAACCTGTCTTTGCCGTCGGAGAAGAGTGATCCATTGTATTTTTGTAATGGGCGATTTGGCGATGATCCGTACTCGCTTGTTGTGTGCCCAAGGGAAGCGTTCAGGCTGTTTGCTGTTGTGACGTACTCAAGCCTAAAGAAGAATCAATCACAGGTAAACTATAAGGTTCATCTGGTTGGGTTGTTAATAATCTTCACCAAGCGGTCATTCGAAGAGTGTTGACGGGTGAACTGTCGATCTGACACCTTTTGGGTATCCGTCGTCAGTCGGGGAGATGTCCTATCTAGGACATCGCACTCTGAATGAGTCTGATTGGTTACCTGTCCCAGAGTTGTCATGGAAGCGTCGGTCGCGCACACGCGATGAAAAGAAGTGCTGCGTGAGCATTTCTGAATGTATGTGGAGGATGCACGATCGTAATGGCGATATATTTCTTTCCGAATTGGTCAAGTTTGAGGGAATAGGCGGAGAATATCAGACATCGGCGGGGATTGAGGTAGTGTATATTCGATTCGCCATCGAATACCCGACCGAATGGCCGTTTTCGTTTGGGGATTTCATGTGGGGTTTCTCGTAGCCACGCGGCGCTTCTTCGGAAACGATTGCTTCTAATTATTTGAATGTTTTGCCTTTGGAATGTTTCTTCACGCCCCGTGCGTTCATTTCGCCCCAAACCTGGCCATGCAGAGGAGGACGACGAGGCAGCAGGCGCTAGGCCCGTAAATCACTGCCTGGAAGATATTATTTGGCCAAAGCTTGCTATTGGCGTTTTTGATTTCTTGGATACGACAGCTCTTGGCTAAAACTGGACCTTGGACGGTCTTTCTTGGATATCAACCCAGGACGTGGTGGTCATGGACGTATCGCCATCGCTTTCAGCCAGATACTTCTGCTGCCTGAAACCAGTGGCGAAAGTAAAAACTTTATCGCAGCAGCAGCTACTGCTCTGCTGAAAGTGCGAACACAAATTAATTGCTTCGCCAACCCTCTTGTGCACTTGCAATTTTCAATGCGACCGAAACGATTCGCTTGCCAGTTCCTTTGTCCAGGCGTACTCCACAACGAGGAAAATAAAATTCGTGAAGGCAAGAGGCAAGATGGGAATCTCGACTCGCTTGAGACAAGCCGCCAGGAGAACGACAACTAATAATTACTTTTGAGACGAAAGGCCTTTTGTTGCGTTTGTTTTGAGTGAGACATGTTCATCTTCCTCGGCCGCGACACGAAGTTTTGAGTCACGTGTCACGATTACTATGGGAACAGCATAGTATGTATGCTGGGGCATGCTGGGTTCCGAGATGTCCTATCTAGGACATCTCCAGGACTGGTCGTAGGCCCATGATGCGGCATGCGTCAGGAAGCACAATCGCATGCTACTCTTGTTTATAGTGTTATAGTACTCGAGTTAGTATGGTATTATAGTACATGCGTACATGCGTACATGCGTAGCGCCATCAGGTACAACATTCCTCCCACCGTACAAGTGCTTAATGATTGGCGTAGCACTGGCAGAGCTAGCGACAGCAGAGCTGATACGTACATGTAGGCGTACATGCGTAGCGCCATCAGGTACAACATTCCTCCCACCGTACAAGTGCTTAATGATTGGCGTAGCACTGGCAGAGCTAGAGACAGCAGAGCTGATACGTACATGTAGACGCGGCCAGTCCTTACATGTAGTCAATGTGTCGACAGTCTTGGTTTCGCATACCCTCGGCCACTCTTTCCCAGTATCGCAAACGCAATGTTGACAACTACAAGCGGGTTTATTTCTTTTTCTAAAAAAATTAAAAACTTGGAGATATGGAGATATTATTAAAAAAATTCAACCATGCGGAGAATAGCACGTAAATCGCGCCTCTTTATGCCTTTGCGATTTTTCTCAAATTTCGAAAATGTCTCATCCATTCTTGTTGGAATAAATATATATTTATGTCTCTTTCCCTCAAACCAGTTATTATATTATTTATATTTATATTTATTACAACATCTCAAGACTCGGTGGAAACATCGGCCAATGTTAAGAGAGTGGGTGATTGCCAACCACGGCGATAAATAAAAGTAAGTGGAGGGAAAAGAAAGAGTAGCAAAATGAACAGCAACAACAACTCTGTTAAGAAAGATAATGTCAAATTAAAACAGTGAAAACACAAGACGCAAAGGACATCAGGATAATGAGCTATTTATGTCGTAGTAAATAAGGGGCGGCACGGATCTTAAACAGGCGGGGTGAGTTCAGACCCTTAACTTCTCTGGGTAGAGTGAGCCAAACAGAATAAGCAATAAAGAGAGGGGAGCGCAAAAGAGTGGATGAGTTACACTTAGGGAGTAAGAGCGAGTTTCTAGTTCTTAGAGAAGAGAACCAATTAAAACACATGAGATGAGGTGGGCACAACTCAAGCTTAATAGAATGGACAAGAGAAGCCAGGTGTGCACTGCGGCCATGTGATAACGGGGTTGTGTGAGCGATTTTATAAAGGGCGGATGATGAGAGCATACGGGGTTGGCGGAGGAGAATTTTAAGGATTTTTCTTGTGGTGTATTTCAAGCTTTGCAGCAGCGGAAGAGGATAATCCAGCCCAAGACGTATCGGCATAATCAAATATTGGGCGAAGGTAGGCTAAATAAAAATGAAGTTTGCCAGAAAGTGGGAGGTAGGAGCAGTGGGGGGAGAGAATTCCTAAGGATTTACTTGATTTTTTACAGATATATTCGATGTGGGGTACCCAAGAGAGTGCAGAGTCAATCACAATGCCAAGGTGTTTGTGAGAAGACACTATGTCAATTGGATTTGGAAAGTTGGCATGGATGAGGGTTGTGAACTCTGGCTGGGGCGGGAAGAGCATGATCTTTGTTTTTGATAGATTTGGGGACAATCTTCAGGACAGTACAGTAACGTACTGATAACGCCCAGAGAGATAAGATTTCAGCCAGGAGAGTGGTTATTTACGTACCCTGAATGCATGCTCGAGCTTGGCCAAAGGTCCTCGATGCCAGACGGTATCAAACGCCTTGGCAAAGTCCAAGAAGCAAATACCAGCAAGCGCTCTGTTATCCCTATGCTGGCACACCTGTTGCACGATACGGGTCAGTTTAAGAGGTGGAGTCACCTTTACGAAACCCAGATTGTGCGGGACTCAGAACGCGAAACATGTCTGTATAAGTGATCATAAAAGATGCGTTCACATACTTTGGACACGCAGGGAAGAAGGGAGATAGGGCGGTAGTTTGCAGGTTCGTGGCGGGAAACTTTCTTGTGTACAGGTATGACTTTCGCTGTTTTCCATGCGGAAGGGAATATGCCCGTGGTAAATGACCTGTTGAAAATATGGCACAAAGGGAATGCTATGGATGGTGCCAGGGCCTTGAGAACCCGGTTGGGGATGCCGTCGGGACCAGATGCCTTGCACGTCGGAAGATTCTTCAGATGACACAAGACAGTGGCAGTTGTGGTGATGACGGACGTGAAACAAGCTGAGGGCTCCGAGGGGATGAGAATAGGGGGAATAGAGAGCAACGGGTCATCTGGCCGAGTCACAGAGGCAAACTGGGGTTTTAATGCGGTAGCCTTGGCCAAAGGGTCAGCCGCCTGCTGAGTCCCTGTGGTGAGTGACGGAATTTCCCGTGATACGTTTCGAATTCTTGCTTGTCTCACAAACTGGTGAAGCGATGGACGGTGTCTACCCTGCAAATTAGTTTGCACTGAGCGGATATAAGCTCTGTACCTTGTCCGCGTCAGGGTTTTCACTATAATTATTTCGCTGCTGTTGGTATGCTTGATTGTTTTGTTGTGTTGGGTACTTCTTTAAAAATGCTATAGAGATCATATTTCCACTTGATTGCTGTGCGGAGATGGGCATCAACCCAGGGTGGCTGACTGGGCCGTGGGCAGCGGTGAGAATACGGCGAGCTCTGCATTCACACTATCCCAGACGGAAGATGGCACGGATTTAAAGTCATATAACGGCTTTGCAGGAACATTCCTGAAGTGGTATTGGGGTGCAGCAGCGGGATGTACAGGTTCCTGCACGAGTACGACGGCAGTACCGCGGAATCCAGCCCGCGCCGCGATAGCGGCAAGGGCTGGATGAACAGCGGTACTGGCCGAGTATGAGTGACTGGAACGTGTTTCCCGTGTGCACCCAAGCCAAATAAAGAGATACATTACAGACACACCTGCATTGTGTTTTAATTTTGTGATTGTTTTCTGGTACAGTTTTTTGTAGTAGTCCATAGTGCGTTTTTTCTGGCGGTGCCATTGACATTGCAGACTGGCATCGGGCATTCTGGCTGTTCTGTTCCTACGGATTTTTCCCACGTCTTGATCGGAAACCTCGGCAAATTGCGCGGATCCTGCAGGTTGCTGAGCATTGCACGCTTTGGTTGAGGCTCATCCGGCTCGTCCAAGATCTCCTTCGCGAGCGACTCCGCAATAAAAGTTTCAGTCTCTTCCTCAACTTTTCGGAGGAGCTCATTCAGACGCCAATATCGTTCAACAAAGGGGCTTCTTTTTTCCCAGTTCCAGATCAAATGTTGGAGCGCCATGATGACAGTTGTGGTTGCAAAGTGTCTGGAGATATGTGGATTTTGTAGAAGAAAAAAAACAGTCGCTCTTCTGCTTTAGTTATTTTATTAGTAACCAATGAAAGACCTTGAAGTAGAGAGTCAGTCCAGTGGCTACTGACCTACGCGACGGGCAGTGGAATCCGTTCCTGCCCGTCGTCACTTCACGACGGGCAGTGGAATCCGTTCCTGCCCGTCGTCACTTGACGACGGGCAGTGGAATCCGTTCCTGCCCGTCGTCAAGTGACGACGGGCAGTGGAATCCGTTCCTGCCCGTCGTCACTTGACGACGGGCAGTGGAATCCGTTCCTGCCCGTCGTCACTTGACGACGGGCAGTGGAATCCGTTCCTGCCCGTCGTCACTTGACGACGGGCAGTGGATCCAGTTCCATCTGGCTTTGAGCAGGCAGGACTGCGCTTTCCAGCCCGCGCTGTTTGATCTGTCATTGGTCAACTCCAAGGCGACAATCACGTGACATACGGGAAGTCCGTTTGCAGCAGGTTCCTCACGATAAACAGCATCAGTAGGCAGTAGGAAGTGACTGAGGATCTGTGCGTGGTCAGATGCACCAAGAGGAGCAAGAGATGTAACAGAGATTAGTAGGTGGGGATGATCCGTGTATGATGGGGACACCTACCAAAAAAGAAAAGAAATACAAGCGCCTTACTTTCGCCCTACAGTGCCAAAGGCATGGTTGCTGATGTACTCGGTCTTAGTGAAATATTACATATTCTGAGCTCTATTAGTACTTGCAGAAGCTGCGCCCCCTCGAATAATATTTTTTGGGCAAAGGAGAGGCGGACATTGCAGGACAGCAGAGGTTTTCTATAAAAGACTGTACCCTGAAGTGGATGATGGTAAAATAGGCACAATCATCCGGAAGGGCTATGTACATATAAATTTGATAAATGGCCATGTCAATGGATGCTACTGATGGAAATGCCACTTCACGTTTATGGTGTTATGTTTTTTTCTCCTTAAGTTAACTGCAACGATTTACTGGCTTAACCATTGAAAAACGTTTTGAAGCGATGCCAGCACACGCAGTCTGAACAAATGCTGAGACTTTGAGACGCTAAAGGACGTTGTTATAAGAAAGAAACTGTGTGTATGAAGTGGGAAAAGAACATTGTTAGAATTTGATCCTGACTATGCTATACCTTCCAGATACCTACAGCCATTATATGTAACGATTACCGGTATGTACATGAAGGCCTTAGGGTCTGTTCGGAATGCCCAAGGAAAATAATAAAATACAACACAATACATGACTGCTTGCCGCTAGATTTGGCTGACGTTGCTCGTACTAAAGACATAGTAAAATAGATTTAGAGAATCAAGTTACTCCTTCTAAGGAGCCGGCCCTTTGATGACGAAAGGCCGAGTATCTGTGTGTGTATGTCTTTATGTGCGCGCGTATATGTATGCGTTTGAGAAAAATGAAAAAAGACCAACAAATTGGGATTCACTGGCCCGAAAATGCCACTTCATAGCTGTGTGGTGTAGACCAGGCTGAATAGTGGTGGTCCATTCTTCATCCTTGCAAGCTGTTGAATGGTGTAATCCCAGCACAAATCGCTATGACTTCTGCTGTAGCATCGCTATCCTCACCTCCTGAAATGGGCGTCAAATGGTCAATGGTGTATGTGTGTGTGTGTGTGTGTGTGTGTGTGTGTGTGTGTATTTCTGGCGTTATCCCGTACATATACCGTATCGTAAAATGAGTGTGTAGTGAGTTTCGAAGGATACTAGTAGATCTAGATAGAGCATCGGGAGCACCGTACGAGGTAGGATATGTTGGGGGAAATGCGGGAACTAGGACAAAATGCAAGGTGCCCGTCAGTTTCGTTCAGAAGGAGATGCAGCGGAGTAGGAAAGGGTCCCAGCTTTGGTTGTTAGACGCTATGCCTGTGTTAACAAATCGCATGTCTTTGGCCCATGGCTGATGGAGCAGAGAAGAAGGAAAAGAAAACTGCGTTCAAGAATACATGTTCGGTGAAGAATATGCAGGTAAGTGGCTAGGTAACTGAAACTGTTGACTGTTTTGGACATAAAGGACTATGTCGCATTGTACGTGGAATAATTAATGGTATAGTTTAGATCGCAGTATTGTAATGGTCGTGGTTTGATTTTTTTAATGGAAAACTTTGGAAGATATCGCATTGTCGTTCGAATGTTAATGGGTGTGATATATGAACTCCAGGAACGTGCTGATAGGAACGTGCTGATAGGAACGTGCTGATAGGAACGTGCTAATAGGAACGTGCTAATCGGGTAGATTGCAGTGTTTCAATGTTTTAATGGGCGCGGATGTTGTATAAATAGGCTAGGTTTGGTGGAGGTGGAATTTCTTTAATGCTGTTGGCAGCAAAAATAGATAATATACTATAATACAGAGAGGTTCCAGGCTGTTTAAGAGAGTGCTCAATACCGAGAGGCAGAGCTGGTTCAAACAATCCGAGGACAGAGAAAGTGTTTTATCTCAGTTTCAGGCACTAAGCGATCATCAGAAAATAGTAATGAGTAATTCTGGATCAGTATTGGTTTATATACCCACAAAGCAAGGTGTAAATGGCTGCATCATGACGCAAATCTAAAGGTTGTGAATGCCGGCAGTGCAAATCTTGAATGACTACATCATGGGGCAATATAACTATACTCAACCTGCGGACAGACTTATTTGTAACGCTTTCAATAAACGGAACCATGTGAAGCGTCATTTCACGAAAATTCTAGAGAACTCCTCCGTCAGTACAACAGACTGATCCTCGAAAAGTGGCTTGCGGGCTCGGCCACTTAGCAATATAACTGTTAGCCAATTCGGCTTACTTATGTGTAAATGGCCAATGATCTTGAGCAAACTCATCCGTCAGAACAAAAATATATAACTGTCAGCCAATTCGCCTGATTTTTGTGTAGATGGCCAATGATCTTGAGCAAACACATCCGTCAGAACAGCATACTGATCCTAGAGAAGCAGTGATGGACAAAGGATGTTGGAAATGTAATGTGATTTATGTGAAGAATATTTACAAGAGGAACGACTACTTGTCGGCCGGACTCGCACTACTCAAAAGTATCCTCTTCATCTTCATCGAGATCTTACACACTCGCTGCAAGCCAGGCGAACACGATACTGCTACAGACCCACTTGCAGATGATAGCTCTGAACCAATATTGCGAAGTTTGCGCGATTCCTTAACGCAAAGCAACGCACCATTGCCCGTTTGGTCTGCGATACAAAATATAATTTCAACAACAACAACATCTGGGGTCTGGAGGTACGGTAGGTGTTGTTTGGCAACACTGATGTTCGATTTCGTGATGTCACTAACAATCGTCGTAAAATCCATAAATTCTGTTGAATGCTTGCACACTCGTGGTTGCGAATTTCACGCGAATTGGCGCCTCGCAAGTTCTGAATCTTTCGGAATATTGGTTACTCGGTTTGCATGGAGTGCACACATAATTCGTGTCTTCAACAAGGCCATCAGAAATGATTTAGCCGTTTCCTGCATTGCACAGAATCCAACTTCTGATCACCATTTTTTACGCTTCCAATCTGCCTGGGCCTCGAATTCTTGCGAATTGGCGCCTCGCAAATTCTGCATCTTTCGGAATATTGGTTACTCGGTTTGCATGGAATGCACACATAATTAGTGTCTTCAACAAGGACATCAGAAATGATTGAGCTGTTTTCTGCATTGCACAGAATGCCGCAAATTTTCGGTAAAAGGCTCCACATGGTTCCGGAAGATTGCTGGGACAAGGCTTTGGTATTAACGGGTTAACCGACTTCTGAAACCGCAACAATACGTAAGCAGGCGGTGGGGGAACACTACCTTCAGTACGATATCTTTGGAACATAGTTGCTAGTTGGGAGTAATCTTTCGTCACAGCGAGCGCAACGCTCTCCCGGCTGCACAGCCGTCTTGCAGTACTCTGTCATATTGGGAAGATTTATCTTTAGTTGGGAGTAATCTTTCGTCACAGCGAGCGCAACACTCGGCTGCACAGCCGTCTTGCAGTACTCTGTCATATTGGGAAGATTTATCTTTGTCTTTTTGGCCTTGTGGTCATGAATGCTGCCTGCTGACCATGAAGTAAGTAAGTAAGCATAAAGAAGTCGTAACTCGGCAGTCGTTGAGAACAGCCAGTGGTGGCGCTACTTCAACCTACATGTACATTGCGTGGAGTCGACCACCAAAACACCAACAATGAAATTAGCTTAAATTCTGTTGGATGCTGGCACACTCGTGGTTGCCTCGAAGAAGACAGAAATTCTCTGCGTACTTGATTTAGTACGCTGACAGAAGGCAAATTGTCTCCAAAGACATAAAGCGGAACAAAAAATGTGTAAATAGTTGATTCGGCTTTGTAACTTCTGATCACCATGTTTATCGCTTCCAAGCCACCTGGGCCTCATATTCTCGCGAATTGGCGCCTCGCAAATTCTGTATCTTTCGGAATATTGGGTACTCGGTTTGCATGGAGTGCACACATAATTCGTGTCTTCAACAAGGACATCATAAATGATTTGTCGTACTCTTCTTTTCCACCTGCCGTCTTCTCGGTATTTGAAGACCAGAGCTCGAAATTTTCGGAGGTATGTAACCAGCAAATAGAGATCGTTGTTGTCCGCTATGATGTCCAGCGTGAATCGAGCGTGGGAATGAGAACGCGGCAACCCGGGCAGGCTGCACAGTACCCAGCTCCAGAGGCTGCAGGCATCTGCGCTTTTAATATTCCATATCCTGGAGGTATGTGACCAGCAAATAGAGATCATTGTTGTCCGCTATGATGTCCAGCGTGAATCGAGTGTGGGAATGAGAACGCGGCAACCCTGGCAGGCTGCACAGTACCCAGCTCCAGAGGCTGCAGGCATCTGCGCTTTTAATATTCCATATCCTGGAGGTATGTGACCAGCAAATAGAGATCATTGTTGTCCGCTATGATGTCCAGCGTGAATCGAGCGTGGGAATGAGAACGCGGCAACCCGGGCAGGCTGCACAGTACCCAGCTCCAGAGGCTGCAGGCATCTGCGCTTTTAATATTCCATATCCTGGAGGTATGTGACAAGCAAATAGAGATCATTGTTGTCCGCTATGATGTCCAGCGTGAATCGAGGGTGGGAATGAGAACGCGGCAACCCGGGCAGGCTGCACAGTACCCAGCTCCAGAGGCTGCAGGCATCTGCGCTTTTAATATTCCATATCCTGGAGGTATGTAACCAGCAAATAGAGATCATTGTTGTCCGCTATGATGTCCAGCGTGAATCGAGCGTGCGAATGAGAACGCGGCAACCCGGGCAGGCTGCACAGTACCCAGCTCCAGAGGCTGCAGGCATCTGCGCTTTTAATATTCCATATCCTGGAGGTATGTGACCAGCAAATAGAGATCATTGTTGTCCGCTATGATGTCCAGCGTGAATCGAGCGTGGGAATGAGAACGCGGCAACCCGGGCAGGCTGCACAGTACCCAGCTCCAGAGGCTGCAGGCATCTGCGCTTTTAATATTCCATATCCTGGAGATATGTGACCAGCAAATAGAGATCATTGTTGTCCGCTATGATGTCCAGCGTGAATCGAGCGTGGGAATGAGAACGCGGCAACCCGGGCAGGCTGCACAGTACCCAGCTCCAGAGGCTGCAGGCATCTGCGCTTTTAATATTCCATATCCTGGAGGTATGTGACCATCAAATAGAGATCATTGTTGTCCGCTATGATGTCCAGCGTGAATCGAGCGTGGGAATGAGAACGCGGCAACCCGGGCAGGCTGCACAGTACCCAGCTCCAGAGGCTGCAGGCATCTGCGCTTTTAATATTCCATATCCTGGATGTATGTGACCAGCAAATAGAGATCATTGTTGTCCGCTATGATGTCCAGCGTGAATCGAGCGTGGGAATGAGAACGCGGCAACCCGGGCAGGCTGCACAGTACCCAGCTCCAGAGGCTGCAGGCATCTGCGCTTTTACGATTCCATATCCTGGAGGTATGTGACCAGCAAATAGAGATCATTGTTGTCCGCTATGATGTCCAGCGTGAATCGAGCGTGGGAATGAGAACGCGGCAACCCGGGCAGGCTGCACAGTACCCAGCTCCAGAGGCTGCAGGCATCTGCGCTTTTAATATTCCATATCCTGGAGGTATGTGACCAGCAAATAGAGATCATTGTTGTCCGCTATGATGTCCAGCGTGAATCGAGCGTGGGAATGAGAACGCGGCAACCCGGGCAGGCTGCACAGTACCCAGCTCCAGAGGCTGCAGGCATCTGCGCTTTTAATATTCCATATCCTGGAGGTATGTGACCAGCAAATAGAGATCATTGTTGTCCGCTATGATGTCCAGCGTGAATCGAGCGTGGGAATGAGAACACGGCAACCCGGGCAGGCTGCACAGTACCCAGCTCCAGAGGCTGCAGGCATCTGCGCTTTTAATATTCCATATCCTGGAGGTACGTGACCAGCAAATAGAGATCATTGTTGTCCGCTATGATGTCCAGCGTGAATCGAGCGTGGGAATGAGAACGCGGCAACCCGGGCAGGCTGCACAGTACCCAGCTCCAGAGGCTGCAGGCATCTGCGCTTTTAATATTCCATATCCTGGAGGTATGTGACCAGCAAATAGAGATCATTGTTGTCCGCTATGATGTCCAGCGTGAATCGATCGTGGGAATGAGAACGCGGCAACCCGGGCAGGCTGCACAGTACCCAGCTCCAGAGGCTGCAGGCATCTGCGCTTTTAATATCCCATATCCTGGAGGTATGTGACCAGCAAATAGAGATCATTGTTGTCCGCTATGATGTCCAGCGTGAATCGAGCGTGGGAATGAGAACGCGGCAACCCGGGCAGGCTGCACAGTACCCAGCTCCAGAGGCTGCAGGCATCTGCGCTTTTACGATTCCATATCCTGGAGGTATGTGACCAGCAAATAGAGATCATTGTTGTCCGCTATGATGTCCAGCGTGAATCGATCGTGGGAATGAGAACGCGGCAACCCGGGCAGGCTGCACAGTACCCAGCTCCAGAGGCTGCAGGCATCTGCGCTTTTAATATTCCATATCCTGGAGGTATGTGACCAGCAAATAGAGATCATTGTTGTCCGCTATGATGTCCAGCGTGAATCAAGCGTGGGAATGAGAACGCGGCAACCCGGGCAGGCTGCACAGTACCCAGCTCCAGAGGCTGCAGGCATCTGCGCTTTTAATATTCCATATCCTGGAGGTATGTGACCAGCAAATAGAGATCATTGTTGTCCGCTATGATGTCCAGCGTGAATCGAGCGTGGGAATGAGAACGCGGCAACCCGGGCAGGCTGCACAGTACCCAGCTCCAGAGGCTGCAGGCATCTGCGCTTTTAATATTCCATATCCTGGAGGTATGTGACCAGCAAATAGAGATCATTGTTGTCCGCTATGATGTCCAGCGTGAATCGAGCGTGGGAATGAGAACGCGGCAACCCGGGCAGGCTGCACAGTACCCAGCTCCAGAGGCTGCAGGCATCTGCGCTTTTAATATTCCATATCCTGGAGGTATGTGACCAGCAAATAGAGATCATTGTTGTCCGCTATGATGTCCAGCGTGAATCGAGCGTGGGAATGAGAACGCGGCAACCCGGGCAGGCTGCACAGTACCCAGCTCCAGAGGCTGCAGGCATCTGCGCTTTTAATATTCCATATCCTGGAGGTATGTGACCAGCAAATAGAGATCATTGTTGTCCGCTATGATGTCCAGCGTGAATCGAGCGTGGGAATGAGAACGCGGCAACCCGGGCAGGCTGCACAGTACCCAGCTCCAGAGGCTGCAGGCATCTGCGCTTTTAATATTCCATATCCTGGAGGTATGTGACCAGCAAATAGAGATCATTGTTGTCCGCTATGATGTCCAGCGTGAATCGAGCGTGGGAATGAGAACGCGGCAACCCGGGCAGGCTGCACAGTACCCAGCTCCAGAGGCTGCAGGCATCTGCGCTTTTAATATTCCATATCCTGGAGGTATGTGACCAGCAAATAGAGATCATTGTTGTCCGCTATGATGTCCAGCGTGAATCGAGCGTGGGAATGAGAACGCGGCAACCCGGGCAGGCTGCACAGTACCCAGCTCCAGAGGCTGCAGGCATCTGCGCTTTTAATATTTCATATCCTGGAGGTATGTGACCAACAAATAGAGATCATTGTTGTCCGCTATGATGTCCAGCGTGAATCGAGCGTGGGAATGAGAACGCGGCAACCCGGGCAGGCTGCACAGTACCCAGCTCCAGAGGCTGCAGGCATCTGCGCTTTTAATATTCCATATCCTGGAGGTATGTGACCAGCAAATAGAGATCATTGTTGTCCGCTATGATGTCCAGCGTGAATCGAGCGTGGGAATGAGAATGCGGCAACCCGGGCAGGCTGCACAGTACCCAGCTCCAGAGGCTGCAGGCATCTGCGCTTTTAATATTCCATATCCTGGAGGTATGTGACCAGCAAATAGAGATCATTGTTGTCCGCTATGATGTCCAGCGTGAATCGAGCGTGGGAATGAGAACGCGGCAACCCGGGCAGGCTGCACAGTACCCAGCTCCAGAGGCTGCAGGCATCTGCGCTTTTAATATTCCATATCCTGGAAGTATGTGACCAGCAAATAGAGATCATTGTTGTCCGCTATGATGTCCAGCGTGAATCGAGCGTGGGAATGAGAACGCGGCAACCCGGGCAGGCTGCACAGTACCCAGCTCCAGAGGCTGCAGGCATCTGCGCTTTTAATATTCCATATCCTGGAGGTATGTGACCAGCAAATAGAGATCATTGTTGTCCGCTATGATGTCCAGCGTGAATCAAGCGTGGGAATGAGAACGCGGCAACCCGGGCAGGCTGCACAGTACCCAGCTCCAGAGGCTGCAGGCATCTGCGCTTTTAATATTCCATATCCTGGATGTATGTGACCAGCAAATAGAGATCATTGTTGTCCGCTATGATGTCCAGCGTGAATCGAGCGTGGGAATGAGAACGCGGCAACCCGGGCAGGCTGCACAGTACCCAGCTCCAGAGGCTGCAGGCATCTGCGCTTTTAATATTCCATATCCTGGATTTCGCTCGGCTGCAGGCATCTGCGCTTTTAATATTCCATATCCTGGATTTCCTTCGGCTGCAGGCATCTGCGCTTTTAATATTCCATATCCTGAATTTCCCTCGGCTGCAGGCATCTGCGCTTTTAATATTCCATATCCTGGATTTCCCTCGGCTGCAGGCATCTGCGCTTTTAATATTCCATATCCTGGATTTACCTCGGCTGCAGGCATCTGCGCTTTTAATATTCCATATCCTGGATTTCCCTCGGCTGCAGGCATCTGCGCTTTTAATATTCCATATCCTGGATATCCCTCGGCTTAAATGTTGGTTGTGTACACCCTTCCTCTGTGGTATTGAAGTGCCCCTGCCTCATCACCTCGTTTGATTGGCAGCATTCAAAGCGGAACAAAAATGTGTAAATAGTTGATTCGGCTTTGTAACTTCCGATCACCATTTTTTACGCTTCCAAGCCACCTGGGCCTCGTATTCTCGCGAATTGGCGCCTCGCAAATTCTGTATCTTTCGGAATATTGGTTACTCGGTTTGCATGGAGTGCACACATAATTCGTGTCTTCAACAAGGACATCAGAAATGATTTTAGTGGTTTCCTGCATTGCACAGAATGCCGCAACTTGTCGGCAAAAGGCTCCACATGGTTCCGTATGATTGCTGGGACAAGGCTTTGGAATGGTGCCTTTGGTATAAACGGCTTAACCGACTTCTGAAACCGCAACAATACGATATCTTGGAAGATAGGGGCTAGTTGGGAGTAATCTTTCGTCACAGCGAGCGCAACGCTCGGCTGCACAGCCGTCTTGCAGTACTTTGTCATATTGGGAAGATTTATCTTTGCCTTTTTGGCCTTGTGGTTATGACTGCTGCCTGCTGACCATGACATTGTGGGTAAAGAAGCATAAAGAAGTCGTAACTCGGCAGTCGTTTAGGTGGTGGCGCTACTGCCAACTACATGACTGAACGTTGTGGAGTCGACCACCACAGCGCCTACAATCAAAGTAGCTTATACCGGTCGTATAAATTATGTTGAATGCTGGCAGATTCGTGGTTGCCACTGAGTCTCAAAAAACATTGCGAAGTTTGCGCGATTCCTGACCGCAAAGCCACATCAGGGTCTGGTGGTACGGTAGATGTTGTTTAGCAACACTGATGTTCGATTTCGCGATGCCTGAGCTCACCGGAAGCAGTGAAAGGGGATTGGACCAATGTATCACACGATCCCAGTGACGAGTCGAAGCAAGAAGACAACCCAATTTCGGAAATAAACATCCTAACGGGTAGATACTTGAGAACGGTTTTATTCATAACACCATGAAGTACGAGTCAAAGCAAAAAGACAACCCAATTTCGGAAATAAACATCCTAACGGGTAGATACTTGAACGGTTTTATTCGTAACACCATGAAGTACGTGTCAAAGCAAAAAGACAACCCAATTTCGGAAATAAACATCCTAACGGGTAGATACTTGAGAACGGTTTTATTCATAACACCATGAAGTACGTGTCAAAGCAAAAAGACAACCCAATTTCGGAAATAAACATCCTAACGGGTAGACACTTGAGAACGGTTTTATTCATAACACCATTAAGTACGAGTCAAAGCAAAAAGACAACCCAATTTCGGAAAAAAACATCCTAACGGGTAGATACTTGAGAACGGTTTTATTCATAACACCATGAAGTACGATTCAAAGCAAAAAGATAACCCAACTTCGGAAATAAACATCCTAACGGGTAGATACTTGAACGGTTTTATTCATAACACCATGAAGTACGATTCGAAGCAAAAGGATAACCCAACTTCGGAAATAAACACACTAGTGCGTAAGAAAAATGGGATTGCATGAAGTACGAGTCAAAGCAAAAAGACAACCCAATTTCGGAAATAAACATCCTAACGGGTAGATACTTGAGAACGGTTTTATTCATAACACCATGAAGTACGATTCAAAACAAAAGGATAACCCAACTTCGGAAATAAACACACTAGTGCGTAAGAAAAATGGGATTGCACGCTGTGGAGTCGACCACTGGTCGTAGAACGCATAAATTCTGTTGAATGCTGGCGCACTCGTGGTTGCCCCATGAGTCTTGAAATACACCCCCAGCGCTCCCCCCATCTGGTGTCTAGTGGTAAGGTAGATGTTGTTTAGCAACACTGATGTTCGATTTCGCTATGCCTGCTATGGATCAGCGGCAACGGCACGCTTGTAGGCACTACGAGTGGCTGAGAGGCTGCGTCCAGCATGTTAGAGACTTCTATGGCTGCTGCTTTCACATCTGATGTTGTCACCTTTGCAGGTATGAGCTCACTGGAAGCAGTGAAAGGGGATTGGACCGATGTATCATACGATCCCAGTGACGACAGCGTACTGGATATGACAGCATTGAGGGCATCACTGAGAGAGCATCACGCTCGATTCACGCTGGACATCAAAGCGGACAATGATCTCTATTTGCTGGTCACCACCAGGCGGTGGTGCGCTTTCGTCACAGGCAGCGCAGCGGTCTTCTTGCTGCACAGCCGTCTTGCAGAACCTGAGGCATAACTCGGCAGTCGTTGAGGACAGCCAGTTGTGGTCACATTATTAAAAACGGGCGGAACTACAGTTGCAGTTGTCTGTCCTGAGGTCCTTGTCTATTCACTGCCTGGTCGAGTTCGGGCTGCTTTTCTAATATACTTCTTGGCCCGTTGACAGTCAAACCACTTCCGTATGGTTTTTGTGATCCATTTTCCTTGGTAATGGGCGTTTTGAGGATGATCCGTAATCGCTTGTTCTCTGCCCAAGCGAAGCGTTCTCGCTGTTTTGCTGCTGTGATGTACTCAAGGCTAAAGAAGAAGCAATCCCATGTAAACCAGAAGGCGTATCTGTTTGTGAAGAGTGATCCATTTTACTTGGTAATGGACGTTTTGAGGATGATCCGTAATCGCTTGTTCTCTGCTCAAGCGAAGCGTTCTCGCTGTTTTGCTGTTGTGATGTACTCAAGGCTGAGGAAGAAGCAGTCCCAGGTAAACCAGAAGGCGTATCTGTTTGTGTCGCAAAACGCCTTGTGATCATAACTCAATAAATCTGCCTTTGCCGTCGGAGAAGAGTGATCCATTTTATTTGGCAATGGGCGTTTGGAGGATGATCCGTAATCGCTTTTTCTCTGCCCAAGCGAAGCGTTCTCGCTGTTTTGCTGTTGTGATGTACTCAAGGCTAAAGAAGAAGCAATCCCATGTAAACCAGAAGGCGTAGCTGTTTGTGTCGCAAAACGCCTTTTGATCATAACTCAATAAATCTGCCTTTGCCGTCGGAGAAGAGTGATCCATTTTACTTGGTAATGGGCGTTTTGAGGATGATCCGTAATCGCTTGTTCTCTGCCCAAGCGAAGCGGTCTCGCTGTTTTGCTGTTGTGATGTACTCAAGGCTAAGGAAGAAGCAATCCCATGTAAACCAGAAGGCGTATCTGTTTGTGAAGAGTCATCCATTTTACTTGGTAATGGGCGTTTTGAGGATGATCCGTAATCGCTTGTTCTCTGCCCAAGCGAAGCGTTCTCGCTGTTGCGAGTTAATGACGGCCGAAGGAAAAGCATATCCCTGTAAAGCAGTATCGTGCTGCGCTGTACTGCGGGCATTCGATCTACTTCTATGGTGTTGGGAGCCAGATGCGAATGCTGTGTAATTCCTTGTTCTAGGAACGAGGGAAACGCTCTCTCGGTAATGCTCCTGCTGTGGATTGAGGGAGGAATTATACGAGATGCCTTCTAGTCGCTCTTTTGCTCCATGATGCAGAGTAGGAGTGCTAGAAGCAATAGCAGGCTGTGCAAGGTGCTGAAGGCAATTTGCAGAAACGTTGGAATAATTATTGTGAAATGAGTTTGACTCTTGCAGTGTTAAGGGAAGAGAGCGTGTGTACTCTACTCAGCTGTTTATGAAACTGCAGGAAGCCTCCCCACTTTTATTTCTATGTATTGTTGTTCGAAGAGTATCGTCTTGTGATCTGTCTGTCTGTGTACCCTTCAGGTATCCACTTTAAAAGACCACGGCTCGCTACAAGGACCCTAACTCTATCGAACGTCAGACAGACTATCTGACTAGGCACCGACGCTAGCAATGGACTTCATTCTTTTCACATCTTCGGCGAAGGTTATATCAGCTACAAGCCAGTCTGTGTACCAGTCTATGTAGGATTTGCACCAGTAGTTCACAAAACGACGGATTGTCTGTGTGTTTAACGACGTGTCATCGGAACTGGAGTTGATACTGCGGGTAGAAAAACTGTTCTAAGTGACGTCGAAGGATTCCATCATTCAATTGGAAAAATTTACGAAACTAGTATCTTCTATTGACCTCCCACAGCTCTCCGGTAGTGGAGATGTAATACCGATTTTTGTATTTTTGTATTGTGTTTTATTATTATACTTGGGCATTCCCAACAGACCCTACGGTCTTCTCACAGGGTGCCCAAGATGAATGAATTGCTTAAGTTCCTGGCGAAATGAACTGGGGATATGATTTGTGCGAATGGATTCGGGAAGCGCATTAAAGCGGTCAACACCAAGGAATGAAATATATTTGAATCCAGCCTGATCTTGTACAATGGGTAAAGAAAGGAACTTGGTCGCGGGTGACTCTATCTGTGTGAGCGCAGTCGCGGCGAAGGGAGAACATGTCAGAGAGGAGTGAACTGCAGATATTGTGGATGCAACGGAACACGAAGAATATGGACTTGTCTAAGCTAATGATGTGGTACCGCTCAAGCATGTACAGTGGAACCTGTCTAAGACGACCGCTCATGGGACCTTCAAAGCGTGGTGTCTGTTACCAGGTGGTCTTCTTATACAGGGTTAATTGACTAGAAATAGCATCAATTGACGCCGATCGGCAAACTCTCGCTCACAGCCATCACCAGCAAATACAATAAATAAATTTGCAGCAAAATGAAGACCTGAGTTCACAAAATGAAGCCCTCAGTGGGCGCGAAACGCTACTACTGCGCAGGCTCTCTAACTGTACGATTGGAATATTGAAAGTTCTAAGATATTTTGTGAGTTTGGAGCTTGTTTGAAAATGCACATGCCGCATGCGATGACGATTACAGATTAACCTTCATCGTAAATGATTTAGGCAATGGTAGTTAAACAAAAGTCGAACAGAAATTCTGCAGTTTGAACATGAAACTACTTAGCTTTATCCGAACCTGGGTCACAGTTGATGACTTTCGGTATCAAACCCTTCAAAACTTTCCTCTTCATCTTCATCTAGATCTTCCACTCCATGGTATTGTGACTTTTTCGATTTGCTGATGCAACATTCACTTAACGGTTGAGGAATGAGAAAGGGGTGTATTTCGAGAATTCTGTTTGCGCTATTGATTGCAGTTAGGCATTTCCCAAATTGGTCCGATTTTTTCGCCTAATCGGCTTTTCGATCGGCCGAGGAGAATGTCCAAATTCGGTCATGTATTGAGCCCCAAAGTCAGAATTCGGCTCAAACTACTTGAAGTTACCGTTCACAGTAGCCAGGTAACGTGTACAGTTGCATGCACGCTATAGAGACACTGAAACATATCTCATTCGGCGAATTCAGTGCGAAATTTGTAAGTTCGGCGCATTTGTCGCCGACTTCTTGACAGCCATAGATTTCGGCGTCTTTTCCTGCTGCCCTATTTCGGAATTGCCTAAAGTCACCTTTCACAGTACTATACTTACAGAAATTGTACTTGCATTTTTCACTGGATAGTCTAACGCTATTATATCGCCAGGCACGGAAGCTTTATGAAGTTTACCACTTCTCAGTTTCCGGCATACAGTCAACTTCGCTAAAAACGACTGCGGATATAACGACAATTCGCGAATAACGACATAATTGTCATGCATAGAGCAAAGTCCCATCCAACTGTGACACATAATTATAATGAGACTTCGGGTATTACGACACTTCACGAATAACGACACTTTTCTGATGCCCCACCGAGTGTCGTTATAAGCGAAGTTGTCTGTACCACTGTACCACTGTACCTAGTTTCGCGTGTCGAACAATATTGCCTAAATCTTGTTTTTTCGACTATGTTCACATACCCAACTCGTAAAATTTAATAATGATGGAAGACAATGGTACTGAGACTAGAACAAACGTGACAACTACTGTAGGGGCTGCACCGAGACGCAGCAGTGATGGTGGGGCATTGAATTGCCATTGATGGCTCTGCCCACCTGAGGTCTCGGCATCACGGCCAAAAACACGCACTAAAGTATTGCAGTCACTTTTGTTTCAATGCTTTTCCAGTGTTCTATTAGCATCCCTGGTTCTCAATCTATTGATGTTCCTCCTCTCCTTTGGCTTTTCAGATTTTGAGATGTGTCCACTCCCTACATACAGTGCTAGCAACTGAAATCCGACCCTCTTAGCGGTGCGCTAGCCGCGTTAGCGATTCGTACGAGACGCTAGGGGGGTCGGATTTCAGTTGCCAGCACTGCACTTCTCTTTTTACTTATATTTTTATTATTTTATTATTATCAAATTTTTGATAGGTCCATCCCCACAGGCCTAAGGCCTTCTTACGGCGCGTTCAGACTGGCGTAAGAAAACAAGCGGAATGTGATAGTTGTCAAGGTGAATCGCTCACGTGACGTTCCCGCCAGCGTAAACACGGAAAAGGTTTCCCACCACTCTGCAGGCCAGTGGAATGCAGATTCCGGCGGCACGCGGAGCGCTTTTGATATCCTTGCAGCACATGTTCCGTCTTTTTGTTTTATTTCAGCCTCTACTCTTACAGTCTGACTGCATGCTTTCAGTTTTGACTTCTAGACTGCCAACTTCTCCCATCATGCCGAAATCTTTGTTCGACTCAGCAATGGAGCTGGAGTTCATGGAGCTGTACGTGGTGATTTTTGCGGGCCGTTCTGCAGGCAAAACGCTTACTGCGAACGAGAAGCATAATCTGATCGCGGAGCGGATGAATGCCACCCAAGCACCAAACACTCCGGACATAGTATTCTTTCTGTCGACAAGCACAAGCAAAAGCACAATGATCCAGTATCTCAACAGACTGAATTAGTTTATTCCCGTAGCTATGCAGAAGACGTTACTTCAGTAACGTCTGGCGCTAGCCAGGGTCCACACAGCTTTAATTCCCGTAGCTATGCAGAAGACGTTACTTCAGTAACGTCTGGCGCTAGCCAGGGTCCACACAGCTTTAATTCCCGTTGCTATGCAGAAGACGTTACTTCAGTAACGTCTGGCGCTAGCCAGGGTCCACACAGCTTTAATTTGGTGTTTGTTTGTTTGTTTGTTTGTTTGTTTGTTTGTTTGTGTCACGCCTGGCGCTATCCCGTATCTGTCCCGTACCGTATCGCACAGCTGGCCATTTGCTGGCTCCCGTATCTGTCCCGTACGGTACGGTACCATCAAACACAGCTGGCTACAAACAGCTGGCCACAATATTATGTACATGTATACGACTCCCTGTGTGTTGCATATGTGCTTGAAGGGGACGGTTGAACTTTTTGTAGCTCCGTTTTATCTGAGTTTTCAGTCGTTCCTCTTACTAGTCTTGCCAAGGGGGTGGCTCTGGGTCCACCAGAGTTGCCCCTGGCGTATTTCTGAATTTGCTGGGGCGAGGGTTCCGCGACGCGGTCGCCAAGGCAGTGTCTTTTCAGTCACGACCGTTGTCGTCCTCGTCTCTCCTTTCGCGGTGGTGTAGCTGACCCCCGAATGGTTTCAAACTGCGAAGCTCGGAGGGGTACAATGGTGGCAGAGGCATGAGCTGTGAGTGGAGACGGTTGCTGGAGATGGATGGTGTTGCAGGGAGAAGAGTTACGCTGCCTGACGCCGCGTGGGAAATTGTTTGAACCTGCAATTTCAGTTCGAGCGCGGTGGACTTCTAGACGATGTGTCCTCATGGCTGTTTTTCAACGCTTGGCCTATCGCTGATATCCCTGCGTGGGATGTTCTTCCAGTGGAGTCCAGGTGGAACTTCGGGTGCCCACACTCCATCACCTGGTTGATTGTTTCGGAACTTCAAAAATTATTATTGTTTCCTATTTTGTGCGCATATCTTGTCATCTCTCTTTTCTATACGTCGCACACCAGATGTACTACTATCGCCGTCTTTCTCTTGCTTTCTCTCCCTGCTTGCTGTTTTTTCTGTTTCTGTTGCCACTGTCCCTCATCATACCCATGCTTGGGTGGTGGGCGGCATGACCCGTTAGGGTAGCTGCCAATACAGTACGACTCCCTGATGTATAGAGAGACTTTCCGGAAAGAAATAGGGAGACGAGGAGGAAATGAAATTAGAATGGATGTTAGTTGCCGAATAGGTGATAGGATGCGTCAGCAAAAACATACTTTGGAAGAGAGATCCCGTCGTCTCCAAAATAGGCGTGAACGGGCGAGTCAGCGCCGGTCACAGGAAACGTCGGCAGAGTGATCCCGTCGACTCCAGAATGCGCGTGCTCGGCAGAGTCAGCGCCTTCCCAGGAAACATTTCCATCAGTTCCCACAACATGCACGATGAGCTAAGTAACAAAGCATAGCGTAGGGCCCTGCGCTTCCAAGCTCTCTCGTTTGGTATTTGTTTGTTTGTGTGTTTGTTTGTTTGTTTGTGTCACGCCTGGCGCTATCCGTATCTGACGGCAAAAAAGCATAGGATGTTATAAATTTTTCAATTCTCCAATTTTTTTTCAGGCATATCCTGGGATTCGAACCCGCACTATCGCCCTACATGCATTCCCCCATACACTTCGTTTTCATACCCATTCTTCCAATTTGCTTCACGTTATTATCTTGCGTTTGAAAGCCCTATTTGAATATTGCGGGCAGCTAGACGGTGTCGTATTACCCTCGATCGTACCTGTCCCGTACCTATCCCCTACCGTACCGTGCCATCAAAGACGGCTGGCCACAATGCATATTCAAATAGGGCTTTCAAATGCAAGATCACAATGTGAAACAACTTGGAAGAATTAGTATGTATGCGAAGTGTATCGGGGGATGCATGCAGGGCGCGCGATAGTGCGGTTTCGAATCCTAGGTTATGTCTTAAAAAAAAGGATTTTTTTAAAGAATTTATAACATCCCTATGCTTTTTTTTTCTAGGTCATCAAGGCAAAAAAGCATAGCGTAGGGCCCTGAGCTTCCAAGCTCTCTCGTTTGGTATTTGTGTGTGTGTTTGTTTGTTTGTTTGTTTGTTTGTTTGTTTGTTTGTGTCACGCCTGGCGCTATCCCGTATCTGTCCCGTATCTGTCCCGTATCTGTGACTATAAAGGCTCTACAGGATTGTACATAACAGCTGTCCACAATATTTGCGCCCTCCTGTATATGTCCCGTACCGTACCAATATTCGTCGTATTAT
Organism: Sycon ciliatum; assembly: GCF_964019385.1. NCBI lineage: Eukaryota > Metazoa > Porifera > Calcarea > Leucosolenida > Sycettidae > Sycon > Sycon ciliatum. Next base: position 17,902,793 of record NC_088655.1, read on the forward strand.
GCATATGACTCCCTGATGTAGAGGGGGATTTGGAAAGAAATAGGGAGACGAGGAGGAAATTAAATTAGAATAGACGCCGATTAGGTGATAGGATGCGTCAGCATAAACATACTTTGGAAGAGAGATCCCGTCGTCTCCAAAATAAGCGTGAACGAGCGATTCAGTGCCGGTCACAGGAAACGTCGGAAGAGAGATCCCGTCGACTCCAGAACGCCCGTGATCGGTAGAGTCCGGCGGTACCAGGCAACGTCAGGACAGACATCCCGTTGAGTCCAGAACGCCCGTGATCGGCAGAGTCTAAGCCGGTCCGAGGAAACGTCAGGACAGACATCCCGTCGAGTCCAGAACGCCCGTGATCGGCAGAGTCAGCGCCGGTCCCAGTAAACGTCAGGGCAGACATCCCGTCGACGCGCAGAAAAACTAAATCTGCAGCCTCTTTTGCCGTCGAACAGGATACGTATTTATATAGGAGACTGTAAAGTTATGTAATGTCCAAATTTCGACGTGAGCAGCAGGTCGCTCGCGTTGATTTTTTCGACGTGCGAGCCAAATAACGCCAGCTGAACTTTCGCGTCGCAGACATCCCGTCGACGCGCAGAAAAACTAAATCTGAAGCCTCTTTTGCCGTCGGACAGGATATGTATTTTAGGAGACTGTAAAGTTATGTAATGTGCTCCACAGGCAACCATGCATTCGGCGTCGTCATTGGCTCAACAGGTCAATGTAAATGTATTACTACAAAAAGGCCAGAAAATCAGATTCCTGTATTAAAATCAACTAATGTTCGCTGGCGATTTAATTTCGCTGATTTCGCCGCTTGGTACCAACCGGCCAAAGTAAATCGCAGGCCAACGTTTGTAGGCAAATGATGCATGATTGAGCAATGGATGCATGTGAGAGCAAAACTACCGATTGATTTCAAATTTGACGTGAAACTGCGCGTCACGTCGGAAATAACGTGCATCTTAACCTCTCTAATCGAGAGGTTTCTATTTCTCATCGGCCAAAATTTGTTGATTTACAATATAAGGAGATAAAAATTAAAGGAGCAAAACAAAAGTAGATGATTATTAGAGAAATAACAATCCGCAATAAATTCTGCAAATACTTTTGCCTAACTCATAATATTCAAACCGATTGAAACGTTTTTGCAATACAATGATGTGTCCAATCAACGGAAAAAGACAATTCCATCAGTTCTTATAACATGTACGATGAGCTAGGCAAAAAGCATAAAAGCATAGCGTAGGGCCCTGAGCTTCCAAGCTCTCTCGTTTTGATATCCAACTCAAACTGAGTCAACTCAAATAATTTTTCAAATGTCGAAGCTTCACATGTATTGGCCAGTCCAGCGGGATACACGTGCAGTGTGATTGCGATTCCCGGGATTACGCTGCAGCTTTCCGGCGGCTATTCACGCCAGTCTGAGGGTACCCTAGAAATGAAAGTACTGGATTACGGAATAGGTGCAGTGAATTGGTTTGGAGAGACTCCCATGATACAATAGCTATCCATTTACCTCTGGAGAATCTGTAAATAAACCATACAGTAGAGGCACAAAAACATCGATTTTTGGCGAATTCAGTGCGAAAAGTAAATATTTGGCGAAAAGATGGGTGATTTCTTCAAAACAACTAATATGCCGTCTTATTTCGGCGATTTGGGAAATGCCTACTTTGTGGACACGCGTCATGTTTTCTGAAAAAGGTGAGGTCAATACAAAGCTGCCCTCAGGAAATTTACAGCTGACTATGCTTATGCAATCAACGGAATTCCGCCACCTTGCAGTTGATTTTCCCCATTTCTCTCCTCATCAATCCCTACTTCTCTTTGTACATACATCTACATCTACTGTTCTTTCAATCAAATGAACCCTTCGATAGGCACATTGCCTTTGGGTCATTTCATAATAATAATAATAATAATAATAATAATACAAATTTCTGATGGTGAGTCTGAGGGCATGTTCGATTGGTAAGGATCGGGATCGGGATCCAGATCTCAGATCCTTCGGATCCTTCAGATTCAACTGAACACTTTATTTTGGACCATGACTGTTGCCATGTTGACAATGGCGCTCACAAGTCACCCAAAAGGGGTGAACGTCGTACTCATCGCGTGCGTCGTACCAAAAGTCAACAAGCTCTATCTCTATCCACGTGTGCGTACCACAATGTGTACAAAAATGATTTTTACCCGCCATATACGCACAAAGGTCACATTTGGATCCGTTGGATCCGGTCAACCCTGCTCCCCGAGGTGGGTTGACCAGATCCAAATCCGAAGGATCCGGATCCGGATTCGACCAATCGAAAGGGTGCGAATCCAGTGGATCCGGTGGATCGGGATCCCGATCCTACCAATCGAACATGCCCTGAAGATTGTGCAGAAGAGATGCGGAGTTGAACACTATATTCCCGTAGCTTTTATTTTTTATTTTTTTTATTCCCGTAGCTATCGTAGTACCCCGTATGTGTACCGCACCGAGAATTGAGTAAATGTATGTAGTGCGTACCGTAGCATAGATCTAGAAAGAAAGTCACCAGCCTTTCTGGATTTTTATATTTTTAGGGTTAATATGAATTCGGATAGCTCAACAGTGCAAAAGTACAACTACAAAGAGTACGGAATAGAAGGCCCCGAGAACCGGAAACCAAAAACAAAACAAAAACGGCAACATCAATTTACTGATTATGCACATTGCTTGAAAGCAAATCACAACAATGATTAAGACTTAAGGCCGATTCCACACCACGCCGAAAATGGCTTTGCCTTGAAGGCAAAAAGTGGCTTATAAAGTGAAGCGGCATTCACACCTACAAGTGTCGATCACGGGACTTTGCTTCGAAGGTTAGACTGTGAGGCTTTCCTGTGCTTGATCTAGCAACGGCGGTAGTGGAGAGGCTCTTTGTTGGTCCAAATCCTCGAATATCACCCATTTCCCCCTGCCCAATCTTGAAATTTGACCACGCAAGCGCACGCTGTGTTACCTGTATAGGCGGATTCTAGGTCATAGGTCGAATATTTGTCAACCTCGCTAACAGGCATTCCGGTGGCAGTTTTCGTTGTGTATGTCTCGTACAGTCCTTTCGCCTTCGTTTTCATGTTGTCGATTTTGGAATGGATGATCGACGCAGTATAGATTGCCTCCTCCCGGAGCTGTTCAGCAAACAAATTCAGTTTGATGGCGATCTCATCCAGCGTAGCTCCTACGAACTGTACCGCCCGGAGGTTGCCTCAAATGTCCGTTCCAAAGCTCGATCAGCTTGCCCTCAAGCTCCTGGCTAAACATGACCCTAGGCATTGTTGACAGCTCACAACCCACCACAACTGAAAGATACGACAGGGAACACATTCGGAAAAATCCAAAGGCTGAAGAAAAGTCAGAAAAGTGTCCTGAAAAGGTAAAAAGTTGCCTTGAAAGAGGGTGCTGGTGTTGCTTTGTAGACAACAAGCACTTTTCACTTTCGCGCGTTTCTCAAAGTGGTCGCCATGGCAACTTGCCTGAAAAGTGCCTGAAAAATGGCTTTTTAGAGAGGATTTGGTGTAGTGTGGAATCGGCCTAAGCTGTCTTTTAGCCAAATAGCCAATTTGACGCGGAAATCTGCGAAATAAGTGCAGGACTTCAGGTCGTCTGGTAAATAATTCCAAACAAGAGCCGATTTACTGGATGCTAGCCCGGTGGGTGCCAATCTCTTGCCTTCGGCGGAGTGCTGACGAATTCAATACAGGTCTCCCAAACTTTCAACTTCTTCTGAAGTCGTTACCCCGGCATACATTTCCAAGGCAATTACAGCGGTTCCGCACGTACTCTGACGATGGTGGAGGCGACATCGTTACTGTCGATCGTCTTGCAACCTCCTAAGACTTTTGCATGAGTAATTTTATTTTTATTCACTTCAAAAGAACGTAACCACCAGGAAAGCTTACAAAGAAGAAAAAGAGTAAGACAGATAGAGAGAGAGAGAGAGATTTGGGGTATGATTCGGGGAGAACAAGACATTGAATGGTGGTCGCATTGAATGGTGAAATCAAAAGCACAACACATAAAAATTAGTAATGGCAGGCTCCAATCAATGAAGTTCATTTTTGGATTGCATGAAGAAATTGCAAGGTCTATCCATCTTGTCTTCAGCACTTTGCTGGTCCCGCAGCTGCAATACTCGTTGCGATTCATTTTGCTAACCTCACCAACGCGCTGTGGGGCACTTTCAACTCTCTCTGCTGCTCAACCGTCTTGCAGAACTCGAGTCGTAACTCGGCAGTCGTTGAGGATTGCTAACGTTCACCAACGCGCTGTGGTGCGCTTTCAACTCTCCCTGCTGCTCAACCGTCTTGCAGAACTCGAGTCGTAACTCGGCAGTCGTTGAGGATTGCTAACGTTCACCAACGCGCTGTGGTGCGCTTTCCACTCTCCCTGCTGCTCAACCGTCTTGCAGAACTCGAGTCGTAACTCGGCAGTCGTCGAGGATTGCCAATGCTAGCGCTACTGCCAACTTCCTGCGCTGGCTGAGCGCTTGCCAAGCTCTCTTCTCCTACATGTACATGACTGTATGTATATCACCCACTGACTGACACACTGCGGCGGGCCTTGGGGAGGCAGATACAAGTCGTCTCGTTGTGAGAAGACACCATTGCCTGTTCGGTTGAACGACTCTACAGATGTGCAGTGACAAATGTACTTGAGCGGTATGTATAAGATGTGTGCGTTACTTGAGTACCAGAGTATGAGATACGTGATAAATATACGCTGACGATATACTGTCACATTGTATAGTGCTTACTACAGTGCGTAAGTACATTACGTACACTGCTGGCAACTGAAATCCGACCCCCTTGGCGGGGCGCCGCACCGGCAAGGGGGTCGGATTTCAGTTGTCAGCACTGTGCATGTAGGAATGTACGTTGCAGAGTCGACCAACAGAGCGCTTACAATGCAAGTCAAATGCATAATTTCGATTTGATCCTGGCACAATCATGGTTGCCTCTGAGAAGAAAAAAGTTCTCTGGGTACTTGATTTTGCACGCTAACAGAAGGAAAATTGTCTCTAAAGATACACTTATGCGAAGTTGACATATATTATTATTTAAAGGAGCCATGAACACTAGTATAGCCTGTTTTTGGTGTGGTGAAGACATTCTGAACAATCTGTAGAATATTATCACTTGGTAGAAATTTGGAGGAATCTACGCCGCATTGCAGTGAAGTGGATAGGTAATAGTTAGAGACAATTTTTAAAAGTAATGAACTGAATACACGAACTTAGAGCTCGTTGGAATAACCATCTTCAGAACTGAATACAGTGCTGGTGAAGAGGTTGTCACGCGGAAAGATTCATGCGCTATTCTGGCAAACTGAGGGTGCATTATGCGGGATTTGACACGGAATGGCGTAGTTATTAGCATTGAAAGTCGTTGAATATTTCAAATGATCAAATCCAAGTATGCTCACAAATTTATTGTGGTCCAAAGAAATTGTGAATCTGTCCAGGTAGCCCATACTAGCTACTTTTTTATTATTTTATATTTTTTATCTGGAACACAGCCCTACAAAGAGGCATGTGGACTACTATCAATTTTACGTCAGATTCGAATGTTGCACCAAACGTTGTCCTGCAGACAGGTGCAATAACCCAATATGTTTCATTTGGGCTACATGGCGAACTCTGTTTATTCCCGTAGCTATGCAGAAGACGTTACTTCAGTAACGTCTGGCGCTAGCCAGGGTCCACGCAGCTCTAATTTGGTGTTTGTGTGTTTGTTTCTGTCACGCCTGGCGCTATCCGTATCTGACGGCAAAAAAAGCATAGGATGTTATAAATTTTTCAATTCTCCTATTTTTTAAGGCATATCCTGGGATTCGAATCCGCACTATCGCCCTACATGCATTCCCCCATACACTTCGCATTCATACCCATTCTTCCAAGTTGCTTCACGTTATTATCTTGCGTTTGAAAGCCCTATTTGAATATTGCGGGCAGCTGTATGTGGCCAGCTGTGTGTGATGGTACGGTACGGTACGGTACGGGAGACGGTGTCGTATTACCCTCGATCGTACCTGTCCCGTACCTATCCCCTACCGTACCGTGCCATCAAAGACGGCCACAATGCATACTCAAATAGGGCTTTCAAATGCAAGATCACAATGTGAAACAACTTGGAAGAATTAGTATGTATGCGAAGTGTATCGGGGGATGCATGCAGGGCGCGCGATAGTGCGGGTTCGAATCCCAGGTTATGTCTTAAAAAAAAGGATTTTTTAAAGAATTTATAACATCCCTATGCTTTTTTTTGTCTAGGTCATCAAGGCAAAAAAGCATAGCGTAGGGCCCTGAGCTTCCAAGATCTCTCGTTACTATTAAACCTGGGCGTTAGAAAAATAATATCGATCTCACTGTAAAACTGGCATCAACGATTCCTTTCTGTCCTCGACAGGCATGCGCCATTGCAGCAATGCAAGATTAAGACAGGCAAGCTTCATCCTCCATGGTCTGACAGAGAGCTATACAAGATAAACCAGCTGAAGCGTCGCCTGCATCGAAAGTGGCTTGCTGACAAAGCCAACTCTGAAGCTCACGCAGCATATAGACGTGCCCGCTCGGTTGCTGCGAATACAAACAGGTGCAAACGCAACCAGTACTTCCAAAGTCAGTGCCAAGATAATTGCCAGAACCCACGCAAGTTATGGTCAGTCCTAAATACTGTGACTGGACGCAAGAGACAATCAATCCAGCCGACATGCGACATCGAACATGTTGCGTCCACGTTTGGCAAGGTAGTCTCTGATGATGCTCGACCTTCAGTTCTCTCTATGCCTCAGGGACCACAGCCTCGGTCTGCCCTGACCTCATTCCAACATGTGCGTGCCTGCGATGCTGAACAGCTTTTGAAGCGCATCGACCCGCGCAAAGCAACTGGGAGCGACGGCATCCCAGGCTTACTTCTAAAGTACTGTGCCGACCTGCTAGCACCATCAGTTGCAGCACTTTTCAATGCGTCCCTGACCTCCGGCACTGTACCCGCTGGCTTTAAGCGTGCGTATGTGACCCCATTGCACAAGGCTGGCGATCCATCTGTCGCCAACAATTTCCGTCCTGTGTCCCTGCTCCCAATTCTCTCGAAGCTGCTAGAGAAGGTGGTGCAGAAGGCACTTGTCACCTTTCTGGATATGGCTGGTTCTCTGCCCAGCACACAGTTTGCATTCCGGACAGGACATTCCACGGAGGATGCCCTTGTGCTGATGGTAAACAGGATCCTCGCCTCAAGAGACCGCCGCATGTTCACGGGTGTGGTCCTCCTGGATATGTCGAAGGCGTTCGACAAGGTTCGCCACCAGCAACTAGTCGAAGATCTCTTCTGTGTGGGCGTCACTGGAACAGCGCTCCAGTGGCTCATGTCATACTTGTCTGATCGCTGCCAGATTGTCCAGCTGGGATCCCAGCTTAGCACAGTGGCAGCCTGCTCCTGTGGAGTACCACAGGGGTCGGTATTAGGTCCACTGCTGTTCAGCCTTTACACCCGGGACATACCATCTGTTGCCCAGCAAGCTGAGTCCATCCAGTTCGCAGATGACATCGCACTGACCTGCAGTCGCCCAACACAACAGGAACTGACCGCCACTCTCTCCAGAGCAGTGACATGCATTGCTGACTGGCTGAAGCAGCGAGGTTTGATCCTTAATGCATCAAAAAGTCAGGCATTGGTAGTACCGGCTGGGAAGCTAGAAGCGCAACCTGAACTGGACGTATGGTGTCATGCGACTAAGCTGCCATCTGTCTCTTCTGCTCGCTACCTCGGAGTTCACATTGACAGCGCCATGTCTTGGAACACCCAGATGGATAGGTGCGTTGCCCGCCTCACCAAGAAAGTCGGTGTGCTGTGGCGGATGCGCCGCTGCCTCAGCATGCAAAGCCGCATCCAGTACTTCAAGTCGGTGATCATGCCTGATTTCTCATATGGCTCCAATGCCTTCTCTGCATCGCTGGCGGGTAAGCACCTGGACCGTCTCCAAGTTCTGCAGAATCGTGCGGCTCGAGCTGTGTACGGATGCTCGCCGCGCACCTCTGCCAGAAACCTGCTGGTCCAACTCGGCGCCTACCGTGTCCGGGAGATCTTCATCCAGAAGCTCATCTTCCTGGTTTGGCGCTGCCGCTACTCCCGTGCTAGCCCCACACTGCAAGTGCTGTTGCTACCAACCAGTGGCGCTCCTACTCGGCTGCAATCATCGATGGGTCTAAGACCACCGCCAACCCGCACTGAGCTGGGTAAGGGTTGTCTAGCGTTCCAAGGAGCTAGGCTCTGGAATGCGTTGCCCAGCGAGGTGCGGGCCATACCGCACCCGGCCCAATTTCGCACTGCTGCTGTTCCACACAGCATGAACCCTTGAGGTCAGACGGATCACTATCGCCATATTTTCATTATATGCCTGCCTGTTGGCCTGCCTGCCCGTCTCTCTCCCTGTTCTCTGACAACTTGCTTGTTAATTCGTGCGGTTGTTTTCAGACGTAAAGCCCTGCTGTAGAGGTCTCAGCCCTCATTTGTTAGTCTCTCTCTCTCTGTCTCTCTCTCGCTCTCGGATCTCTCTCTCTCTCTCTCTCTCTCTCTCTCTCTCTCTCTGTTTTTGGTGGACAAAAATATCTCTGGCGTTGATTGCTTTCTTGCTTCGACTTCTGCCGCGCCTTTGTTCTCGTACTCCCCTTTATGTACAAGTGTTGTGCAGACCCTCCCTTAATATAGTCTGTCTCATTTTGTCCTGAGATGTTTTGATGCATAGTGATTATGACGCTCATCATTCGCTCCCTTGTCACTGGACAGTTCTGTCCGTTTGGTTTTAGCGAATTCAAATAAAGAAAACAACAACAAAAATTGAAACAACTCCCTGCTGCGTAATTATCCACACCATGGCCAGGGAATAGTGAAAACTCAAGTTGTTTTCTGAAGGCGGTTACCATCCACCAACACGCTTAGAACAATAGTTTTCAACGGAGGATTCATTCAGTTACCTACCCATCATTATTGGCAATTCAATTTGCAATCTTTGCCCAACCTAATTATTCAAGCCAACCACATGCACATAGTAGGTATACTCAAGGAGTCAGACACAGGACTATGATGTGTTCATTTTTCAGTTATTAAGAGATGATACCGTCTCTGCTTGGACAACAGCTACACCATAGCTCAGTGGTTAGAGCACCGCTGGCTTCAAGTGAAGGTCCCTTTTTCAGTCCAGGTGGTGACAGTAAATTTTTTCTTCAGACTTTTCCCGTTTGCATCTTTCCCCCAAGCCAGTAGGTTATTGAGTTTCACATTGTATGTTGTAACGGAGTTCTCCGCCAGTCTCAACCTTAAATTTGGAAATTGTATATTGCACTGTTGAGGCTATGAAGAAAAAGAAATCCAGCAACAACCTTCGCTAACAACCTCACGTTATCTATCCTCTTTCTTCGCTTTTATCACTACTTCGCGTTATTGTTCGTTTGTTTGTTTGAATTATTTCGAAGTATTTATTCTCACGATGGCACCATCGCCAATAAGAGATTGCAATCAATTCATTGACAGAATATGCCACTGCTGCCAGCACACAATGACACTGTCAATACCAACGAGCATACTTCGAAATACAAGTACGAACATCTTGAAAGTGTTCAGCTTGACAAAGTATACTTTCAAGGCTTCTCGTCAGGTGAAATACAGGCAAAGGGAAAGTAACAAGAACAGTGGATTAAGTACAGTAGCGACGTGATGAAACAGCGCAAAGAAGAACATAGCTAAAATCAAGAGAAGATTACGTATCTAATATTGACTGATTGCGAAGTCTATATAGGAAATAAAAGCCGAGTAGAAGACCGAGGCGAAGCCGAGGCTTTTTACGAGGCTTTTATTTCCTATACTGACCAAATACGAGGTCAATATTAGATTTATCACGACAAACAGTCGGTATTTCAAATTGCAGAACGATTGCCTCATGAATCCCAGTTTCATGATTGCACAACCGTTGCACCATCACCTACTCATACAGTGACCATGCTGCACTAGGCACTGTTCAACTGCGCAACCCATAAGCAGTCAAATATGCTTAATCAATATAGCTCTAATGGGTGAAATAACTAAATATTGCGACAGAGCTTCTTGCTCCACATATACTCGCATACACAGAGACATAGACAGCAATAGCGACAACACACAAAGTGAATAGGGTAGTTG